>NC_139232.1:20202931-20570677 GCF_977018435.1 Lepisma saccharinum | reverse complement strand
CTCACGTGAAGTACATGGAACGGGAGCGACCA
Source organism: Lepisma saccharinum (assembly GCF_977018435.1). Lineage (NCBI taxonomy): Eukaryota > Metazoa > Arthropoda > Insecta > Zygentoma > Lepismatidae > Lepisma > Lepisma saccharinum. The sequence goes on along the minus strand of NC_139232.1, from coordinate 20,570,645 downwards.
ACCCGTACTTACAGACGTTCCTTCCCGTTCGTAGCCTCTGTGATGCATGAAGGTGTGCGCTGACGTCATACTAGGAGTCACTCGCTATCCCTGGTCGAAGTTGACCCTTGCGCCCTCTGGGTATTGCAAGACTGTATGGAGAGAGCGCTGGACGTGACACATTGGTTGAGTACGTACACACGACGTATCTTTTGGGAACATTACGACGTTGTGGGTGTGTGTGGACGTGAAAACTCCCACGATGGTGCAATACAGTTTCGAGGAGTATGCAGACATGATGCTCATTTACGGGGAAGCGAGATGCAATGGAAAGGCTGCCCGTGCGATGTACCAGGAACGTTTCCTGGAACGTGTGACGCCATCACACACCATATTCGAAAAAGTGAACCGTCGTCTTCGTGAATCTGGAACATTTGTTGTGAGTAGAGTGGACACAGGTGCCCCAAGGACGAGGCGCACGCCTGCGGTGGAGGAGGCAATTCTTCATGCTGTGCACGAAGATTCTGGTACGAGTACCCGAATCGTAGCGCGGGATGTTGGTGTATCTCAGTCTGTAGTGTGGAATGTCCTTCATGATCAACAACTGCACCCATATCACCCCCAGAAGGTGCACGCCATGGGTCCCACAGATTTTGAACCACGTGTTCGCTTCTGCACATGTTTTTGTGCGTCGTTGCGTGAATACGCCTCAGTTTCCACAGTTGGTGCTCTTCACGGATGAGGCGAAATTCACCAGAGAGGGTGTTTTAATTCCCGCAACAGCCATGTGTGGGATGAAGAGAACCCATTCGCAACGAAAGCTCGTGGGTTCCAGCAGCGAATGGGCATCAACGTCTGGGCAGGAATACTGGCCGGTCGTTTAATTGGCCCATACGTACTTCCCACCAATCTCACAGGTCGTACTTATCTGATTTTTCTCCAAGAGACATTGCCCGAGATGTTGGAAAATGTGCCATTGGCCATTAGGCAAAACATGTGGTTCCAGCATGATGGGGCGCCACCCCACTTTGCACGGGACGTACGGGACCATCTGACCCACAGATATGACAGGCAATGGATAGGGCGTGCCGGGCCCGTGCCGTGGCCCCCCACGATCTCCCGACTTAACGCCCCTGGACTTTTTTCTATGGGGGCGCATGAAGAGTCTCATTTATGAAACCCCCATCGAGTCTGAGCATGACCTGGTTGCTAGGATTGTGGCAGCAGCGGACTTCATTCGTGAGAATCCACTGGTCTTCAATCGTCTGTATGAGAACATTCTTCGAAGGTACAATGTGTGCATCGATGTTGGTGGTCGTCATATTGAGCCCCTGTTGTGAGTTTCCGTTCTGCACACGCCAAAGGATGTTTTCATACTGTCCTTCGCAGTGCTTACGTGCTGCATTCCGAGTTCATCGTCGTTCCTTGATACCATCGGTAATGAACAGAAACATCAAGCAGCAATGATTCAAGATTTAGCACAAGTTGCCTATTTTTCAGGACAAAGGGTCAATATCTGTGTTACTGATTTTTATCTGTTTGTGCTACTCTCTGTTTTCCTTCCGCCAAAGTGATACTGTACATTCCAATGTGAAACCCTTCATACGTACGTGCCAATTTCTTTCCTTTTTTTTTTTTTTTTTTGTGGCTGTGCCTTTTAGGGAGGTGTCCCAGCATTCGTGAGGCACGTGGATACGTATTTGGTGCTGCTCCTCAGAGAGCCGACTTCCGGCTGACCTTGTACTCCCGAGGTCCCGGGTTCAACGAATTCCCGGTGGGGGGGGGGGGGCACGTAGTGGTTCATATCGCAATTGTAATTGCACGTTGCGTTCCACGTAGCATGCACGTGTACATCCATCACTCCGTTTTGCGTACCATCTGCGATGCGCGACAGTCACTGTCCAAGCATGTTCCATTTGTCGCACTTCATGCGCTCCTCTGGGGACTCCCTCCATGTGTCACTTTTCGACCGTCCTGTGACAGCATGTTCCCTCGTCGTCTTTCTCCATTTTGCGCGAGTTTCCGCTCACATGCAGTGGGGATTCCCCATTTCCTTTGGGGATTCCCCTTGCGCATTACGAAAAGCGCCGCAATTTCAACGCCCTGATATTATTTGGATACGACTTCCTCCACTTCCGCCAGAGCCGATCTTCGTATCTTTCGTGGTTCAGACGTTATTGCTCTTTGAAAGAGGTGTGAACCGATTTTCTCACGGCTCTGGCAGCCACACGGTGCCGTTTTCGTAATTTTGCCACATGGCACTTTCGGCTTGTTTTTCCTTCTAGATTCACCCCCCTAAGTTTGTAATGGGAGTTCGAAATCACCCTGTATAAACAATCACCAGCAGAAACAGTATATACAGTGCCAGAAACAATGTTTGAGTGCTTAATTCTATAAATATTTCTCCCTATTGAAACTTTGACATTGCCTTCGGGAGTTGTAATAAATTGTAATTGACCACCTACAGGTAATTGGTAATGATTTAAATTATTGTTAAATATGTACAATGTTTTACCTGTTTCATCATCAACATCTGTAAGTATGCTGTTAAGATGAATAATTAACAAAGCACTTAGTTTAGATATTATATCAGAAGAGGGTGATGGTGTTGGCAGGTCCATAATAGCCTGTTTTTTTAACCCAATAAAGTTCATAGTAATTTTTATTTATTTCAAATCATGCTCTGTATTTGGTCATTGTTTGCCATTTTTCAAATCACAATGACCCCATGGTAGAGTATGTAGGCCACATGATAAAATGCATCTCTTATCATCATGTGGGTCCAGAGCCACTTTTCTTACAACATTTGTAGTCAACAAGTGATCCTCACTCTGAATTCTGCATTCTGATGTTCTGATTAAACTCTGGGATTTGAGGCAATCTTCATAATCTTTAAATTCAAGCTCTTTGTCCACAGTTACTCTGCCGATGCCCTTGGCTTTTTTGGCAACAACACCACTACATGTTTCAAAGCTGTACATCTTGGCCCTTAACCCAGCAAATGCCACTATAACATCACCAAGTGTCTCATCTTTTAACTTGCCAGGCACCTTTTTTTGTGGGGATGAATTTTTGTATGTTCACTGGTATCAAAATATTCAAGCAATTCAGGCTGTGATATATCTTGATAAACATCTTCTGTTTGAATATCAAGGATAAAACTATCTGTGTCCATGTACATCAGTTTTACACGATCACCATAAAAAGGCTTCAGCACATTATAATACAATTTTAACATGTGTAATTTGGCCAATTCTAATATCACAGCCCCTACATAAATAGGCTTATCAAACTTAATCTTTGTTTTTTTCATGTTGAAAAGTGCCATATGTTCATCATAAATTCTTCTGTAGTTGAAATTAGGCTTTGCAATCAATTTTTTGCTCCGGCTGGGGTCAGTAATTAATTTAACATCAATATGTTTTCTGACATTTTCTATGGTTTTGCCATACACTGAATTTTCCATCAATTTAAACAAGGTCTTATCAAATTGGCTCATTGCAGATGTTCGAAGCTCTGTGTTTGTATCAATATATGGCTTCAACCATCTTGAGTGCCTGAACCTCAAAATTTTGCCAACTTTGGTTACTTGAACACCATGATTCATTAGGAACTGGAGGTTTTTGTAATATATGACATAATCCTGTTTTGGCTCTAGAGTCATCATTAGCTTCTTCTGTTTAGAGCCAGGTGAACACTTAACCTCAGGAATTGGGGGCAGATCAGAAAATTTCTTGTGTAAATCATCAGGAATTGTCAGATCAACTTCTAAGAACAGGCCATAGTCACTGTCATCAAAATCCTGAAGATCCTCAATGTTGAAATCTTCAATCCACTCAAGCCCTGCATATGGCAATTTATTCATCATAGCATAACCATACAGGCTATTGGCATCTACATACAGAATATAATTTGATGGCAGTGCTGGATCATAATCGGGAATATATTTGTTATTTACTCTGGCATATCTCTGAGAACATTGCACCATGCCTCCTCTTATACGCTGCTCCATAAACAGATACATATCTTGATCTTGGATCAGGTCCAACTGCATTTTAGTGTTTAAAAACATTGCAGACCATGCTAGGCCTGGAGCACTGTAAAAATACATTGGATCCAGTTTATAATTTTGCATGGAAGATTTTCTAAATGCCTGAAGTATATCAGCTAAGAGAGTGACATCAAGTTTTAAATATGCCTTGTGATAATCACCAAATGTCTGGCATTTTAAATTGTTCCACATCAACTGGGCATGGTGATAATCTTCATCAGTGATTCCAGATCCTCTGAGGTTGCTGTAAAACTCTTGTTTTGGTGGCAGAGAACACTCATCAAATTAAAAAAATCTGAAACATAGTCATATGGATATACACCCTTCCGCCTAATTAAGTTCAGGTCCTGATTTGGAAACAAAGCACATGTGATTTTGAATTGATCATCAGATAAATGAGTGGCCAGTATAGCCAGGCTAGCGGACAGAATTCTGTAGGAATCAAGAAATCTTAAGTGAATGGGAACACCATTAACTTTAATTATCTTGCTAATAGCAATATATTTCTCATCATTTTCTGCTAAAATATTTAAATTCTGCTTATCAAACCCCTCGTACCTGATCAAATGATGAAAATCATAATTAGATGCACCATGGCAAAATATAGGGACAAATTTTGGTCTCTGGATCTTAATATTACAGCTATTACACAGGGCCATTAAGAATTTACCATCTGTATGAGAATGGTGATGTACCTTGATATTTGTATCTGAAAATTCAGAATCACATACCGGGCATTTTTCTGCATTGTTGAAATCTTCAATCTGATCCTCTGTTAAAGGCAACATAGGTTTTGATTTTAATAAGATATTAGATGCTATGTTATGGCACTCATTTCTATTCTATGTGCAAATTCTTTGATGGCATCTGCTCCCATGTATAAATATTCTTTACTAACCACACCATCCTGTACAACAACATAATAAAAACTAGAAGGTTCATGTAACTGGTATGATGTAATTGAAGATTCATCAGGATCTGGGCTGCAGAATGCAAGGGATTTGAGGTTTGATTCAAAATCACAGACTATATATGCTGGGTGTTCCAACAAGGCTTCAAATTTTTTGAATTTGGCATTTTCACTTGGATTAGGCATCACCATATGAACAGGTTTATGGTTGCCACAGTATTTCAGATGCTCAATTAACTTGTTTTTAGCAATTTCTGTATTCACTTCACGAACCCCATTTATTATTTTTTGACCATCAAATACAGTTAAACATCTTCTACACAACTTGAATATTGTCTTAGATTTGTCTAGTTGTGATCTAACTAAAGCTTCAAGACTGTGTATCAGAGTGTAATGGTGTGTGTCATCCCCTTCAATTAAGAGCAGATCAATCGGAACAGCAGAATCATCATCAAGTGTACTGATTCTAAGAGGATCTATCAAGCAATTGCCACGGCCAGTAGAACAAATAAATACATTAATAGATAATTTTTTACCATTGATATCCCTGGCCTTTTTTTCAAATTTATCAATATTCTGAACAGACATTGGATATTCTAAGCCCTCCATTGCTTCATCAAAATTGTGTTCATATTGTTTATAATAACTTATTCTCTCAGGATGATCTAAAACTGGAAACAAAGCAGCTAAAATACACCACAGAAAGCATTTCTCATCATTATTTTTATGTTAACCACGGCTTTTTTGTTTTTAATATTATCAGGTAAAAACACATATGTAGATCCTTGTAATGGGTTGAATTCAGAAATATTAACATAGAACTTGTGTGGAGTTCCGCATAGGCTCCATCCTGAGTCTTTTGCTGCAAATTCAGAGTGTTTAATATTCAATTGCCCTATCAAACTGCTTATTATTTTGTCTAAATTTGCATTTGAATATACAGCTACAGTTTCTGTTATGTGGGGCTGTGTAAATTTTGTGCCATTTGGTTTCTTAAATTGTGTAAACAATTTGAGGGACAGCTTATAAGAGCCATTTTGTGCATTTAGAATTGCCTGCACATCAGGATTTAAACTGTTCAAAAAATTCTTAATATCACATTTTTGCTCTGATACAAACCGGTAATCCCTAAGTTGGCCAGCAAAACTGCTATGTATGGGTTCATAGCGTGGCTGCTTTGCCGGTCTAGCATTAACGGGTGTTTCATGCTTCCTTTTCAGACCAGATGTAGATGGTTGTGGGGGCAATGTTGATGACTGTGCAGAACAAGTATCTATATGTTTATATGTGAAATATTCCATGCTATATTTCTATGGCATTTTGGGCATATTTTTGTGGGAGTTCTGCATTTGTCTGGATCACAATTCCTTTGGTGCCTAGCCCAATTGGGGCTGGATATATTCTTATTGCATTGATTACAATATTTTTGATTTGGCATTTTTGTTGTTTATTATATAAAATTTCTTGGGATTCAAATCAAAATTCTATGCTTAATAAAAAATATCAGTTGGGTTCAGCAGTGTGCTTTGTATATTTAGTGTATATACTTAGTGTCTTAATATTTTTGGCTTTGTTGTTGGTTTATTATATAAAATTTCTTGGGGTTCAAATCAAAACTCTATACTTAATAAACCTATGACAGGTTGTATAAAGCTGATAGCCTACATGCACAAAAATAGAAAAAGTACAGAAGCACTGCCCTAGCACAAATGCATGTTTACACAGGCATGTCCTAGAAAAACAATAACCTAATACCATGTGTCATGTATAACAAACTGGGGCAGATATAAACCCTTGTTCAAAATTCTGTATATTAAATCAAATAGATTTGTAATTCAATTTATATAAATTTGCAATATTTTTGTGTTTAAAAAATATGAGGAGCACTGCAACAACATACCCTTACTCTTCAACAACTCTCACAATACTGGCTGATATGCAATGCAAAATCTCTTTATATATCCTAAGCACGGACCGCATTGAAAACATCTGAAACAATAAGCCAATCAGAATATAACACATCATCACATTATGTCATAACCAACCAATCAGAAAACAACACATCCCTAATAATTTATTGCATAATATTGGGTAATAATTTGTTGCAAAACATGATGCAATAGAAATAAACCAGAAATAGGCCACAAGTGGACCGGAAGTGAACCGGAAGTGAACCGGAAGTGGACCGGAAATGACCGGAAGTGGACCGGAAGTGAACCGGAAATGGGCCGGAAGTGACCGGAAATGACCGGAAATGGACCGGAAGTGACCGGAAGTGGACCGGAAGTGGACCGGAAGTGACCGGAAGTGGACCGGAAGTGGACCGGAAATGGGCCGGAATTGACCGGAAGTGAACCGGAAGTGGACCGGAAGTAAATATGTGTGGGTGTGGGTGGGTGTGGGTGGGTGTGGGTGTATGTGGGTGGGTGTGGGTGGGTGTGGGTGGGTGTGGGTAGCTCTTATGAGCATTTTTGGCTTAGTTTTAAGTGTAGCAAAAAAATATCAATAGGGGCTTATTTTTAACAAGCTTATGGACAACAATCTCACAGATGTGGCTTTTGTAAGTGTAGGCAAATCAATCTGAGGGGGCTCATACTTTCACGGGAAATTCCCGAGGGCATTTTTACAAAAATCTTGGATTAGACAGAGTACCACACTTGAACAATAAGCTCATATGCACATCTTGAGCCAGGTTTAAGTGTAGCCAAATCTGCCTGAGGGGGGCTCATACTTTCTCGTCCCAGTATTATTGTATTTTACACTACTCCTCTCCTTATTTTGAATCGAGTCACCTGCCATCTGACTCCTTTTATCATTGTGTGGCATTTTGCAGAAGTTAGAAAGTGATTTTTCTTCTTCTTTCTGCTCTTTCGTCTCTTTGTGTTCTATTTTACTGGAACCTAATCTATACCCTGTACCAGCTAACTGTAGACCAGGCGAAAGAGAACAAGTCTCTGCGCAAGTAGTGACGCAAGACGGTTCCACCAATGAACAATGAGAGAAGCGGGATTACGTAATGGACGACGGAGTTACCCATTTTCCCTGTTCAACTTGTGAATTACCTAGAGGAGAAGTTCGTGCGTGTCTTTGCTGACTGTGTCCGGATTAGCGTGAAGCAACAGGCAGTTCCTCTTGAAAAACATTTCCATGTCGTCAATCATTTTCAAGTTTCTGGCTGTCGATTTCTGGATTTCCTGAATCTTCAGTTTGACGGACTTCAGCCTATCCTCCACCTCCCGTTCAAACTTTGAATTACTTTTTTTTTCTTTCTTTTTACGGGTTGGTGAGCAGATCAAGGGTCTTTGTTTGTTGTCTGTGCATCGCGAGAAAGCATAAACAATTTATGCTTATGAAAAGAAGCAAGACGAATCCAGTTTATCTTTAAGTAGTGGACTTAAGCCTGAACAAACGCCCAATTATTTTCAATTTAATTTCAATTTTATGAGGTGTAAAATAATAATAATTATAATAAACTAAAACATACGTTTCTATGACTGAAGGCCAAGATGTGAAATCTTACTCCCCCCCCCCCTGGCAGGCGATATTGCGTACAAGCATAAGAAAGTAACTTACTGTCACTGCGTTACTGAGAATGTGAATAACTGGAACCGGCAAAGTAATTGTAACTGACCGTTACACTTTAGGAATTTAACTTTCGTAAAATGTTGTGTAAGTACAAGGTAACCAAAAAAGTTCTTGCCGTTCTAGAGCAGTGATAAACAAAGAGCAATACAGTGGACGGTACGTACCTTTAGGTTTCAAAGTAATCTCCATCAGCACCCAACACCTTTTGCCAACGTTCCTGCAGCTGCACAATACCCTGGTGATAAAACTCGGCGGGCTTGGATACAGAGAAGTCCGTGAGTGCGTTCCGCAGGTCTACCTCATTTGCGAAGGATCTCCTATGGAGGTGGTTGTCTAGGGAATGAAACAGGTGGTAATCTGTTGGTGCAAGGTCCGGTGAATATGGTGGATGGCACAGTGTCGCCCAGCCAAGTTGCTGAAGGGTCTCCCGGGTCCTCTTTGCCACATGTGGCTTGGCATTTTCATGTGGGAACAGCACACCCTTGCGATTCACCAATGCCGGCTCCTTCTGCCGCAATGCACGGTGCAACCTTTGCAACTGCTGAGAGTAGAGGTCAGCAGTGATGGTCTGACCAGGTGGAAGGAGCTCGTAATGCACCACTTGCCGACAATTCAACCATACAGAGAGCATAACCTTTCGTGGGTGCAGAGGTGGTCTTGAGGTGTGAGGAACAGGGTCACGTGGCGACAACCAATGTCTGGTACGCTTGGGAGTGTCATGGAGGATCCACTTTTCGTCACCAGTGAGCAAGCGATCAAATATGAGTGTGTTCAGGTGCCGAGTAAGCAAGGACAACAGGCTGTCACTCGTTGTTCCTTGTTGGCTGCCGACAATGTGTGGGGTACGCACTTGCTTAACTTGTATGACTTCTTTATCCGATGCATCTCTGACTGTTTCAGTGGAAACATGGAACCTTTCTGCAAGTTCATCACACGTTAGACCACTGTCCTCCTCGATGGCTGCTTTCAGGGCCTCGTCATCCAACACATGTGGTCGTCCACTGCGAGGTTCATCCGAAAGGCTCACATCTCCCGAACTAGATTTCTGGAAACAATGCCTGGCAGTGCGTTCGTTCACGGCATTTTCCCCAAATGCCTGGCAAATGCGGCGACTTGATGCGGCAGCTGACAGGCCCACTTTAAAGTCATACAACATACACACGCGAACAAGCTGCTTCGATACCTCCATTTCTCTTCGACACTGGACGACCTAAGACTGCTGTTTGTGCGCAACGTGCCTGTATTACTGACCGTCGATGGCCATAATAACTCCCGATCGCTTGGCAGGCATGTGCGTCATTTCGTTTCCTCAATGTGAGCGCATGATTAATGGGACGTCAAAAACGGCAAGAACTTTTTTGGTTGCCTTGTAATAAAATGATCGAAGGCAATACCTAATGTCTCAATACCTGCTGCGTAGATACAACTTGTTACTTGTAAATAAGTACTGTGTGCGAGGTTTAGTTTAAGTCCACTTTATGCACAGATTGGCCAATCGGGGTTTCCTGAAGTTTAAAGTGGGATCCGATCTTTACAGTTTCCCGACTGTGTATCGAACCGAGAACCACTTGAATTCAAAGCAAAGACATTACCACTAGGCTATCGAAAGACCCAAATGACTACTAGGTTGAGTGTCAACAGTAAAGAAAATTTCCATTATTCTATGCGGAGCTCAAGGACTCCTTTCAAAAAAATTTAATTTTGTTAACGGTGTAAAACTACATGTACGAGGGATCTTTCTTTCCTTATGTAGCAATATCTCTAATCTCTATATGTGATGATTACAGGTCATGCAGAATTTTACAGGAAACTGAAACAATAGCATCACTGTGTTGAAATTGTAATTCACTATGAAACGTTACAATTTTTCTGTTTTATCTTGGAAAAAAATACAACTTAGGAGGCATGTGAAGTTAACCACATCTGCCCATAGGCTATGAAGCTGCTATCTATTATCATGATTTGTAATCGTCTGTAATTGGAATTAAATCTTTTCCAATCAAGGCATTGTCCAGTTTTCATACAGCATTAGCTTGCAAATTAAAGTTATTGCTTTTGGACATGCCATTGAGGAGCGTAGGAAGTTGACGTATAATATAGATGACGCTCTAATATAGAAATACGTTTTGTATTTTACAAATAAATATTGATGTGTTTCTTTCGGAAAAGCGAAAAAAAGGAGTCTTCATACTTATTTACCTACAAGTCGTGAAACAAACCTAAAAAAATCGAAAATTTTCAAATACCAATTTGTTGTAATAATTTGCTCTTCGAATGAAATAACTTGTAATAACTTTAAAGAATTCTATAATCAAATGAAAAGGAATAAACTAACGAAATGTTAAAATATTCTAATGTTAAAATAATTATGTGCATACTGCATTTAGATTTTCTTGCTACTTATTAAAGATACTCCAGACTTAAAATAATAAATAATAAAGTTTTGCTTGAAATATTTCTATCTTTGAACCTTACAATAAGCGGTGGCTCTAAGGGGAGAGCCGCCGTGCCATGGCTTTACCTTCAGAAAAAGCACTTGCTTCGCCAAAATATAGTTAAATTAATACATTTACGAACAAGGAGTTTCGTATCTCTTAAGCGTTTGAGTTTACAGCCGCCTCAATTCATGCGCCGCATCCCCACTTGTTCTCTCACTTTCTCCGGGCCAACATAGTCTGGCCTGTGCGCAGAGACATGTGCCGAGGCATGAAAAAGTCTCCGCAGGAAACGAGAAAGGGCGTGGTAGCCATAAGACAACCAGCCGTGCTCATTTTCGGCTGGCACGGACGCGAGAGCTCTCACATTGTGTTGACATAGTTGCAAACTTCATAAAGAAGTGACTAATCCTGACCAATTTGTAATACTCGTTGGTGAAGTAACTCGCGAGAAAGATACTTTCCTGCCTACTTGGGAAGATCGAACGTAATATCTTCCCAAATTTATATAACCATTTAGATAGATGTGTCTAAAGAGCCATCCATACTTTTTTGTTATCGATTTCTTCCTTAAGAAAAGATATATCCCTTACTCTCACGCACACAGACACTCACGTGTTGTAACTGACGTTAGCAATATTGAAGACATTTTCTGTACAAAAGAATTGCCTAAATATCAAAGGGAATTCGCATCACCAGGCGATTTTTCACTTTAATATTTGTAAAAAATCACACGGAAAATCTATCAGCATAAGAATTTCACTTGGGGATATAATTTAATTTATTGCATTGAATTTTATAAATTGTAGATCCACAGTTTATTTAGCAGATAATCATATTTTAGTTGTTAGTATCACCGATTGTTGATGTACCGTCTGCCGTGCTGGGGTTGCAAATTATCAACAAAGCAAGGCGAGAATACCGTGTTCGACTCGGTGTCTCTAATATGTTTAGTGCTTTTCTTTTTAGTGAAGTGAAAGTGTCTGATGGTGTGTGAAAGGAAGGGTAGTCAGTGAAGATGAGTCAGATTAGAGCATTATTACATTCACCGTTTTCCAAGGTACTATACGATATTAATTTAAAAGTTAAACAACTTGGACGTTAAACGCCAGATTTGAATACCATTTCTATTTTTTTTAAAAAAATAGCTGTAAAGGTGACAGGCGTCGAAATTTTAATAGTCGAATTTATTTCCTAGAAACTCTGGCAGACTTCCGTGCATAGCATGCTAAACGATCACGGGTTCGAATCCCGACCTGAGTATGAGTGTTCTTTGTGAGTGTTCACTCATCCTTATCTTCGCGATTAGCCAAAAGTAGTCCAAATGTGAAGTAAAACAAGCCAATCTCAGGAACTCTGAATTTTTGTCTCTAATTTTAGTAAACAAAGTTCCATTAAAATTACATCTTTCATTAGATTTCTATGTCATATGTTAGCGATATGGAGTGTTAAGGAGAGCATGAGGTACAAGGATATTGTATGTAAGAAGTGTTTCCTGAGAGGGTGTGAGTAGGATATTGTGGGGGAAGGGGGGAGTGATGGAAACTGGAACATATGTTCGGGTTCTAGGTTTTAGGGTTACATTTTCTGGGATTGTCACTAAACTGTGTTGGTTGCTAGTAGCGTGTAGTTTAGAAAAAATTACATCAGGGATGGTGTAGGTGTGTGATTTTGTGGGAAGGTTATAGTTCGGAATATGGCCTAAGCGTCTAAGAGTTAACAGGTTAGTACTAAGTGAAATGTCACATTTTTGTATCTTCAAGAAGTCATTGCCAAGGAGGGGAGGTAATTCTTTGGATTGCACAACTATAAAAGGGTGGGAGTACTTATATCTTCCTATGTGAAGGGGGAGTATTACAATTTCTGAGATAGGAAGTCTGTTACCAGTGACGCCTTTAATAATGCTGTGCATTTGAATTTTCTTTGCATTGGGTGGAATTAAATGCTCTGGACAAATACTAATCTGGCTTCCGTTGTCAATCATAATTTCTAGGGGGGTATTATTTACATGAGCTTGAATGAAGAATAGGTTGTTTTTTCAAGGATAGGAACTGTGTCAAATTTTGTCTTGCGTGTGGATCCGTCCCATCGATTCACACGGTTTTTCAGTTTAAATCGCCCTTGTTTTCATTGTTTGGATTATAAAAACAGTCCCTGGTAGAGTGATTTGAACGGAAACAAATCTGGCATTGCGAAAACTGTGAATTTTGTCGCCCCCCGACTGGATTATTATTTCCACCTTGAGATCTGAAATTACGTCTCATGCCGCGAGTAGAACCTCTGCGATTGCCATTCCCATTTGTTTATGTTTTACTTCTAAGGCTCGTGCACTTACTCCTCATGACCTTGTAAAGTCTCCTGCACATACAACCTCCTATCTCTTCTTAATTTTCATAGCTCTCCTGCTTCTTTGTATTTGCATTACATACACGTACTTACGTCTAAAACGTCACACTTCTTGCTGTTCATGTTGTCACCGGCGAACCCCATCTCCTCCTAAGACATGTTCTGTCCCTATTATTAGTCCTCCTATTTCCTTAGCTGCTATATCTCAACGTCCCGCACATAATTACAATATTTAGATTTCTTGATCACGTTGGCTCTACCCATCATACTAGCTGCCAGCCGCCACTGCTTACGATATGTTCTGAATTAGGTATGCTAAAATTTGGCAAAATTATGCCAGAAATGATAATCATGGCTTATTTTAAAGAGAGTTTGCATTTAAAACTTCGTTTTTCCCTGGATACTGCTTTCATTTGAAAATATTTGTTTCTCGAAATTTCTGGAGAGGATTGTAGCCCCTTTGTATACGTCTGTGACTGGAAACGAATTCCCAGTATCTGTGTTGACAGTGCAGTTTCAACTCATTGTCCTCTACTTAGTGTACATCTCCACTAAAACAACACGGGATAATATAATAGTGAAACTAGCGATTGAAGTCTTCGAAGTGCATCGTTCGTCCTAGCGTAAGGCAAATCTTACTTCTCCTGCGGAACAAGAGTATGCGCACATCATCGAACAGAATGTAACATTTACGTGCTATGTGTTATCTCAGTGGAAATGTTTGCTTGCTTCTGGTGCGAAGCGGCCTCCTCGATAGCTCAGTTCCTCTGTGGACGCAGTTGGTGTTGGACGTGCTGATATCGTTCTCTGGCAGTGCGTTCCTCGAGTGCAGCTAGTGAGTCAACTACGTCTGAAAAATTGGACTTGTAAAATAAGAGACAAATCGATAAACCAGTAAGTACTATAGTGGCAAGTAAGAATAACGAAATGAATAGGTTAAATACGATAAATATAAGCTTTCCACTGAATGCTCCTAAATCGAGGGCAACGGATATACATGAATTTATTCACGGACAATTCCGTCTGCATGTTGACGAATTTATGGGAATAAAACTCCCGACAATTTTGCGTTGTGTGTATATTATATTTGTGAGAGAAGCGACAATGAGAAAGCTATTACAACAACAAGGGCCTGACATGGAGTTTCGTTACGCTGATGGCAATAGTGTGAAAGTGTCATTAGAAGATGCGGGAAGGGAAGTGAAATTTGTGCGTGTCTTCAATCTCCCATTGGAAATGGACGATGATAGTGTGAAAGAAAAACTGTGAAAATTTGGAACTGTCGATAGTGTAGACAAAGATCAATGGTCGGGGAATTTTCGATACCCAGTGTATAATGGAGTGCGAGTGGCTATGCAAAGTTTTTGATTTCCACTTTGAAAAAACTGGAGGCATTATGGAATTTAACGTTCATTAAGAAACACACACTTTCACATACAGACACGCAATACACGCACACAACGTCAAACCGGTCAAATACTTAGTATAAAATAAAAATACGGTGCTTCCAATCCAACAAAACTCACCGTCACTTTACAGGCCTTTCTCCTTCCGTGACAGAAATAGTGCTTCATTATTACAGTTGGCAACACTAGTTACTAGCTATCCAATGAACATGCACTGCATAAAAGAAGCAACCGCTTCGTCATCCTATATTGCCACATTACCGTCCCTGCCGAACGGTGTGAACCGCGAGCTGGAGCGCTTTTCAATTGTTTTCAATTATGTTTGCGCGAGTGTGTCCAGGAATGAAATGGCAATATGGTAACAATGGCGAAGGTTGGCGAGTAGCGTACACACTATAGTCAATACAAAATGCAGACTTTGAAGCATCTGACAACATGTAGCACACAACTTTAATTAATTTCTCACAAATTACAACCCAAATAATAATAATAAATATATTTATTAAGCAGGGAAGTCAACCTATGGAACGCTCTACCACCTTTTAACTTTACATGTATGGTAAACTGCATTTGGAGCACTAAGCTACATGTAAAATTATACAAACGATATAGCCGTATGTATATATGTATATACCTGTAACGAATACACAAAATTAAATGGATACTCAAGATAGTGATATTAATAATAAAAATGCAATTTCATGTAGTGACTTGATACCTTCAGTATGATGAACAGAATTATGTTGTGACCCGATATTCCACAGTGATACGGGGTAAAACGAATCAGTGCTGGGTTACAGAAGTTAACAAAGTGATTCTTCTTCTTCCTTCTGCTCTTTAGTCTCTTCTTCTTCTTCACTGGAAACTAATCTGTTTATTACCATGATTCTTCCATAGAATAAAATTAATTGGGAAAATAGTACGTTTTTACACATTTGTCAAATCACAAATCATTTATTTCACACTTTTCAACATAACGATTTTCTCATTTCAACATTACAGGTAGGATCACTAGATGAGTTTATATATTTCTGACAAATTCTAGAGACTAACAATAAGAGCTTGTACAAAATAACTATTAACGTAGATGCTGTTATACATAATACATTCTTTAATCATTAACAAATTAAGATTAATGATTAAATACAATGCTTAAATTATTGATTATTTGATTATCATTGACAATGTTAGACTCAAGACTTAAAGGATTTCCTTCTTGAATTTTTGTCTGCAAAACATCAATTAATTTGTTAAAATTATTTTCTTGGCTCTGTTATTTTGAATTTAAAGCCAGAGCATTAAAGCGTTCCTGACTCATATTACAATGTAAATAGTTTTTTATATAATTTTAATTTAGAAACGATCTCTGCCTTTGCTACTATGACAGAAGCAGTAAGGGACATGAAACAAGCCGCATCAGGATAACTTGAAGCTGTTATAACGCAGTGACATCAGCTCGTTCACATTATTCATGACCTTATCTTGTGTTTGAAAGAACTTAACATTTGATATCAAGGTTTGGAAATGTTTTTGCAATTTCTTTCAGGTTTGTTGAGAAGCACAGTTTCCACAAAACTTATCAAAAATAAGGTTGTATCACATTCTATGTGGCTAAAGCTGATTTCAAGCCTTTAAAGCGATTGCCCAGTTGTGAGCAAATTGTGTCTACCGTCGTACAAAATATTGTTACTTTGATCCAGTCCTCTCGGTTGGTAAGTCTTACGACGTGAGGACCCCTGATTCTTTTGTCAGATAGTTGACTTGAAATCCCCCACTTAACATATATTTTCTTTCTTTGCTTCTTTAAGCGATTCAAACGATCCCCGAAGCTCTGTCATTTGCAAGAGAGCTGTATCTAAGAGAACATATGCAGCCATAATACCAATAAATCCCACTTAGAAGCAGTGGCGGCGGTTAGGGCCCCTATTTTGACACAGCACTAGGCCACTTAAATCTCTTAATGCTGCAAAGAGAAAGTAAACCGTCCTTGCCTCTTCAGTTTTGGCAGCCAATTTCCTCCAGTGCTTAGA
Organism: Lepisma saccharinum; assembly: GCF_977018435.1. Classification (NCBI taxonomy): domain Eukaryota; kingdom Metazoa; phylum Arthropoda; class Insecta; order Zygentoma; family Lepismatidae; genus Lepisma; species Lepisma saccharinum. The sequence goes on along the minus strand of NC_139232.1, from coordinate 20,553,903 downwards.
AGTCATATTTATCTGCTCCAAGACTTTACAATGAACAGTCAATAACAAAATGAAACTGAAAAATTCCATTTTTCCCTTACTGCCAAGAGCCTCATTTGGCTTCCTGCTTGTTAATATTATACAGGGTGCGGCAGAATTCATTAGACAGTTTGAAATTAGCGCCATTCATGTCTGCCGATAGATAGCGCGCTGTTTCACTCATTATTTAGTGAAGCAGTTGAAAGCCTTCAGTAGACATGGAGGCAGTAGTGACTTCTGCTATTCGCAAATTCGCACGTGCACACCCAAATAAATCTGTAATGTAATTAATTTTCATTATACTTATTCACTGGATACTATCTCCTTCAAAACATCAAACGTTCGTCCCATCGGCTTCGCATTACCAGCGCCTGCCGCTGAGATACGTTCACTCGGAACACAAGTCGCTGTGTGCTCGTTTGTCGCTGTTGCAGCACGCAAGAAAAGAGAAGGGACTCGCTCTTCTAGCTAGCAGTATTATGGGCTAAACTCGCACTGCTAGGGCTGTGTTCTAAATGTTTCAGTGTTTCAATCCCGTTTCATTCGAAATCGTGTAGCTGAGTAGAGGCAAACTAAAATATACATCATCGTAAATCGAGGGATTTGTTTTTGTAAAAGGGAATTTCTATGGTATCTTCACCAACACTGTTCGGAACAAGGTTGCGAGCAGGTGCTAGAGAGATGGAAGGAGGGGGGAGACAACTGAAAGCGAAACTCGTCCTTTAAACTCTTGCATTGCCTTTGCTTATTAATGCAGCTTGGCCAAAATAAACTGTCCTTGTGGCGCTGTAGTCGAATTATCCACCCGCGCAGGGGGAACGTGGATCAGTCAGCTGTTTCCATTGTGTGGCAAAATTGTTGCAATGTCAAAGGCTCGTTCCTGCTTCATAGCAAAGTGAGTATGATGAAAGGGAAAACTGTACATAGCGAAAGCAGAGACGTAATATTTAACGTTGTTGCATATTTGGAGGGAAGTTAGCAAAGACCGCAGCGACTGAAGTAATAAGACAGATAAGCCGGAAGGGAAAGGACAATTCTGAAGTACGATGCAGGGCAGAGTCATTTTCTTTAATATATTTTATATATTCTCTTTATTTCGCTTGAGTTCTTTGGTTTGGTAAGTCAGTCATTAGAAATAAACAACTGCTAGATAGATTACAACTCATTTTCTGAATGTGGTCGTTGGACCGGCTATCTTGTTTGTAGGAGTGGCACAAGATATTATTTTTTAGCAAGGCGAGGTGAAATTTTTGCGCCCCCTACTTTCTACCCTGATCCTCCACCTACTTTCCACCTTCCTCCAATATAAATAATAACCATGTTATATATTAATGGTTTTAATGACGAAAAATAATAGCCTTATTTTGAAATTACTTTAATGCTGTTAAAGAACATGCTTATTGTAGGTATGTGTTTATTTAATACCTACATAATGACATGAAAACAATAATAAATAATCTCTTACCATAAATTGCTAAATGATTTTGCAATCTACTTATTAAGTTATTCAGCAGTAGCTTCAATTCATTCTTGTCAACAATAAATCCAACTATTTTTGAAACCAATAGCCACGCAGCCGGCGGAGGCTCATAGTGGTTCGGATCCCTCCTTAAACTGTAGGTCGTCTCTATTTGCATTTCTGTGCATAAGTGGACTTCAAAAATAAACTCACGCTTAGGATTTGGCTCTAATCAAGGAGGATGTTCCGGTTTGGCGCCCCGGGTAGTCGCCCGGCCCTGCTTGTTAGATGTATGCAAAAATTCTTCCTCTTCTTGTTCACTATTATCAGCGGAGAGAGGGAAAAAGTTTTTTCTAAATATTTTGCAAATCGAGAATAATATTGAATATTGTAGATCGGTATTTCTGTGTTTTCAGTGATTTTGTCAGGTTATCTAATGTTTTATTATCTATAGGCTACCGAATAACATCGCTCTTCTCGTGATGGACGGAAAATTCACCGACATGTTTCATTAATAGTAGCTATATTTATATTTTTTATGGAAAAAATATCCTATAACGTCATTTTCAGTAATAGGTACTCATAACTTGGGTTTCCAATACATTTAGCATCATTATGTACGCAAAAACGGGAGCGAGTATTTGAGAAGGGTGATAAAACACTTCTTTTGGAAGCGAGGGTCAAGTGCACACCCATAAAGTCAAAGAACTGGCCGCCGCTGCATGGAGGTCTGGTGAAGTGAGCACCGCGCGTATGTTGTGAAGCATTTTTTCAAGAACAGTGACTTAGCTACTGAAACGCAACGTGACTTGAAACGCAACGTGACTTTAGACGTAAGTTTAATATCGGAAGAAAAGGGAAGGTTCCAACACGTCAGATAATTTTCAATTGGATAGAGGAGACCTTCAGAACTACCGTATCTCCTAACAGTAAGAAGCGTCCCGGCCGTCCACGTGCTGTACGGACACCTGAAAATGTGGACAGGGTGAGAGTGGCTGTGTTGCGTAGTCTGTTATGCAGCGTGGAGAGATATGTTTTTGCGGAACAATGGAGCTCATCTCACTCACATTATTTTTAAATGGTAAACACCAAACGAATTGCTTTTGTATGTACCTTGCAGCATTATTAGTGGTTGATCATCACTCATCAGTTTATATTACATGTCTAATGAATTCTGCCGCACCCTGTATAAGAAAAGAACTTTCAAAACATCACAAAACTTTTCTTTAAAAACATGCACCGCTTCTTACCTTCCTGGACATCATGTTGGATTAAGCATCTTGAGAGCTGAGTTAGGCTTATTTCCTCTTCAAGATTTCAATTCTTTCCACCGCAGAACACCCTTCCCAAAAAATTATACATTCTGAACTGTTTTAAAAAAAAAACTTATTTTCCCGATTACCTTTTACACCTTTCAGAACGAAATGTAAATTATGACTAGTGCCAAGTGCCTAATAATCTTGAGAAATTGGCGTACGCAGGGGGAGAGATGATGGGGCTCATCTAGCCTATTACGAAATTTTGAGGAAAATAAAGATTTTCGAAAGAAAGAGTAAAGAACTCGGGTAAAACCAAAGTGCTAAATTTTACACTCCATTACCATTTTTATCTTTGAACAACTTTTAATACGAAGATTAAATATTGATAATTAATAAATATTGTATAGTGTAGGCTATCCCGTTTTCTCTACAACAGAGCTATGTAATAGTCACATTTGAAATTCCAGCTCGCTCAGAGGAACAAATCCTGCGTACCCTAGGGGCATGAGGTGCATGATGAAAGGTTGGGTTCTTTCTTGTATGGACAACGAAGTTAGTAATATGGTGTGTTTTATATAGCGTATATTGATACAATTGTATGTTGAATTGTATCATCTGCAAATATGCTGTATAAAGAAACAAACTGCCAGAGTATTAAGTGAGATGAGTGAACATACACCGACTTCCCGGCCAGCGTTCAAATCCTAGATTAATATAAGTGTTAATCCTTGCAGTGCCTCCCCCCTCACTTTTTGCCCCCGCACTATGCTATACCTTATCTACATAGAAAAAGTAAACTGTCTTTGCCTCACCAGTTTTGGAACCCAATCGCCGCCACTGATCCTTGCATACATTTACCCCGCTGGCATTGTTTGCTTAGAATAGTGGGAAATTATGGCATAATGGCTTCAGACGTGTACCTACTCGAAACCACCAGCATAGGACCTCACACATCACTGATATCTACCTGCAGTGGGCCAATCTATCTAACAACAAGTCTCGAAATCCATTACAGTCTTCCAGACTTTCGGGGCCCCTTTACCTCGGGAGCTCCAGGGCACCGCCCCGGCTGCCAAAGCCTAGTTACGCCCCTGACGAGGGGTTTATGTTAATGCAAAAAATTCACGTAATAATAATAATATTTTTTTTCTAAAACAATACTTTATATTAAGAATGGACTGACAGAAAATATGAAAACATTTCGGTGATCACCACCCCTTTCCATGAGTGAGAACTAACACAAACTTTACAGTTCTCGTGGACAAGTGTAGCTACAAGGTGTGACAATAAAGTTCGGTGAATGATCCTGAATATCGAAAGTAGACGAATTCTTAATGAAACCTACCTTACTGTCCTTCGAATAAGTCCCCTCCCATGGCTATGCATCGTTGAGAACGGCTGTACATGTCCTGGAAACTTTTAGAAAAGACTTCTTTCGGGATGATGTGCAAGACCCTCGTCACGTTCCGTTGGATGTCAGGAATATCCTCAAATCTCTGAACTTTCAAAGCGATTTTGAGGCGTGGGAAGAGAAAGAAATATGGAGGATTCAGATCCAAATTTCTTGCAATGCATTGCTACAGAGGACGAGAGCTGGTGTGTGAGGTACGACCCTGAAACGAAACGCCAAAGCATGGAATGGCATTCTCCTGCATCACCCCGTCGGAAGAAGGGCAAGGCGGAAAAATTGTTCTTCCCTCCGGCAGGAATTCCTTGTGGATCATGCCATCACTGTCAAAGAAAGTGATAAGCATCGTCTTGATGCGTGATTTTTACGCCTTGACCTTCTTCCGACGGGGTGAATTTTGACATATAAAATTGACATAACCCAAATTGTTAGAATTGCAACAGCACACCAAACGCAAACAATGTTCTTCCTTAGGTTGTAACAATGAGTGTTCGTTCCAGTAGCGTAACTAACACTCTCTGTGCAACCCCCCAAAAAACTTTACATCGTGCGCCTCTACTCGTTTTAACAAAATCTATCTTTTCTAAAATATTAATTCACGCTTACTTTATATTAGGTATATACAAATATGAAAATACATAACTGTAATATGAATCAATGTAAATACTGGTACGAAAAGTTAAGACAACAAACTTCAAAACATTATATATTTCTAATTATGTATGAAAATACACTGTTACTACAAAAATTACGATAATATTACCAATCCTCTGCGTGTTTTGATTCAAGCAAATCCGTTTGCTAGTTTGGTACAGTTTTCGAGCCTGATCGCTTTCGATGCTTAACAGCGCTAGCCCACTCAATCTCACTCTTGTCATTGTGCTCCTCAAGTAATTTTTTATCAATTTTAGCTTGGAAACGACCTCTCAGCTGATGAAAGCGTCACATGTAGTGACAAATACAGCATACAAGTAGTGCATACGTCAGGAATGTTACTAGCTAGAATTTTGTGTTCTATCAAAAGAAATTCTGCAACTTCGCTGATGTTCAACATGTTTCTTGCTTTGATTTCAATTAACACTTAATTAAAATAAAAATTCTATGATACATCTTCTTCATATTTCTCCCAGAAATTAGTAGCGGATTCCACTAACTTCCTGTCGGTGTGTTCCGTTAGAGAGGTGGGGATTTAAAGAGTGAAGATTTCTTTGGTTTGTTTCATACTCTGAAATCTAGTGTTTACTTGATTTACTATAATATCTAAAGCACGGTAGAAAATCGTTACTTCAAAACAATCCAATGGGTCGAGAAGACCAATGTCTTCAGTCAGTTCGTCGAATAAGTTTCATTTTTCCGTTTGGTAGAAATTTTAAGCAGGAACGGGGAACGGTGGAAGTCAACATTACCACCGCATTTTCTTGCACGTCGTCTACCCTTTGGCTACGTAAACTATTCAGCTACTGAAGGATTTCCTCTAATCTTGTAATCCACTATCTACTTTTCAAGTGATTAACATTTTATGTTTGCAGTTCTAGGAGCATAAAAATATAATATTTTCGGCTGATAACATATTTTAACGCCGAAAGGAAAACAAACTATTGTAAACTATCGGTCTTTCTTCATTTATCATTCTTGCTGCGCCCCTATAACTTGTGTGTCTTCCCCACCGCATGGGTTGCGGGAGTGTTATTTACGCCACTGGTTCGTTCGAGTCCTGGCTTAGGCATCTTTGTGAGTGTTCCTTCATTAATTTCATCTGGTCATCATTCATTCTTATATTCCGGATTAGCCATAAGTAAAATATGATATTAGGAGTACATCTGAGATTAAAAAGAAATCTCCCTCTTGATTTTTCAATAATTTTATTATTAAAACCTAACACCGAATTTACAAATATAAAAAGTTCCCAGAAAGAAGTACATGGGAAAGTAAACATGATTCCATTCAGAAAATCAAGTGTCTATCTGGTTTTCACTTCTGGCACTAGTAATTATGGGGCAATTGTAATTTTGATTAAATTACTGATGTTAGTAAGGTTGAAAGTTAAGCTCCAACAGTAAGTGCAGTAAAAGTAATTCACATTTGTTTTAAAGTAACGGTAAATTGATTGCATTTCATAATGAGTAACTAACTGACGTAATGATACTGACACTGATACATTTTTAAGAAGTAAATTTCGTGTCATTCTAGAGAATGAGGGGATCTGAACCAGTCCTTGTGGAATTAATTGCTGGGTGATGTATGTTACTCATCATTCATCCTCTGATGAGAGCACTCGTCATTGGCACGACGAGTTAACGCTTGGCAATGCGAAAGGTACAAATAAAATTAAGGAACTAAACTGCAGAAAAGACAATGGTCACTCGTTGGGTTTTGTGAACCGTTGAACCTGAATCATGGCTGGGTGTTAGGATAGTTACCTGTCTATCTGATGAATTAGGCTGAATAGAATATACGAAGTCCTCTGTTGGCTTCTCAATTTGTCGACCAGAGCGTCGTCTCACTTCTGACCCACTGCTCTCCTAACCACTTCTCCCTTCTCAACTCCAATCCAAAAGTCAGTCCCCTCTCAGCTTGTCTCGCCTCTATATCACTAGGCCATCGAGCTCTTCCTCTATGCCGAATCGTGTTTTTTAATTGCCACCATGCAAACCGCTGACTCTACAACCAGAAGAAACTACCTGTTTCCTGAATGCTCAGAAGGTTTGCATGGCACAACACTGTGCATTGATTACATGCCTCAGAGGCTGAGACAACTGAGAAAACAAGTGAATGCCCTGGTCAACGTGAAGCATTCAGAGAGACTTTATAAAATAAACATATAATCTTAGGGATTGATACGATTTCAAATACTTTTAGAACTTTCAAATCTTTAAGGGCTGCCTGAAAGTAATAACAAAATCATCTGTATGGAAACACTAGCGAACCGAAGATTTTTTTCGGAGAAGTTTGGAATTTTAAATTTATCACATACTGTAGCTGGGTTCTATAGGTGGAGGTAGGACACACTATAAATATTTCGTAATTAATTACTACTAGCGGTGATTGCTTGCCAAAACTAAAAGGCTCATGTGTAGTTTACTTTGTTTAGGTAGACAAGGCCATAGTGCGGAGGCAAGAAGTGTGTACGTGTGTGGGGGTGTGGGAGGCAACTGTCTCCATGTGACCCCTAATCGCCGTCACAGTTAATTACCATTTTTCACCTCATCCGAGGCAGAGTGATTAGCACATCGCTCTACGACGCAAGAGGTCCCGGGTTCGAATCCCTTCCTGAGCACGTATATTTGTGAGTGTCCATTCATCAATTTCATAATATCATCAATTATCTCCATCCCTGCAATTAGCCAAAAGTGGCAGAAAAGCGAAGCAAAATAAACTTCAATCAATCAATCATTTTTAACCTTCAAATTTGTTCAAAGTCCAAAATGGTAATTGGTGGTAAATTTAAAGCGAGTTTGCACATGCCACTTTGACATTTCGCTGGATTCTTTACTACTTTCATTTAAAATGTTTGATTTTCTGAAAACTTCTAGAGGGCTCTAGCCCCTATCAGTTCCTCCCTGAGTACGCCAGTGACTGGAAACGAATTTACAGTGTCTGAGTGGACAGTGTATCTACAACTCATTTCTTTCTATGCATAGGACACACTTTCAGCCTCCCCGATGGTAGCGTCCTTGCCTTGTAATCAAGGGCTTCGATACCCGATGGATTAACATAGTGGTTCTGATCCCACTTTAAAATGTAGGTCCAGTCCCGATTAGCCTTACTATGCATAAAGTGGACTTAAAACACCAACTCAATCAATTAATCATAACAAGATAACACTCCACTAAAGCAATTCCAGATTATGAAATAGAAAAGGTAAATCTTATTGATTGATTGAATTGCTATATTTTACTTCGCTTTTTGTGTCACTTTGGCTAATTTGCGGAGATGGGGATATGTGATGATGTGATGAAATTGATGAATGGACACTACAAACATCCACGCCCAGACCGAGATTCGAACCCAGGACCCCTGGCGTCGTAGAGCGATGTGCTAACAACACCTTCACGGGGGAGGCAAATCGTATTTTTCGTGCGACGCAAGAGCATGATGTTGCATGCGACATCAAGGAACAGAATGTCTGCTATGTGCTATCTCAGTGGAATTTGTTCCTTGTTTCTAATGCGAAGCAACACAATCACTTCGCAAGTGGCCACAGCCGACAGATTATGACAATAAAATAACTTTTGTTGCGTTATCGAAATGGCACCTATTAGGTTAACATAGATATTTATCAGGGCTCTTTCTTCCCTCCAAATATTTATCATTTTTCACAAAGAGTCCTAATGACCCTTTTTCCAAAGATTGCAATTTCACAAACATTGCACATTGTATTACATAATTAATCATACATTTATTCTCATTGGGTAATTTTCTACTTAACTAAATAAGTCTAATGTAAATATTTCCTGTGATTATTTGGAAATATTTGCAAATTTTCCAGAATATTTAGAATCATAGGGCTAAATTCTTAAACTGCAATTAAGCATATTATTTCTCGATTTTTTATTGCGTTTGAAATACAAGAATCACTAATAAAAACAAAATACAATATAAATTTGTGCATTGAGTACAGAGCTGTCACCTATCGACAAGATTTGAAGTAAACGCTAGTCTTGCATGTTAAATTTTTAATAACCAATGATTTTACAACACATACACTATTTAATTAATGGTAATAATAACTGTAGTTATAAAACGTTCATGAAAATAACTTCTTTTCAAAGTCACAAAGTGAAACTACTAGCGTACCAAGACAATTCTTGGCCTCGACTTGTCTTGGCCAGACCTTTTGAGACTTGGTTGAGACCAGACCGAGAACAAGACATACCTTGTAATCTAGACGCGAGGGAGCTTAGTGTGTGAGACTCTCGCTACTACTGGCGAACGCTCCACATACACAGGGATAACTCTCGCTACTCCTGCCATCAGCTCTCGAAGTAATGGGGTTGCGAGGGGATGAAATCACCAAGCTACGAAAAAAATAATTCAAAATGCGTTCCCCACTTGGAACTGTTTCCCGGGACGCTTTCAATTTAACATTCTTAAAATGAATTTTGGAAAATGCATTTCTCTTTTACAAATATCTTATAGTAAATTTCCAAGTATCGGGGCGTGCTCATCCAATGTAGAAGCTGGTATCACTGGATTGTACATTCTCGTTTTCATCATACTGACACAGGTAGATAATGCACTACAGTTGGCAATATAAAGTCACAAGTCCTAAGGCTAAGTGCTTGGTAAGATATTCTTGGAATATAATAGAATGGTTTTATTTAAGAAAGCGTGTTTCGTCCTCGTGGGCCGTTCTTACAACCAACCCCTGTCAGAGATACAATAAATGAATTAGAAACAAAGTAAGAGAAAAAATAAATAAATAAAACGTAATGATCACTATAATACAATAAAGGTAATATAAATATTATACAATGATAAAATAATACATTGTATATTGTGGAGTGAAGGTAAGTAATATGTAGACCTTGGATTTTTAGGTTCTAAATAGTGTGCTTTTACCTATATCACAGGTACCACTTTGGATTGTACAGGTAACAGTGGCACCAGAGATTTTGCTTTGTTGATAGCTTTGAAAAATTTCCATGGACTTGGAGGAAGGGAAATCGACAGAGTTCGTTTCAAACATGTTCGTCATTGAATTTTCTCGTGACAAAAGCAAATGTCTCTGTGTTACATAAACAGTCTGTAAAACATTTAAAAATATATAAAAACCTAAAAAAAGGTTCGATTTAGGCACATAAACCTGAAATAGGTTTTAACAAGCAAAATAGGTTTTTTTTAGGCACTATAAAACTTCATCAGTTGTTGCGATTTTTAACGAAACGCTGACATAAATTATTATTTCTTGAAAAAAATAGGTTAAAAAGCTAAAATTCGGGGTCTAGTAATATGTCATTAGTAGTGCATTGGGGGGGGGGCGTGATAGGTATGCGATAGCTACATGATGTGTAAGTGCAGGTGCAATTATTAAGATATGTAGGAACTAATGAAAAATTTAAATTATTATATTTTCCAGTGTTGGCATCTGTAGCTTTGATTTAGACGAAGGACATTGCAGTGTGCAAAAAGTAGATGAAGTAATCCATCTATGGTTCAGCCATGAGAGATAAGAGAGAAAGAGAGAAAGAGAGAGTCTTATACCACAACTAAGGCTCGGATTTTTGGGTAGCCCAAACCTGCGAAACATGTAACTAAATATGTAACTACCCGTAGAAAATAACCCTGAAATATGTTTAAAGTATTTTTATAATATATCTCGAACTTTTTGGTATTTTTTTATTTCTGTACTATTTTTCAGAATTCGGGCAGCAGAAAGTAATTATTTGTAATTATTTCCTCTATATTCATTTTTTTTATTTTAGGAAGTTTTCAAAGAATTAATGGGGACCCGTCGCGGATCTGTCACAATCGGAGAAAGATTTACTAAGTATTTGCAAAAATCATATTTTAAAGTAGCTTTAACATATTTTGATTCTTTGCCCCAAGGATACTTAAAGAAGAGTAGAGGAAGGTAAATACCGTATTTTATCTAGAAATATGTACTGTAAAAGTAAAATATGTACTGTAAACATAAAATATGTAATATATCCCAGAACATGTATAATACATGATATAATTATCATGTATATCGTTATTAACATCGTTATTCACCGACATTTGTCATTTATCATTATCTACATACAAAGGAGAAATATGTAAACACATTAGTCAAAACACACAGTTTAAAAAATTCTCAGGTTTGATTCGTTTGAAGAAACATTCCTTTCTATGTCCTAATTACAGTTCAATGCAGGGAGGTGCACCGAGTTTGTGGCTTTTCCGAAGGACATGGGTTGGGAATACGTATTTGCGGAAATCGAATTTCCTTGGAAAGTTCTTTTCTCTGTTGTGGTGTGCCAACGCAGCGGAAAGGAAGAGCAAGTGATAGATTTCGTGCATTCAGCAGGTCCTTACGTCGGAGATCATTATTTTAAGTCCTAGATTTATCACCATTAGAAAAATCAAGAGAAAAAAATTTCGGGTAATCCGCAAAGATAAGCTCACCGGATATAAAATTAGTCGCCTGTACCTAATATCGTGTAACACCTCCACGAGCCTAGATATCAGCTGCGATTCACTATGGCATACACTGGTTAAGGTTCTGAATATAGGAGACATCAATGTTCAACCACTCTTGCATCAAAGAATTGCACCGGTTGGCTAGATTGCATGACGTTTCATGCGTGGTTCAAGGATGTCCCGCAGATTATCAAATGAGTTCAAATCTGGAGTTTTGCGGGCCAATCTAGATGCGTGATTGCTCCTGAATGTTCATGAAGCCAATCATTCACTGTTGCAGCCAGGTGAACGCGGCAAATTCCATCCTAATGACAGGGATGGAAATATTCAGTTTCTCATTAAATTGAAGGGCAAACGGCCAAGCCTTGTTGTCCAGCTGCGTGTGTGGGCATGCTGGTTGTGATTGGCTGTCATCTCAACCAAAGGTCCGATTTACTCGTAATTACAACACTACCCAGAACGCCAAGGAGTCTCCGGCAGCTTGCATGTGTATATTATTGAATTAATATAGGTCACCATAAAATCTGGAACCAATGAGAAAACTAATTAACAACACGCTCCTTGAATGCAATGCGTGTTCGAAACACTTCCTCAAGCGTTTCAACATGTTTCCATGAATTCTCTTCAAAACATGATGATCCCGAGCAGCCGTTGCAGTGGCTATAATTTCCCGGAGATGATCGAGTTACAGGATTTTCTCAGAATTACAAAAATTTCATCATGTGATAAAGCCTGTGGGGTTGAGGTCAGGTGAGCGTGTTGGCCATTCAACAGAGCCATTTCTATCAACGTTTCTGTTTTTCTTTCGTCGATGCTACAGCTCACCTGTAACCAGAAAACAATACTGGAATTGGTTCCGGACGTTATAGCCACACTGTATTCTAAAAAGCATGATTTCTTTTTTAGAAAAGCGACATTTCACTAGGCTCCTGCTTCTGACGTCAGTGGCTAGCAACATGCGTCGATAATGTTCAGAGTAAATTGAGTTTTCCTTCAGCTCGCTAAACCTAACCGACCTTTGCGGAGTTAAAAGTAAACATTGGTAAGTGAGTCAGGTTGAATAAACATTTATAACCTGTTAATGAGAGAAAAACACAGCTACCTCTAAACAATTGTCATTTCTCCATTACCAGATCAACGAATGTTTTGAATATTTAATAATGAGATCCACAGGGAGAAATGTTCATGTCGAACATACGGAAACGGAAAGCGACCGGAAAGCAATTAGCCTGTGACATCAAAACTAAAATTTTAATGAACGTATTTCTCCAATTTTTCCATCGCAATAATTGGTTCGTTAATTATTTAGGACTCTTTATACGCCGTATGTGCCCAGAGACAGTACAATGGATTACAGAAATGGTCCAGCGTGTTGAACAATGCGTTTTGATTTGTTTTCTTACAAAAATGATCAGCTGTCTTAAGCCATTTTTATCCCACCCTTCTTTTCGTGTTTGCGTTTTTCCTTTCCTGTTTCGGTTCCTGCGAAAATTTTCCCACACTAACTGAAGTTTACACCGTCGTTTCGGCTCTCAGAATAAATAACCTTATGCTGAGGGAATTAGATTTCGCTAATCCTTCGCTGGAATGAATGCCTTCACTTTCCTTCTTCGCTAACAATTTAAGAGACAATGTTGCCAAACCTTCGCACGAAATTTCCACCAGATCCAAATATAAATGTTTATGTGGTACAGGGTAATTCAAAAGTCGTGCAACGTATTTTAGTATTTCATATGTTTATTATTTACCGTCGCTTTTCTAACACATTTTGGCTAATTCCGACGGCGAGGATGAGTGATGATGTGAATATATTGATGAAGGGACACTCAAAGAGAACACTCATGTGGGGGCCGGGACTCGAACCCGGAACCTTAATGGTGAGATCAAAAATTGACTACCTAAATTGCTTGGCCACGAGCAGGCTCGCACATCAAAAATAATAAATCATACAGATCATTGTGCGTTTCTTCCAAAATTCATAAATTGAAGAAAGATACCCAAAAATTATCAATGTGGCGCAGTGTAGGCGATTTATTTCCAAAACGTAGGGGGGGGGGGGAGTTGCAAGGACAGTTTACTTTCCCTTGGTAGATAAAGTTTAGCATAGTGCAGGGTCAATATGGCGGCAAAAAGTAGCGGGAGACAACTGCCCCACTTACCACCTAATCGCCGCCACTGATGTGGCGTAATTCGAAGTTTCCCTACAAGTGTCATCTGGTAGTGTGTCTTGTAAGAACAGAGTTTATACCGGTTATTGTATTTTTCATAGATTAAGTTGTCACGGGATGCTAATTTAATAAATAACTAATTAACTCAATTGACTCAACTGAGCTGAGCTTAGCAACGCAACAACGAAGAATCTCTCGCCTCACCTGCTGGGCGAATTAAACATTACATGAAATATAATACGGTCAGGATAAGTGCCTAACAGTCGGAGTTACCGAGAATAAACCTAGGAGGATTTGATTTTAAATACCTGAAATGACGTTACATAATACTACGGTGTTTCTGAATATACACATATATCAAAGCACGTATAAATAGACAGTACATCTTGCCCTCTTTCACTCGATCTCACATTCACACTCTCATTCCATGGCATATGGCGACAATATGACAATTACAAAGGTTAGATTAATTACTAGTTTGACCATACCCCTGCTATGTCCCGGCTACATTGCCTTTTACAATTTATCGTTTAGGATTTTAAGTATAAAGTGAATAATTGTTCCTTGTGCGAACCCCTTCTATCTTTTCTGAAGGCATAAATATATTCAATGAACTATTGTTTGCTGTTAACCCAAACTCTCATCTTTAACATTGTTTGTCCGTCGGAATACCGATGCCTAGGGATGCCATAGCACTGATTTAAGTTAAGCAATGATTTGATTCACGCAGATTCGCGGTAAATAGTCGTCATCCTTCTCACACACGCACATGGTTGGATCTTACCTTAGCTGCATTCCCTCTGACCTGGGTTGGGCGGAAGTGGTCCTACAGTTCTGGAAGACATCTGCACTCCAGTGTTGCACTTCGCGGTTATCCTGGTTGGCGAAAGTGGATCGGTCGGCGGCTCCATCTGGCCTCATCGGATCCTGGCTTCACTCGTTCACTGTCGACTCCATACGACAACTTGCGCAATAATAGGTCAGTTCTTCGCGGTCACTCGTAAGTACAGATACGTGACTTGGGCGATGAGACGAACATACGCGATGAGCCATTCGCGGTTTCACATGGATATCAAATGTTATTAACTTTCACTACTTTGGACGTTGTTTCGGACGATTGACACGGGTGGACGTGTCTGGCGTTATTCTCACATAACCACACGTATGTGCACGGATGCGTTGACGGTGAAGGGGAGGACGACCCCCTGGTTCTATATTCTGCTCTACTCCATGGCTCTGAAACACTCACTCGAGGAAAACAAATCCAGACCTCGCAGCTAGGTCGCGCGTAGCTCACACTTCGGTGGCGATTGTAGGCAAACTGTGCAAAACTGTTCCAAATCATCCCTTTTATTCCAGATTTGAACGTAGTGACGCTGTACCCTCTATGACCAGGTGCTTGTTTATTGTTTCTGGTGCTTTGACCGTTGTCCTCCTATCCTGGCCAATGCTCACTCAGGTCCTTGACCTCTGGCAGCAGCTCCTCGCGCAGAGATTAGGCTAACTCTTCCTCTTTTGTATTCAGTCACGAAAACCAAAGACAACTCGGCAGGGTAGCTTCTCCCTTTCAATCCGGCGATGAATCTTTAATAATTCATAACTCCCGTAGTTCTGTTCTGATTAGGCTCAAATCTTGGAATCAGTACTTTCAAGATGTGGTCTTCCGCTGGTGAAAATCTCATCCAATTCGGTCCATTGGTTTAGAAGTTGCATTTTTCTTGATATTCCCATAAGAATGCATGTAAATCCGAATCTGGGCGAAAAACGGTGGTTGAGCAAGCTAGTGCTGGCTAAGGCAGTTCGCTAGACACCTGTATTCGCGACGGATATTAATATTACCAATTGCAATTAATTCATACTAACGGGCAATTAGATTAATTACTTGTCACTCAATATTTGACCGTTATAACATTCCCCTCCTTTTAATTATGAATTTTTTTCAGAGCGAACTTGCGAGTGACAGGAAAAAATTCATACCACATATTAATGATATTTGTTAATGATCGCACACATAGGCGTCTGAATAGGGACTCGAACCCTGGACTGTATAACTTTTAACTCAACATTAGAAGGAAGTTATACTTTCTGCAATTGTACCATAATTATGAAAATATAAACGAATATGATACATTATACAAGAATACAATATAAAGTACATTTTGACATCGAAATCTCAACGTATATTACCACATACCTACTAACTTTGGATACACCCTGTAGTTTTCTACATAATAAATGAATACTGAATAATAAGCTAAATAAGATATAAGTAAATATTTGATTTGCAATTTGTTCTCTCTCACACATATGTTTGCATACTTCTTGCATTAATTATAAGAAAGGTCTACATTTTTTGCCTTTTAATATAAAAAAATAATCTCTAATTTTCCTATTGTTTACTTTACAATCGGGGTGGCTCTAGTGCGATATTTTCTTCAGTGTCTCCTTTGACATGAGCCGGACTGACAAAGGAGTCTTCTAGTCTCCCGTCGGGCCTTGAATATCGGTTATCTGCTCCAGAGATCGCTGTTCTTGCCTCAGTCCACTTCGTCTAGGTTGGTAATCTGGGGAGAGTGAGTCCAAGTTACGGCTAGTAGACGGTCTATTCCAATCGAGTAAATTAGCACCAGTCTGTGGGGACACGACTGTTCTAACCGCATTCACAGCACGATTCCTCTCATCTTGACTCGGGTTGTTTTGACCCCTGCAGTGTTGCCATCTCGCGTTTTCTCCATCCCTATCGTCTCGGAAGTGTTGTTGTTGTGGGCGGTTATTGCTGTACTGGCCTCGCTGGGGATAAGCTTCTCTATTGTTCCTCCCAGAGTTCTGTCTCCGACTATTGTTCGTTGCCAAGTTTACTTTCGGGAATCCCCCTTGCCTTTCTTCATCAAAATTTCCATACTTTCTCCTGTGATTCTTGTTTTCCCAGGATGCTCGTTTGTCTTGCTCCAGCGCGTCCAAATCGCAAAGAATCATCGACATCGTGTCCAGGTTGGAAAGTGCGTCTCCGGTTAGCTGACGTTGCACATAATGCGGAAACATTGCGCGTATTGCGGCTAACATTTCAACTGGCTCAATTCCGGGCTTCAGGGCGTGGAAATCACTCACTCGCTGCCAAAAGAATTGTTTATAGGTGATTTTCTGGCTCTCATCAAACCTGCGATTTCTAAGTAAAGTGATTTTTCGTTCTACTAGCTGGCGTCCTTGAAATTGTTGCAGAAATGCTTGTTCAAACTCTTCAAAGCTATTAAATAGTGGATTCCGCTGCTCTAGCCAGATCCTTGCACTCCCTTTGAGTAATTTTCGCATTAGCCTCAAGCAGTCTGGGCTAGCGACACCGTACAACATACAATCTTCCTTGAAGTCCCTTATGAACATTGACGGTAAAGTCTCGTCGTGATCGGGGTTGTACGTTTGAAAATGATCTAGGCTGACTTTTGAGAAGATTCCGCGAGTATTTGACTCCGTGTAGGAAACACTGCGTGTCTCCTGCTGGGCGAAAGCGTTCAAGCTCGGCGAACTCCCGCTCCGGCCGATGACGTCACGCGCTGCTTGGCGATCCAAGGAAGTTGGTGCTGATTGACAGGTCAGCTGGTTGGTCACGTCTGCTGCGACGAGCAAAGGAGTTGGGTTCGTATCCCTGGACGTTGTCTCCAATCGGCGAATCTCTTCGTCCTCGTTTCTTCTCCGTTGCGTGATTTGGAAATCCTTCATTTGGTCAATTTTGGATAGCAGCACTTGGAAACGGCGGTCCAATCTTTCTTCTCTTTCTCTCCTTTCGGCAGCCTCTATCTTCCGCCTTTCTTCTTCTTCTCTCTTAGTCTTCTGATCTCTTTCTTCATCTCTAGCTTGGATGTAGCTGATTAGCTGAGAGAACATGGCCTGCAGGTCCATCTTCTCTGGAACTGGCAACCCTGTTACCGACTGATCTTTCCCTAGATCCTTATCAACGTTTCCGGCTGACGAAGCGCCTGTATATGTAGAATTCTCAACCCCTAGGCGGTCCATGGTATTGTTCGTTAATCTCTGGCGGAGCCGAGTAGTCCTTTGCATGCCTCTCTCCCATCTTCTTCTTCTTCTTCTTCTTCTCGTGGCTTGCTATCGCCGAAGAAAAAAGATATCAAAATTCTTTTCCTGGTTTCTGGTTTCAGATCCCGGGGATCGCACCCCTCACCTGCTTCCGTGTGTCATAACGCGTGTCCTTTTGTCCTTTATCGTCCGAAGTTAATAACGCCCATTGTAATAAAATAATAAAATCCTCTAATAATTCTGTTATGGAAAAATGCTATAGTCGCAACAAAGTATTTCACTATTACACCATAAAAAACACACAAAATGGTTCTAGCTACACATCGATTGCATATTCAGTTAATTAAAATCACCGTACAAATTACACATTAATACTTTAAATGAACACGTCTTTATAGATTCTTATCAGGATTTTCAGTTACAGGTTGCAATTATTTAATTTTCAACAAAAAAATCTTAGTTCCCCCTTAGCGTTAAATTCTGGTACCCTGTCGTAGACATTCGTAGGCTGAAAACTCTCTTTAACAACAAGTATTAAATCCCCTTGGGTAATAGACATAACTGATTGTTAACCATTACAATCAAACTTAATAAAATTCACATTGAGTAGATAAGCAACTAATTAGAATACTCGTGACCTCCAGGTTCCTTACTAGCCTGCCTGTAACATCGTTCTACGAGCCTAATTCTTATTTGCTTCCTATTTGACTACTCTTCTAATTGCCTATTCGTCGATTATTTGGGCCTACCTTTTACACCCTTACTTGTCTATTCACATACTCGTCGATTATTCGGCGTACTTTTTTACTTGCCTACTTATTTTATTTGCCTACTCGTCGCTTGTTTGGGCAACCTTTTATATGCCTACCTATTTATTTGCCTACTCGTCGAATGTTCGGGCAACATTTTTACTTGCCTACTTTTTTACCTACTCGTCGCATGTTCGGGCGCCATATTTTGTCACGGGATGCTAATTTAATAAATAACTAATTAACTCAATTGACTCAACTGAGCTGAGCTTAGCAACGCAACAACGAAGAATCTCTCGCCTCACCTGCTGGGCGAATTAAACATTACATGAAATATAATACGGTCAGGATAAGTGCCTAACAGTCGGAGTTACCGAGAATAAACCTAGGAGGATTTGATTTTAAATACCTGAAATGACGTTACATAATACTACGGTGTTTCTGAATATACACATATATCAAAGCACGTATAAATAGACAGTACATCTTGCCCTCTTTCACTCGATCTCACATTCACACTCTCATTCCATGGCATATGGCGACAATATGACAATTACAAAGGTTAGATTAATTACTAGTTTGACCATACCCCTGCTATGTCCCGGCTACATTGCCTTTTACAATTTATCGTTTAGGATTTTAAGTATAAAGTGAATAATTGTTCCTTGTGCGAACCCCTTCTATCTTTTCTGAAGGCATAAATATATTCAATGAACTATTGTTTGCTGTTAACCCAAACTCTCATCTTTAACATTGTTTGTCCGTCGGAATACCGATGCCTAGGGATGCCATAGCACTGATTTAAGTTAAGCAATGATTTGATTCACGCAGATTCGCGGTAAATAGTCGTCATCCTTCTCACACACGCACATGGTTGGATCTTACCTTAGCTGCATTCCCTCTGACCTGGGTTGGGCGGAAGTGGTCCTACAGTTCTGGAAGACATCTGCACTCCAGTGTTGCACTTCGCGGTTATCCTGGTTGGCGAAAGTGGATCGGTCGGCGGCTCCATCTGGCCTCATCGGATCCTGGCTTCACTCGTTCACTGTCGACTCCATACGACAACTTGCGCAATAATAGGTCAGTTCTTCGCGGTCACTCGTAAGTACAGATACGTGACTTGGGCGATGAGACGAACATACGCGATGAGCCATTCGCGGTTTCACATGGATATCAAATGTTATTAACTTTCACTACTTTGGACGTTGTTTCGGACGATTGACACGGGTGGACGTGTCTGGCGTTATTCTCACATAACCACACGTATGTGCACGGATGCGTTGACGGTGAAGGGGAGGACGACCCCCTGGTTCTATATTCTGCTCTACTCCATGGCTCTGAAACACTCACTCGAGGAAAACAAATCCAGACCTCGCAGCTAGGTCGCGCGTAGCTCACACTTCGGTGGCGATTGTAGGCAAACTGTGCAAAACTGTTCCAAATCATCCCTTTTATTCCAGATTTGAACGTAGTGACGCTGTACCCTCTATGACCAGGTGCTTGTTTATTGTTTCTGGTGCTTTGACCGTTGTCCTCCTATCCTGGCCAATGCTCACTCAGGTCCTTGACCTCTGGCAGCAGCTCCTCGCGCAGAGATTAGGCTAACTCTTCCTCTTTTGTATTCAGTCACGAAAACCAAAGACAACTCGGCAGGGTAGCTTCTCCCTTTCAATCCGGCGATGAATCTTTAATAATTCATAACTCCCGTAGTTCTGTTCTGATTAGGCTCAAATCTTGGAATCAGTACTTTCAAGATGTGGTCTTCCGCTGGTGAAAATCTCATCCAATTCGGTCCATTGGTTTAGAAGTTGCATTTTTCTTGATAT
Organism: Lepisma saccharinum; assembly: GCF_977018435.1. Classification (NCBI taxonomy): domain Eukaryota; kingdom Metazoa; phylum Arthropoda; class Insecta; order Zygentoma; family Lepismatidae; genus Lepisma; species Lepisma saccharinum. The sequence continues at coordinate 20,533,865 of NC_139232.1, read as the reverse complement.
TCCCATAAGAATGCATGTAAATCCGAATCTGGGCGAAAAACGGTGGTTGAGCAAGCTAGTGCTGGCTAAGGCAGTTCGCTAGACACCTGTATTCGCGACGGATATTAATATTACCAATTGCAATTAATTCATACTAACGGGCAATTAGATTAATTACTTGTCACTCAATATTTGACCGTTATAAAGTCCATAATTTCAAGATCCTTAGAATAATCGCAGTATAGAGGGTAAATGATAAGTAGATGAAATTGGTGACACGCAATCCAAGGTTGCCTATCTTCGTAGCTAGTTATACTGCATGATGCCTTAGAAAGATCGTTTCGCGGTCTTACAGCAGACGACAATATGGGGGTGTGTCTGCGAGAACCAATCAGGTCCGCGAATGAGCGAGCCCGGTTGCCACAGCTAGCTCGCTGCACCCTTCTGGAAGGGTGAATAACCTCTGCCTCTTGCTACCTATGCCTGTTCTTTTTTGCTGAGGAGCAGACGACACGAGAGTATCGGCAATAGTGTGCGAGCGACGTCTGCTGTTAGCCCGCGAAACGCTCTTTCTAAGGCCTCCTGCACTATACTTAGTGTGTCGCATTACGTAGCCAGGGATAGGTAGTTTAAATTCTGGTTATGATATGTACGTTAATTGTGTTAGTTACCTATAGATGTAGGAGAGCTGTTTGAAATACGTACAAATACTATTCTGCTTAGACTGATACTCGAACCAGTAGCTTTAGGTGAAAAGATCGTGAAGCTGTTTCAGGCACAGAAGCGGTATTGATGTGCAAGAACAGTAATAATGTAAAAGATGTAATTCTTGTGGAATATAGTATAAACATTAAACAATGCAGGAGGTCTATAACGTCTATAAAGTTGAACTGATATTTCATTTGCACGAAACATTTTTATTTTTTCAATATTTAACCCCATGAATTAGTAAATTACAGAAGCCGCAGATTTAAAGGATATATTGCAGATATGGGGTAGAGGGAGAGGAGAGAGAGAGAAATATAGGGGAGGAAGAGAGAGAGAGAGAGAGAGTTTACAAACGCAATCGATATGATTGATTAAAGGGATTGACACATGATCACTTGTGCAGGTGTTGTAGCGTTGGTACTTATTATGACGGAGTGTATGCTTTGTCTTGTCACTTTCTAAGTGTGTACGCGACATTATGTTGATTTAAAATAAGCCGATATCCGTGGCGTAGTGGTTAGCACACGACACTAGAACGGCAGGTTATCTTAAGTCTCAGCTTAGGAATTGGTGTTCTTTGTGAGTGTCCTTTGACCAATTTCATCACATCATCACTCATCCTCACTTTCGCGATTAGACAAACCAAGTCGATCAATCAATCAATTATATTTCAAATATGCGCATCCAAAAGGGGTGCTGTGTAAATTGCTCTGTACGTAATACGATATCTGCGAACCTGGTATAGTATTGATTCTTCGTAAGTGAGAAAGATTGTCTTGTTTCTCAGTCTTAAGTAGCAAATTTCTGTCTCCTCCTCGGTCATGTTTGCTTCTCGTCTTCGGATGAAAGTGTTCCTGTCTTGTTCTCGTCTCTGCAAAGTTAATTACTAAGTACCAACTGTCAACGTTGCTTCAGGATTGGATACATGCTTTGTAGCATCGAAAAGAGTCGTCAAAGAGATAAATGTTATAAAAGTTGTCTTCTTATTGTTGTGGAAGTTTGTGTGCTGACACACTATACACAAACACACACACATTTCTACTACAATGTCCCAATATAATGGTTACGCTCCTTGAACGGTTCTAGTGCTCAGAAGATCGCAACCGCGATGGATAGCGGAGCTCAAGTAGATGTAATATATACAGATTTTTCGAAAGCGTTTGATACCGTAAACCATAGAATCTTAATAGAAAAACTGAAATCATACAATCTATCGAATCCGATGTTACAATTGTGTCAATCCTACTTAACAAACCGCAAACAGTACGTAACGTTTCAGTCCGATGAATTTGAAGCTACATCCGGAGTTCCCCAAGGCTCTAACCTTGGTCCCTTATTCTTTCTCATGTACATAAATGATCTTCACGAACATCTGAATCAATCGGGTAAACTACTTTTTGCGGACGATTTAAAAATATACAAAAGAATTTGCAGTTACAGTGACTGTACCGAGTTACAAACGGACATAAACAGTCTTGTGGAATGGTGCGAAAGCAACAAACTAATCTTAAATAGCGAAAAATGTTACCAAATGTCATATACTCGAAACACTACATCAATAAAATACGACTATTGCATAAATAAACAAACATTAAAACGGGTAGAAACAATCAAAGATCTAGGAGTTCTGTTTGATTCTAAACTTACATTTCACGCGCACGTTAACTTTGTAACAAACGAGGCTTACAGACTTCTGGGATTTATAATGCGTACATGCAAAGAGTTTAAAAATGTCGGAAGCTTAATGATGCTTTATAATGCTTACGTTAGAGTGAAAATTGAATACGCAAGCATAGTGTGGCACCCTCAAACCCAGCAAGATATAAACAAAATAGAACAAATTCAAAGTAAATTCTTAAAACACTTAAAGTACAAACTAGATGGTATATACCCTCAAATGGAATCCCGTGAGAACCGTCTCAGATATTTTAACCTAACAACTCTCATTTTCCTCCACAAAATTTTAAATAATCTCATTGAAGCTCCTTTCGCCCTGTCACAGCTCGACTTCTACGTCCCCTCAAGCAAATTACGACCAAGAAGGCAACTCTTCAGCCTCCGTCGTAATAGAACCAACGCTCTGTCAATATCCCCAATTTGGAATATGTGTAAAACATTTAATGATACCATCAAATGTGAAAACAGTGTGGACTTATTTTGCCCCACCGCAATTTTGAAAAGGAATATACTAAAATTACATAAATTACGATAGAACCTAAGATTTATATGTTTGTTAAATGTTTTCTGTCTATATACTACATTCATCTGTGCAATATTTCAATAATGTTATCACAAAATTATTGTATAATGAACGCCATTAATGGGTTATATACCTGTTGCGTTCAATTTCTGAAATAAATAAATAAAAAAAAAGATAATTTAAATTCACATCTTTTTCTGTGCATTGAAAACAATGCTAAACCTGATAGGAATCCGTTTCGCTTCAGTAAGAGCCAGAAAACATTGTTTTCATTTGCATTTTTTTGAATTTTTCAGCCTTTCTTAGCTTTTTGGTCATTTTTCAGTTGTTTTTTTCATTTTCTTCAATTTTGAGGATTATTTTCCTACACCCACCTTGTTTCGTGAATTTTAAATGCATTTGCTAGCATAACTTAGGAAATTTACTGACATGGCAATTAATCCAAAATACTGTCAATCAGGGTGGATATAAATAATGATTTTTATTTAAAGAAACATTTTTGATGACTTTTTTATTTAAATCGGATTTTTTAATTAAAATCATTTTTTATTTATAAAAAGCACGCTAAAAACGGATTTTTAATTAAAATCATTTTTTTTATTTAAAAAAGCACGCTTAAAATATTTTTATGGTTTTTGGCACCATACATTAAAACGTATACATAAATATGTTTGTTGTACAGAGGCTTCTTCTAGTAAACGGCCGTGTAAAGTATTTGAATAGTTTGATCAAAGTAAATAGAAAACATATGTAAATGTACATTTTTCTGTTTCACATACTTTATACATGAACTTACTATGGTAATGTTTATTGAATGTGTTAGTGAAACTATAATAATTTCAGTAACTTTTATTTTAATCAAAATTAATCAATCTGGATGTACAATGTAACTTCAAATATTTTTGTAGTCTTTGTAGCTGAAATTTGGCAATCTCTAATCATAGTTTGCAAAACGTCAGCTGCCCTTTTTATTTACAGTTTAATGATAATGACACTATTTACAGTTTAACATGATCAGTGTTTTTGTATATTTTTCTACACAAAATGTTTGATATTTTTGCCAATAAAAATTATTGAAGTTTATTTCAAGAGAAAATTTACGTGTGTTTACAACTTTACATATTACATTTACTTTCGAATGAGTTTCACAACATCAGTACACACATTTTGTTTACTTTCTTAGAGCCTAATAAACACCATTAAATGATTACAAGATTAATGTTCTTTCAGCAAAAGGATTCTGGTATCTACAAAATCCTTATGAATATTTTTATAGAAGTGATTTACATGGAGTGATCTAAATCAGTGATTTATATCAACCTTATTTAAATCAATCCACTTTGTTGTCAATGGAAAAGCAAAATATTATTTTTAACTGAAATATTTGGCAACGGATTAAATAATTGATTGTTGTAAATTTATTTTTCCTCCTGGAAATATAAAATACTTTGCAAGAAGCATACTTTGAGATTCCCTTTCTGGCCACTATTATCGCTTTAATCTGTGGTTTTCAAAGTAAAATTAGTCACAATATAAAATAAATATAATCTGATACACGCGAAACACAAGTGTATTTTCATATGCCAACCGACCCCTGTATATCACAAGGCCCACTCCGAAAGAATGTGAATGACTTATACAGAAAAACTCGTGGTATATTTTGTGTAACCTTGAAGTGAAAATAAAGAAACGTAGAATAGGGCTTAATTGCTTTTATCCCTTTGCTTCACTAGTTCATAACACCAAACAACGGGTTTCATAGAATTATTCAACTACTCTCTTGTAACAAATGAAAATATCAAGCTTTCATTTTAGTAGCAAAAATTATTGTTAGGTCATTTTCTTTTACAATTTTAGGCAATTTTTAATAGTTTTAAGGTCATTCTATGGGTTATTCTTTAAAGAATTTTCAGGTCACACTTCCGAGCCCTACAACACTGGATTTTTTTTTTAATATTTGAAGCTACACTGTCTACATTGAGTGTGTGTGAATGCTAGTACACCCAACAGCAAAATAAACAGTAGGTGAATTGTCCATCACCATTTTCATTCAGTCTGTTTTTTTACAATGTGATGATGATAATGCATTGATATAAAAATGTCAATAAGCAGAGGACAACATCTGCCTCGAATCAACACAATTTCATGCTATAAAATAACACAGAATGTACAATAAAAAATAATAAAAATAGACATGGACAATTTGTCTACTATTATCTTTGCCGTTGGCTGTACGTGTTCTGTTGTTTTCATTTCCGTCACGGCCCGCGAGATTGTAGGTATTAGTTTACATAAAATGGCATAGGTGATCAATTTTGCTATCGATAAACGTAAGAAATGTCACTCATCCACCCAGATATGCTGGTTTAACACACTTAGATTTCTATCTGTGGAGGAACTGTGAAGAACGATATGTAAGCCAAAAAGCCACGGACACCTCATGACATGAGACATGTGATTAAGACTCTCTGTGCTTCCCTTCCCGTGGAGGCCATATCTGCTGCTTGTCGATCTGTCCAGAGTTGCAGAGATGTATTGCAGCAAATGGCTGTGATTTTGAACATCTGTATCTTTAAGGTACGTGGCACCAAAAATGTTCATACTTGTTGTTATTATAGTTCCTCTTATTAAATTTCAAAGAGTGTAAACACAATTTTCGGACACTCTGTATACATTTCGAGAGTCGAGACGGACCGACGTTTACCGTATCGCAATACGAAGCCAGAGATTCCAGATTCGAAGTTGGTTAGATATGGGTGCTTCGTTGTGCTTGCGTTATCATAGATTTTACCAAAGATTCATACTCATTGTCAACCACGTGAAATAACCAATAGAGAAATAGAAGAGAAGCATGTCTTTATTAATCGAGACGAGACCGATAACGAGACACACGAAACGAGGCTGCAAGAAGACTGCACAAAGATTGGTGTTAAATGAAAAAATCATCTTAGTTGGCAACACTGCGTTAGGACCATCAGCTTGAAGTCAACGTGGAACGGGCTTTTGCCTGGAAATAAGATGGGAGAGAATTTTCTTTCGGGATGGCGCTTTTGCAGCCGCTAATTGAATATGCTCAGAAGTGGTTTTCGGCGGTAAACCTAATTCTTGAGTACGACGTCTTCGCTGCCTAAATTCCTACGAGCGGCTCTTTGTTTGCGCAGCTGAAGCCAAAGACCTAATTTTCGAAACAACAGATGGAAAGGGGAGAAATAATTTTTTCAAAAAACGGGTATCAGAGCAATTACATTTGATAATTGAAGCTTCTTTCAGAAATAAGACATAAGATAGAAGGTCGAAAGCAAGAACCACGCTATGGAAATGATATCCGATAACTGAGAAGCACGGTCACCCGCAAATGGACAGACTTAAAACTGAAGATTTGCTCGTGGACGTAAAGTTAAGCAGCACAGTTAACACCAAGCACGGAAGTGGTTATTTTCATTGCGGATGACTGTATCGCAGAGGAATAGTACCGGGTGTTTCAAAAGTCTAGCAACCGAAACTGTGGCCGCCTGTATGATTAAACCGTAAGATATATTTACAACGGATTTCCGAAATCATGGAGAATCATCCACTGAGAAAATTTTCAATGCTTGACATTATCGGAAATGTATATAAATCAATAACTGGCAGAAGTCAGAGTAAATTTTTTGGTGTAAGGGTCGACCCTGTCTGAAGAAAACCAAATGCCAACCTTCCTTCCACGTTTGTAGACTATCGACTAAATTTGCAGACTTGCGAGGCTCTGGCGTCTGCACCCCACGGCCAGTCTATGGGACTTGTGTCCTGTACACGTGTGTGTGTGATTGTCCCTTCATCCATATCATATCACCATTCACCCTCACCTTCGCAATTAGCCAATAGTGGCTGAAATGCGAAGTAAAATAAATCAAATCGTTCATTCATTCCGAGTTTTTTTAATGCACTTTTCAGTAAAAAAATGTATCTGACGACTGAGGACATGTTACTGTGTCATTTGAGCCCAACGTGAGTCATGTGAATCATTTGGCCGGTTTGGGAGTGCCGTTGATATAGTAAAGGTAAAATTCGCCGTGAATATAGCACCGCGCCATGAAGGCACATTTAGGAAATGTGGGCGATGGGCTGCACATATTCTCGATCTCGGCCAATTTGGAGGTGATGAGATCAGCCCCACGCTTCGGCCGCCTTTACCCCCAAGTTTTGCCCCTCTTCAAAAAAATGTTTACACAGTTTTTTCGCAGATAAATGAATTTATAGAGAAAAGAATAAATGCAGTTATTATTTTGTAGAATTTTTAGTATGGAAAATGTTTAGTATTGAAAAATATCTCAGTGAATAAAACTTCATGATTTAGAAAATTCGGTGTGATAATCTCTTATGGTTTTAATATTACATGTGAAGAAAGTTTGGATTGCACGACATGTGAAACACTCTGTAGTTACCCCATGTAAAAAATAGAATAAAAGCTCTAAAACCTTCGTTAGTAAAGATGGAAAGATGGTAGCACTAGCAATACGCCTTTTAAGAATCGAGACGTGAACGAGATCAGACTCAACAAAACCACGAAAAAGGTCCTCTGCAGACTCGATATAAGTCGAGACTCTCGATCTCGTTAGAAACCAAATTACAATGAGCTTATTCAGATATACCAACCGAATAAATTTATAGATAGATTATATATTGTTTTGTTTGTGCATAGTTTTTTCATACATCCAGAAACCGTATTTGAGTGGTTAGCGCGTGACCACGCCAGGGTTTCCTTGTTCGAATCTCGGCCTTTAATTTCATCCTATTATCACTCATCCTCAGCGTTGTGATTAGCCAAAAGTGGCTGAAAAATACGATAAAGTACAAAAAATAATCCATGTCCATTTTGAAATGTTTGCTAAGCCCCCCTATGAAAACAAACAATTAGGTATCAAGAGAATAATCAGTAATAAAACAGGGAATAGTGGAAGCTAAAATTTCGCGTGCTCATTCAAACATCCGTCCTACATTTTGCATTGAAACTCCATCCATCCGAGAAAAGTCATGAATATTCAAACGAGGACAGAAAGATGATCGCATTTGCCGTTTTACGCCAGACCGTGTGTATTTGTAAGGGTTATTCCCATTGGACGAAAACTCGGAGTTTACATAATTAAAGTCTCCGCAACAGGAATAAAAAATTGTTTTTCACGAGAAGGAGGGCTGGAGGGGAGAGGGGGCACCTGTGTATGTTGCAGACACCCTCGCATTAGCATTCGAGAATCAAGGCTTCTATCCTCTCGCGCGCATAGGTAGCTTAGCAACTGATGTTACCGACTGTGGATGCATCCCCAACTCCCATCTTTGACGGAGGAAAGGTGGAGCGTCAAGTGCTAGAAAGTATGAAGCCGAAAAACAGGACGCCGAGGTAGGCAGTGGAGGTTGAGGCAAAGAGACGTCACGTTACGGTGGGTTCTGTTATGTGGTCCGTCCTCGGAACTTCGTTACGAATGTATCGTTCGATGGCATTTAAGGTACCGTTCAATAGTGAATTCCACTCCTGCTGCACATTTTGGTGCGGGGTACGTCGAGCAACTAACACAGCGAAAATCGGTTTCTCAAGCATGCTGATTGCACAAAACTTAGCCTTCATAACCAACTTACATGCATTATTTACATAATTCCAATTTTAATAATGTCAACTTTGTCAAGTTAGGAGGCCAGGTTTAGAGTTGTTAGCAACCCACTTTTGAGACGTGTTAGTAGATGGATGTGTCTCTCGCTCAACTCTTTGATTATTCTAGTTATTTTTCTCTCACTGCACAACACATGGTATCCATATAGTGTAAATTTATAATCAAACGTTATTTTTAAAAAATATTGTCACCTTAGTAGACTATGTTCTGTTTTCACAACACTTAAAATACCACCTTAAAAACTATTTCTATACGAGTATACCAATGAGATTTTTTACAATATTATGGAGTTCAACTTGTTTTCAAACCTTGCATTTTGCTACCCTTGCCTCAATTGATTGATTAATTGATTTAGTTTATTTTTTCTCTTTTCCGCCATTCTTGTCTAATCGCAAAAATGAAGATCAGTGATGATACTATGAAAATGATGAATAGACACTCGCAAAGAATACCCGTGCCCTGGCTGGGATTCGAACCCAGAACCCCTGGCGCCGTAATATCCACTCCGCCACAGAGGTCAGCATTATCGATTTTAGCACTTCGAACTAATAGATCTCCACACTTTCTTGTACAACTTTAATTTTTAATTTTATGTCGCTTTGTTGCCACATTTGGCTAGTCGCAACGATCCGACACATTCTCGATCTCGCCCACACTGGAAGCAATGTAATTAATAGCAATCTGCAATCACCTGCCTCACCCCTTCACTTTTGTCCCTTGGTACTCATTGTGCGACTCCTAGATCGGGTGAACTCAGGAGGAATTTTTCTCCGACAATATCAGTGCATAATGACCTTTCGAAAAAGAAAGTGAATGAAATATATTTTCGGATTTCTTTAATGTACGAGGTTGTATCAAAAAGTTTTGCATGTTGAGGTATAATTTGTTTAATAATGGAAAGATTGAAACAATGAACTTGCCTCTAGTGTCCTCTACTCAGAGTTACCCTTCCACACAGTTGCAATCACGTTCAATGCATTCGTGCCAGCGTTTTATCCAGCCCTCAAAACCAGTTTGGAAAAATTCCACAGAACACTCCCTGCCCCACCGTTGGAGCTGTTTTAACCTCCTGTAGGTCATCGAATCTCATGCCACGAAGCACAGACTTAGCTCAGACTTAAGTAGTTAAGTTCAAAGTGGGAGAAACCGAAAGTGTGGACATGACAAGGAGTGGCAGGCTTTTGACCAACGACAACCGTCACAGGGATGATGAGCTCATTCGAGAGGATAGACGCATCACCATCCAGGAAATTTCTGATGCAGTGCACATTGCGTAATGGGAACTATGTTTGAGGGTAACTCTGAGTAGAGGACACTACAGGCAAACTATACGTATGTTCATTGTTTCAATCTTTCCATTATTAAACAAGTTATACCTCAACAGGCAAAACTTTGTGATACCCCCTCGTAGTTTATTCACTTTAAACAAATATATTTTCAATTAAAAACGCTTGTAAGTGCTAAAATTGATCACTTTTTTACATTTAGTATTAGTATTAGAAAATAACTGAATGGGAGCCCACAGGGAGAGTCAAGGGAGTTAATTTCCCCATTGTAAAAATGATAAGTCCCTCATCCTTTTATCTGTAACTCGCTCTGTTCTTTCTCGTGTCTTATTCCTAGATTTTGGTCGTATGTTATCATTTCACTATCTCTTTGCTCGTTACGTGCACTATAACTAATTATTTCTCTTCCTATGTTTTTCTCCATATCTCGATTTTCCATTATCCTCCGTCTCTACATATCGATCTTCTGCTATTTCTCTTTCTTCTCCCTCCCTCTCTCTCCCTTACTTCCTATACTTCTCTCTTTCATCTCGCTTCACTATTTCCCTCTCTCTATCTCTGCTGTCTCTGATTCCACTTCTTTCTCCTTTATCTCTTTTATCTCTATCTCTCTCTATTACTATCGCTTCTTTATTTCTCATCAGTGCTCTCTCTCTCTCTCTCTCTCCTTGTCACTCCTATTTCCCTCTTCTCTCTCTCTCTCTCTCTCTCTCTCTGTTTGACTTCTATTCTTTTCCCTCAGTCTCTACTGCTCCATTCACATCTTGTCTTCAAAACGTTTCGTTCTTGCGGTGACAAATAAACATGACGTCAGTATGCTGTATTTCACGTTAGGACAACTTCTTGACAACACTTGGAAAAAACAATTCTGCGGGTATACAAGAAAGCAAGCTATTAAAACGTTAATAAAAGTGAATACCGTCTCAGAAATAAAATATTTTCTTGCAAATGCAATAACGTTGTTCTTTGCGAGTGTCCATAAATTTCATCATATCATCACTCATCCTCAGCGTCGCGATGAGCAAAAAGTAAATAGAATGTGACGATAAATAACACAAATTCAAATACATGTCTATTAAGAAAACAGTGTTTTAAAGTGCATGACATGCATTTGAGACAAAATCAGATGTAAATATTTCACAAAAGAAAATATTTAATTATGCAAGTGACAATTTCATTGAAAAAGATTACGTAGAGCTCCAAACTGAAACCTGCTTTCATTACTGCGATTCATTCCACGAACAAAATTTATAGGCGCTAAATTGATGTTGGACGGCAACGCCATCTGTAGTCACGTTTAGCAAATACCAGGGAGGAGAGCTTCCCATAGCCCCCCCCCCCCACCTTTTCTGGGCAGCAAATGAACCTCGCTCGCAAGACTCTCCGCTGTTCGCTGCGGGCAGGAAAGGAGACGCTTAGACACTTCTGCAGTTCTCTGTCAAGTTTAAATTGAGTTCACCCGGTGCCCTCGTAATTAAATTGAAACCAATATCTGCACGCACCGACATGGGAAGCAGTTGCAAATGGCGCCGTTCACACTTCATGCTGTTGCGAGCTTATTTGGGTCAGCGAAGTGGTTTAAAGGGGACTGGAAGTTTAATAATGGTGGAGGAAAGTTCGTCCTATTAATATACGAACTCGAGGTCATGTAATATATCACAATATGTATATTGTCAAACACGGATCACCAATGCTCTCTTCCATGACAATAAATTTAAGGACGTCGTTTTAAATTGCCTGACCTACTGAATATAGGAAGAGAACATTTTGTTCTGTTGGTTACGTAATGAATTAGAACATTCATATGTAGATAAAATGGTAATACTTAGTAAATATTTTCTTTACTGTTAAAATAATTTTTATTTCGATATTGTTGATTTGACAAATTTTTGTGAAAGGATTTAAGTGTGTACATAATTAAATTTTTAAAAACATTTTTCACCTGTGTGCTTACCAAAATACAAAGTTTTATGTCTACTGATGCTCAGATAAGCTAACCGAGACAAGACCTAGAGTTCAGTGAATTCGAACCACTGCGCAGTATATAAGGTGAGCGTTTAACGGGTCTCAACATCTTCCATTGGTTTAGTTAACGTTTGGTACTAATTGTGTCACCAAATAAACATAATATCAAAATTTGTCAAAACACATTTTTAAAAAATGAAAGTTATAGTACACATGTACCCAAAAGTAGGATTTTAAAAATAAAAGCCAAACACAGATATACATAAATATGAAAACAATATTGTTACTGTCAACATAATTAACATAGGCCTACATCAATTTGATATGTTTACCGAGGGAATTTTGTTGGTTATTGTTTAAAATTATTTAATAATATATAAATAGTAACAATTAAATTAACTATTAAAATTGTACCTTCTTTGAGCTGCAGGAGCTTTAACCCCACGCATTATTTCTGTATACATATACGCCAGGAATCGTGGTGTATCCACGTGCTCCACCAGGAATCGAACCAGTGATCCCTTCAACAGAAAATAAGCGATACCGTTTCCACTACGTATACATGTGCGTTGAAAAAAGAATATTTTTATAAATGTAGAATATAATATTTTGGGCTCATGAAAGCTCGTGTGAAAACTAAAATACTTCAATTGGGAATAATGCATTTCTAACATTTTTGGTTGAACCGAAACCATACAAACAACAACTCTTGCACACATGTGATAGCCATTGTAGTCGATTCTGCTATCCATGATAAAGTGTTCCCCTGTGCATAGCACCACGCCATGAAGGCGTATAGGGGGTGTGGGGGTAACGCCCCACACTTTCTTGATCCGGTCGTGAGTGGGGGTGATGTGATCAGCATCACCAGGGTTTACCCCCCAGGGTTTCCCCCAGGTACCCATGTTATTCGACGCTGGGTAGGCGCCGGGGCCGCTTCCACCGTTAGAAAAGTTCCCGGATTTGAACCGGCCGGGGATCGAACCCGGGACCTTGAGCATGGTAGTCAGACGCGTTACCGACTGAGCCACCGCGGCCATGATGACTTTTTTAATCCAATCATTCTGTCCTCCATCCACAGTAAGAACGAAGTTAATGTAAACAAAACCACGTGACCTGCGACAAATAGTTCGTGTCCTATCTACTAGTTCTGATGTAATTTCGCCCATGAATATGTTGGTTGTAGCTGTACAGCTCAAAAATTTCAGTACAACACCTATGTGCACTATATATTCCTAAGATAAAATTTTAACCTAGGCGAGATACAATTTTGGCGCTCCACTACATTCCACTCCCAATAAAACCTTCACCATGTTACATATTTATTGTTTTAAATAAGAAAACAATACCATTATTTTAAAATACTTTAAGTATTGCTGTTAAATAATACGTTTTTGAAGATGTGCATTTATTTAATACCTACGTAAAGACATCAAAACTGCAGTAACCTTTTAGATAAAATTGCTACATGATTTTGCAATCTATGTATTCTGTTATGCAGCAGTAAATTCGAAAATTTCTTCCTTGGAAGGATTGCAACGGAACAGAGGCTATATTGAACTGAATGAATTAAATTTCTTGTTTACTGGTATTGAAGTGCCGTTTCCTTGAATACTATTTACTCTTTCCCGTTTCCGTTGACATTGTTGTTGTCTTGTGGTTTCTTCTGCGACTGTGGCTCAAGGGGTATTGAACTGTACTTTATTTCCTTTGTTGAGCAAGCGTGCCTAACGATTGGCTCTACGCTTTAACTTGATGAATGGTAAAAATCATTACTGTTTCATTTCCATCTATTACCTATTTTTTTCGCATACTTTTCTCTTTTTCTACATCTTGCTGTCGTATATCTTCTTTCACTAAATCGATACTTATCCTCCAAAAAATTATTCATATTCTTTCATCTTGTGCTGCCATCTATTATTGTTTCTTTAAAACTTCTTTGTTTCCATCTCTTGTTATTGAAATATCGGGTTTATAACAACTCTTTTTGAAACAAATAGTCATACTTATATAAAAAAATTAAGATTTTGGCGCCCCTAACAGTTGACTTTGGCTCCACCAATAGGATTTATCAGAAGCCACGTGTACTTGATTACATTGCCTTCGTTCTCACTGCCGACAGAGAATAGTTTGCTCAAATTAAAGTTAATGGCTTTTAGTGCAAATATTTGCACGTTTATTCTTTCTCCCTGTAATTTTGCACCTCATTAGTCATAAGTTGAGCAGACCAATCAACATGGAAATTGCATGTGTGTTTGCGTATTGCGGGCAATTAGGGTTAATGTGTTTTCCTATTATGATTATCCCAAATAATTGTCTGCTTAAATAATCACGCTGTTGGGTTCTTGTGCCTTTCTACCATTGTAACGGAATCGGTTGAAGTTATTCACCACCTTTTCAAAGTTCCCGTTTCCACAAAAGCTTCTGTTTTCATTAAGGGTTTTGTGCTGGATCCTGAAATGTTAGGTACTGGGATCGTGTTGGGGGAGGGGAGTTAATCCTTATTCCATCCGGACTTCGGACAATTATTTTCTACTTGCATGATCCCGTATAATCAAAACAATTCGAAATGTCGTAGGGCTATATGAGAAGTGCTTAGGCTATTTCTAAAAGTTCTGTGTCTATAACATTACCAATATGAATATTGAAAATTTCCTAAAATGCTAAAGTGTTAATTTTGTTCACAAAGATACTTTTCAAAAGTTACAGACATTTGATTCAAAAAGTAACTAAGCTATTATTACAGTCACTTATTTTAAAAAGTAATTTTCTTACAGTGACGCTAGAAAAGTACATTTAAGTTAATTTTATATTTACTTTCTGCTAGAAAGTTTCTTTCAAGCACACACAATCAATGATCATTAATTGTAATAGAATAAATATATACAGATTTACATGTGTTTTATTTATGTTTCTGTTATTTAATATAATTCTTCATATATTTTTATTATTACAACAAATAAAAAGAAAAATGAAACAAGGGTTGAACTTGAACTTGAACTTGAACTTTTACTCGACTAACACGTTCGAAATAAATATATAGGAATCCACCAAACACACTGAAGCCTATCGTTCTTGCTTTAGGCGATTCCACGAAAATCCTCTCACCTTAGCATCCAGAGAAGACACATAGTTGGATAAAATGTTGCCACATTGAGCTCTTCTTCGAGGTTACAAATTCTCAAGTTTACATTTTAGGTGTGGTAAAGTACCGATAAAAGTAACTGTCAATATGGAAGTTTCAGATACAGTAAAACCCCGTTACTCCGGACTAATGGGGGATAAGTTGACCGGTTTAACAAAAGTCCAGATTAACTGAAATAACCTAAAAGAACATTAGAAATTGCATTAAATCTTCGTTTATAGCAACAAAACACGTTTTTATGGTGTATTTAAAGGGTATAGGCCTAAATACACTATACAGTACAGTACAAAGTCTGCGGAAAACAGAATTTCATCAGTGGTTGACTGCCTTTTCTTTGGAAAGTTCTCTTATTGACTTCTAGCCACAATTAAAACCTTGCATTCTGCTTTTTTTTTTGCCTGTCCGGATTAAGTGAAGTCATGCTTATCGGGGTCCGGATTAACGAGCTTTTACTGTACTTAATTTTAAAAGTAGCTACTTCCAGTTAGAATGCCTCGATAAAGTAACTCTTAATTTAAAACACTGAGAAATAGTGTGCAAAATGTTTAATTTTTTAAAACTTTGGTAACATTTGAATATTCTCCGTATGAGATAAGAAAGTTGCAGCTTTGTAAGAGTGAGATTAATGATAATAGCATTGGTGATTGATTTCGCACATTGAGCATGTTGTTATAAGAAACAGGACTAAAGTTAAATGAAGAACAAACATTGCTGTATGCCTGTTTTGTTTATAACATCTATTAACCAGAATTTCTTACTATCTATATTTATCATTTATCTCATGAATATCGTATTGCTGAATGAAATGACACCAGCTTATATACATCACCACTTGGATTAATCACACACATTATAATTTCATTACTTGTATATGTATACCAACAGTAAATAAACACAAGAAGAGATTTTGTGTTGATCTATTATCGTTGAGGAGAGGCGCGTGCAAATTTTGGCAGCGGAGGGGAGCCACGACAGCTAAAAGTTAGAAAACCCCTGCGTCTAAGGTTTACTTCATATTAGGTCTGAAGTAACTCTGAGGTCACTTCCGATCACGGTACGCTCAAATAATATCGAATGATTCTAAAATAGAAGCGCCGGCCTTCGTGGCGGAATGGTTAGCACCGCGATCAACGACGCCAGAAGACCCGGGTTAGAATCCCTACCTGGGCATGGGTGTCCATTCCTCTATTTTATCATATCATCACTCATCCTCATCTACCCGATTAGCCAAAAGTGAAGTAAAATAAATTAAATCAATCAATCAGTCCTAAATAGAAGGAATCATACCAAGAACTCATGTCAAGATCGGCTTCGCTCACACTCCGGTCAAAATAAACTGAAAATAATATTTGACCGGAGCGTGAGAAGAGCAGACATATGTACAACTACGAAAATCCTGTATGAGCCCCGTCTAGTTTGCTGCACATTTTGACACTCGGTATAGTGCACGTGTATCCCGGTGTCAGGCTGGTGCAAGGAAATGACGTTGAACCAAGTGAACGAAAAGCGGTGTTCACGATCAGAAGATTCAACAAATGCCTGTCTGCTGCTTTAAACGATCATTTGATTAGTTAGCACGCACCACGTGACCATACACCGCACATTCCACGTAGTGCAAACGGTGCAGACACCAAATACACTACTTGACACCAAATCAACGAAGTAGACGAGTCGCTGTTGCACTGTGTAACCAACTAGACGCTTCGGTGCAAAGAGAGTCAAAAACTAGATGGGGCTTTAGAGCTGCACTGAATAGACCCAAAAAAAAATTAAATTTGAAATTGAACACAAACAGAACTTGCAATAATAAACAACACACAAAAGTTCTTGCAATATATGAATTAATTTATTGAAAATAAATACACCGTATTTAGTTCTCTGGAGATAAATCCTTAAAACACGATTGAGTTGATGTTTTTAAAACCACTTTATGCACAGAAATGCTGATTGGGACTGGACATACAGTTTAAACTTGGATCCGAACCACCATGTGCCTCCACCGGGTATTTAACCCGGGACACCTCGATTCAAGCGACGACGCTACCACTGCGCCATTGGGGAGGCTCTTTAACACAATTAGTACCAGAGAAATCGGTGCACGCTGCTAGGCATCCAACACCAGACTGACGATCATCGTGACTTGGCCTGAGCGAAACTTGAGCGCTAGTGTGTATACCCCTGACCGTGTGTGGATGGTGACCTGAGCATTCTTTGAGCGTTAGATGCGAATCAAGCCTAACCTTCCTTTCTTCATTTCTAAATTTTCATGTAGTGTATTTGAGAGGGCAGGAGGATGAGTTAAGACTATTTCTTTGTGAGTTGGAGCCCAGCCTTACCCATCTGGTGCACACACCACTGAAGGTTCATATGTATGCGTATTATCACCTGGATTAGGATTTACAGTAGCAAGTAAGACACTACTGTCTCGCCATTGTACAGGGTGTCCCACTCGTAAGGAGCCTCGGAAAAAGTGTTATAAAAATCTTAATAAAAGAGGATGTGAAACCAAATTTGTACAGTGGTGGAAAAAAGTTCTTCCCCATAAGACTTTAATGGCAGTAAATAATGCCGGAAGGGTAGGCAACACATTATGCACCATTAGGTGATCGGGTGATTCTGTCTGTCTCAAGAACATCTCGTCTTTCATGCAAAAGCCAATAGGCACAGGAAATGTAGGAAAGGCACGTGACTTGTCAGGTGGAATGTTGTTCGCCAGAAAATCGCCTTTTCTCAACCCAGGTCGCAGAACCGACAAGAGCTACACGTTATATCTTCGAAAATGATTCGCCTGAAAACGTTGAATGAAACGCTAAAACAATTATTGCCTTAATTACATAGGCTACTATACTATATGTGCCGCAGTAGCTCAGTCGTTATGGCGTTTTGTTACCGTGCGAGAGATCTGGGATCGATTACCGACGGGGGAGAATCGGCATTTTGTCCACCTGTTCAAGCTGCTCCGGTGCCCACCCAGCGTCGTATAAATTGGGTGCTATAGCCTGTGTAAGATTTTGGTTTCTCTCTCTCTGAATGAAAGAAGGCAAAAGCCAATAGATGGCACTGATCGAAGGTTTCGTCATTCAGTTGTTTGCCGGTTGGATGTAAGAATCCTAAACCGACACACTCCACTTCCAGCTGGCACACGATCAAAATCACAATCCAACAGGGCACTCGACGTGACGAGAGAGGTCAACAGGGGACTTAGACGAACGTAGTGGTGATGGTTTAATTTCATTTCTTTAGTAGAGAAATAGTTTAATAGTATTTTATTTAATTTGGTAGGGTAGTTCGTAGTATTACATGAATTTGCTTGTTGATCCTTACAAAGTGATCGTCATTACAGACAAGTAGGAAAAGGGAGAAATTTAACAAAGAAATATTCTCTTAAGTAATCAGGTGAACATGGATGAATAATCATACCAATTAAATAGTCAGCGAAAGGAGAGAAAGTCAATTATTAGTTAAGGATAACTATTGAAAATTATCTTAATTTATATATTAATGTTATCTTTGAGGTCATAATCGCTAATGACAGTTTATGTATATATAATATTATTTTTCTAATACTAAATTGAAGTTTGTTAAATAAACTGTCATCCAATCCTATCCAGTAAACTTTATATTCTAGTAATTAAATTACTTGATGTATGGTGTAGCACGTACCTATGGGGGTTCAGTATGCTGGTTCATAGCTATCTTTCATCGGTCAATCGGAAGGGTATGTTTAATCCCAATTAAAACAAATAATCTTAAATCCGATCCAGAGCAAGAAAGAAAGGGCTATAGTGCCTGGAGGAAACTCTGGGGAGGGGGGGGGGGGTAAGGCGGCCAGGGAACTGGTTCTGATCACATCATCCCCCCTTCTGAGTGATGAAGAAATCTTGGGGCCCTAACTCCACACCCCCTATACGCCTTCATGACTTTGTGCAAAGCACAAGCAATTTGCTTTTTAATTTACTATACATCCCGATTTTGTAGGAACAGAACTTCCCAATCTCTACGTGGGCTTTCTTCCAAGTTCCGTAGGGATGTGAATAGGCTCCAATTTTTCTCGACACAATTCATACATGTTATATTTCCTCATAAGAACAACAGCCCATATCTTTTGTGTCTGTGTGTGTGTGTGTGTGTGTGTGTGTTTGGAGGGGGGGTTATAATCCAAACATGTGAGGTGATCCTTTTCCCACTACTCCATTCTCAGAAATAAATCTCAATTCCACACACTAAAAATGTAGCAATTTCTACATCTTAGCATGCAAATATCTAGTAGCAAAGTCATGTGTCAATAGAGAAAAATTAACGATTTGTAAAGGCACTCTGGAAATTTCGTAGTTTATTTTTTTTTAATTTCAACTTACATTCATAATATTCATTAACAATCCCAATATTGAGTAAAGATTAGGTTAGTCGTTCTGCTACTTTCAATACTTTATTATCTTAGTCACCGTAACTCTCTCTCTCTCTCTCTCTCTCTCTCTCTCTCTCTCTCTTTCTCTCTCTTTCTCTCTCTCTCTCTCTTAGCCTTCCCGATGGCGCAGTAGTTGCAGAGTCGCCTTGTAATCAAGGAGTTCCCGGTTCGATACTCGGTGGAGACACATAGTGGTTCGGATCCCACTTTAAACTGTAGAGACAGTCTCGATTAGCCTTTCTGTGCATAAAGTGAACTTAAAATACCAAATGAAAATAAAAATAAAAATCACCGTAACTCTCTACAAAGCCAGAGGATCCAGGTTCGAATCCTGTTGAGTAGTGTTGCCCACGAGACGAGACTTCGGCCTGTCTCGTCCCGTGGAAATGCTGTGAAATGCTGTCTCGTCTCGAAAATATTCGTTTGTATCGGGACACATGATCAATCTCGTCTCGTCTCGAATTTTTCAAAGCCTATCCCGTCTCGACCCGTGGGCAACACTACTGTTGAGGCTTAGATGTAGCCTTGCATTCGTATCATTACCCATCATCTTCATCGTCACGATTATCGCAAGAGGTAAAAATGCGACACAAAATAACCCAAACAGAAGCTTGGAATCAATCTAAATATTGGTTACGTTGGATACGTGGTACAATTGTCATAAAAATCACTTCCTGTGATGTAATAGGGTTTTTGATTAGATACCATTTGTATAATACATATCGTTGTTGTGATCAATAAGTAGTTTCACGTTCACCACTCTTCGGTTGTTTAGAAATCATAAGGAACAAGGTTATCTCAATTTCCACTTTCACATGTCAATGAAACTTTAACATAAGTTCAGTGTAGGTCACAAAAGATATTTACATATTATGATATCTTTTAAACGTTACGAAATCTAATTCCAATAGAATACGATACTACTCCTTATGTTCCTGTAAATGTTCACCATTAGTCTGGCTGTTTCCTTGAGCAAAGATAAGGCGCCTGCGTGTAGCAAGCAACCACCAACTGCTTCGATCAGTCAGTGACCTTCACTGCCAGAGTGACTCACAGCAGGCCTGCGCTCGTTCCAGTGTGCTTGTAAAACATGTATTTTATTTCGTACGTTCCAATCCACAGTTATATCAAGTTAACATTCTAATATTTTCGTAAAATATGTAGTAATCAAGTTGTATACATTATGGTCTTCCAGAGTGTTGTTGTCTGCTATTTACACTCGGGAGATGGGGGTGTTGTAAACATTTCTGAACCCAAAGGTCGAGCACGAAGGAAAAGTTGTGTAAGCATTGGAGGTTATAACAAGGTAAGAGAAGTTGAAGGAAATGCTGGAATAAATTACATCAGATATTGAGTAAAAACAGTTCTCATCACACATAGGGCTATCATATCACTCTTCAGCGGAAAGTAGGACAAATATAATAGGACATCTTAGCATATTACGAAAGTATGACAAATATTTAGCTCAAAAATTAATGTTGAAATAAAAGGTAGAGTTCAAAATTCCTCAACTGCTAATTAATAGCACGGCCGTATGTGATTTCAACTTGTGTATGCAAGACAGAACGTTTTTCGTCGAGACGGGGCCAGGAAGGGAAAACAATCCATGAATTCGGGAAGGAAAAATTTCACAATTTCTTAAACAAAGTCTGTAAGTTCTTGTTTATTGAAATGTAAAAAAAAACTACTATACACTGGGAAGAAACAGGATTGTGTGCTTTATTTCTTCAATAAGGACTGTTTATGTAATTTCTGGAATGAAACTTGTTACTTCGAACAAATTACCGACACTTACAGTATAAATAAAACTTTACAAAGTAAGCATTTTTATACATATATCCGGACTTTTCCGGATGTAGAAAATCGGGCAGTAATTTCCGAAATGGGATTGTAATTGTTTTTCCGAACATCCAGTAGCAACCATGCAAAACTCTTTGATTTAAGCATACTTCTCCAAGGAACCACGTTATCTCAGACTCCCCTCAGATTTTCTGTTTCTCCATCTAATTTGAAGTTACGTGATGCCCAAAATACGTATAAGACATTTGTGATTTCTTTCAAATTCCTTCCGGAGGCCGGACACAACTATAAAACCTAGGACACGTCCGGAAATAAGAATGATTCTTATAACCTCTTTTTATTTTCTTATTTAGCGTCGTTTTTCTTTCAACTTTTGCTAATCGCGACGACGAGGATGAGTGATATGATGAAATTGATGAAGAGGCACTCACAAAGAACACGCACGACGGGATTCGAACCCAGGACATCAGACATCGTCGTAGCGCACTGTGAAAACCACTCCGTAACGGACGTCATTCTTATAGCCCTAATCGTTCCACAAGCATTTTTCCTATATTTAACTACACACGAAACATATAGAACAATCTAAATAAACAGATGCCAGTTCACACTCTAACCGTAAAAAAAAAAACATATGCACGTGAAAATGCATAATAATATTCATTTTTAGGTAGTTGTGATTTATTATTGTATATTAAAGAAATATATTAGTGACAAAATGACGGAAGTAGAGGAACATCTCCAATGAAACACTCTTGGCTTATGGATATTTGTATTTCTTGCCGACCAAGGTTCCGAGTTCAAGTTCCAACCAAAATGGGTTCATTTTGTGTGTTCATTCATGCCTTTAATGTAATCATAAATCGTCGTCATGAATAATTTAACTTCAGAGGAAGAAAACTGATAAAATTACTAATAAAAACAATAACAAAACAAATTTGATTTTAAAGCCCTGGCTTTGCGCTACATATTCCATCACGGGGACTGACACTTTACGTAGGTGTAGACACGCTTCTTACAATTTGATGATATAGCGATTACGTAATGGATGTGTAGCCACTTAACTGAACCCCCCAAAATTCCCATTTTATTACTAAATTCTAAATTAGCATAATATCACAGTTTACCTATTCACAATATGCGCCGCTTTGGTACACTTTGTGGATTGTTTCGTTGGTTGGTTGTTTTAATTAATGCTGCATTAACCAACATCAGGTTAGTCGCGGCAGGCAAAGTGGAGGGAAAATGACAATGAAGCAGAACGAGGGGCCCTTGGCTCCTGATTAATGAAAATTTGTCTACATGCAACTGAGTCGCTGCAAATGTCATTTATTAATTTATTAATTTTGCTTATTTTTATATTTCTTTTCTAGAACTTAAGTCAATAAAGGCGATGAGGATGATTAATGAAGCTATGAAATGGATGATAGGACATGATGATCCATGCCTTACACAAAATTCTAAGTTAGGACTAATGAATATCGATTCGTCTTATCATTTGGCAAGTAGTTGTTTTCAACTCCAATCTTTTTCAAGGAATTCTGGGTTGACAGCATGTGTGCTGCGCGATGATGATTCTATGAGAACCACCATTTCAGTGAACTTTGTTGACAATGACTCTAATATCAGTAAAGAGAACATTTCCTTACGAGTAGCTAGCTGTTGTTAAGAAACCTATCCTTGAAACTTTATCTGGTGGTCTCACGGCACCCAGCTGATGTTTGTTATGGCTGGGCGTGGGGTATGACTCACGCTGCTGTCAATACTCAATCGTTCCCGGGAATCCAGATCCGCCAGGCAAACCTAAGCGACAATTTTGTTATTTGGGTTGCATAGACAACAGGCTTTAAGATGTTACGATATCGTAGGTCTCGTGGCCCAAGAACTACTTTCTCAGACTGTACATGACATACCTTTATGGTTGAGAAATGAAGGTACTTTACAAGAAGTGCTGGAAGTGACCTCCCCCACCTGTATACACAGTTCAACAATTCGGCGTGACTGCCTGGATTTCACGGCGGATGTTCTCACGTAAGTCGTCGAAAGTGCGTGGTTTGTTCTTGTTCTACCTTTAAGGTGTGTGTACAAGAGTTACGAGTTACTGAGAACATCCGCCGTGAAATCCAGGGAGTCACGCCGATACTCTGGCAGCCACAGTCACGAATATGCAGCGCCGTGTTGAACTGTGTATACAGGTGTGGGAGGTCACTTCCAGCACTTCTTGTAAAGTACCTTCATTTCTCAACCATAAAGGTATGTCATGTACAAATTTGGTTTCATATCCTCTTTTATTAAGATTTTTATAACACTTTTTCCGGGGTCCCTTACGAGTGGGACACTCTGTATAAAACAATACAGAGGAAACCTGAGATGCTAATTTGGCAAAAGCACTTCTTTCCAGACATTTATTCTCTCTTAGATCTAATCTTAAGCGAAAAAACAAAACAAAAGGGCTCTGCGCTATAGAGTATACAAGTTACACACTCTTTGTTTTGTCTCCATGGCTGGCTTTCGGACCTGCAGCGCCGCCAAGTAACAACACGGAAACTAAATCTAATCAGTTCCTTCGCTCGGTTGTTTTTCATTTCACGACACAGCCCTCACGTCACAGAAAACACTAAATCTAATTGTGCAGTCTCTGTGTTTCTTGCTTATTGAGTTTATGTCCAACTAGCAAAGCACGGATCGTGAGCAGACGAGAACATCTCTCGCATTGTACCTTGTCCCTTCGTGCAAGACTGGCCTCCAAGTCGAGGAGTATAGAGTATCCTTCACTGAGCCGAACGAGGCGACTTGTGTCTGAACGGAAGCTAGAATTTTAATGGACTCTTATGGAAGTATTACTTTCTTAGTTGCTATGGGACCATGTTACTGAAGCATGGAAAAGCAAAAAGTAAGATTGAAGTAGAACACACCGTTACGAGAAATGCCAGAACGTTGCTCTTATAGGGAACAACTTAAGTTAAAGAGCGAGCGTATTCATTCTGCACTAAAGTTGTACACTCCAGTAACTGTAACTGCTTCTTGCAAGTCAACGAGCTTCTGGCGCCAGGATTAACTACCAGGATAATCCTCTTTGGAGTCATGTTGTCCTTCTTGAGTGCCCGTTCATAATCCCAGCTTTTAATAGGTTAGAAGATTCTATCCTCAGAAATAGTATAGTTCTTAGTTCTTGTTAAATAATAAATGAATACATTAGTTTTAAAAACTGAGTGATGAAGTATTTAACATACATCTTTAATTTTCTTGTAAAAGACCAGTCCCAATTTTTTTTAGTTACTGTATGGAACGCTCAGGAGAATCTGTTTTAATAGGTGTGCAATGTGGTACATTAATTTCCTTACTTTGCTTTGCTTTTGTGCCTCTTTTGGTTAATCGTGAAGATCAGGATAAATGATGATTGGGTGAAAGTGACGAAGGGACACTCTTCTTCTTATCGTGTGACGGCTAAAAAGAGCCTATGCGCTGATATGCCCCTAGTATCAAAATCAATAAATCATTCTCCATAAGAAACACCCAGCTCGAAACACATTTCTTGATGTGGGCCAGGATTTTGATGACATTTCATCTTTTAACTGGTGCAACGTAGACATTGCTAACTAGTACAGAAATCCTGAACACCCTCATCAGGTTGAAGAAATGTAATTGTTTGGGTCATTTTTACAAATTTTTATTTTTCGGTCATTTTTTAAAATTTTGCGTCATTTTAGGTCATTTTTTAAGATTTTGCGTCATTTTTAAGTCTTTTTTTTTTTTAAAAAAAATTGTGTCATTGCATGCTGAAACATAAGAAGTTCAACAATTTCTGTTTTGTCTGAATGTTATCTTGCGGTACTTACTCTGTTTAACTACCAGCGCAGCAAAGCCTGTCTGAAAATCGCGAAATGCAAAATTGTCGAGTTTCTTATTCAGAGACCGTACAACACACCAAGGTGAAGAAGTAATTGTTAAATTGTTTTTCTTGGAATATATATACTATCGTCAATAAGCAGATTGAGTTTTGTACGAATTTTTGGGTCATTTTTCAAAGATTTTAGGTCATTTTACAGGATTTTTGTTGTCATTTTAAAGGTCATTTTTCAAAGATTTTTAGGTCATCAAAATTCGGGCCCTAATAACACTACCCTGCAAAGAAGGAGGTGTTTGGAAACTAATAACTGATTCCTTTATATCTTTATCTACTGATTTCATAAAAGGTATCGGAAAAGTCCCATGAATTAAGCGTAAGATTTCCTCACAAAATTACTTTTTTTCCCATCGCTTTCGCCTTTTCTAACCAGCAATGCAAACAACTATTCTACAAATCTTCTCGCTAGATGGTAGCACTGAGGTTTTTCAAATTAGGTAAAGAAACTGGTTGAAATAGGCAAATGTAATGCAATAACGAATAATAAAGTTATATTACAACATTATGGTATACTGTGTATTTGACGAAACTAAATACTCCAGTCAGAAACTAAGAAGCCATTTGCGTTCAACATCAAACACTCAATGATTTACTTGAACTTATATATTTACTAAAGTGTTCGATAGGCGTTATTCGAAATAATTTTTTAGAACTATCGGTGCAAAAAAATATTGAGCCCTGGATTTGTGTGCTTGTAAAATTGTACTCCGTGGGAGGGAAAAAGTCAAATATACATCATTCAAAAGCTACAAGTGTCTGCTTTTAGACAAAATCACGACAAAGTAATTTTAACTCTGTCTGTTTTCTATTAAGACAAAAATGTTCGTAAAAGTGTAGTTTTTTTGGGTGTTTTTTACATAAGTCGAATTCAATTGTGTGTAGCTTCGTGTAGAACCGTCGTAAAAATATGTTTTTTTGTGATTCAACCTTGTTTTTGTAGAGATATCTCAGCCAAATATGATGGTACTATCATCTTTGGAACAGTCACAATTAATGATGAATTATGATGTTGCAATCTCGGTAATTGTCAGCCTAATGGTCATGAATTGCGTATCAAAATGATATATATAAAATATTTATTGGTTGTGGACAAAATCCATGCACCAGTTAACAATTTATCAATTGGTATTATATACATGTATGCACATAATATTTACTCACAATTATTCCTTTCATAATAAATAGTTTCCAAATTTCATTACACTTTTACAGAATTATATTAGACTTATTAAGATATTTTGTAAGAATATAGATTACCGAGGATGAAGGTGAAGTCAGTAAACAAGGCAGTGTCAGTGGCGCTTGATGTCCACTCCTGTACAATTCCTGTAAAAATGGTTCTCTGTAAGTTTCATAAAGTTTGCATTGAAATATAATGTGGTTTGGAGTTGCAGTATATTCATTGCACAAACAAACTGGTGAAGTCACTAAATTCTTCTTGTACAGATGAGCTGCGGCGATAGTGTGATTTAACCTGCAGCGCATTATAGTTGTGAGGGAACTCCGGGAGAGTTGAATCTGTTTAAACCAACATTCCTTTGGAATTCTTTCTTGTATAGAATAGTAGGCCTTACCGCATTGAGTGCCAGTCTTTGTCCACAAGTTTTTCCAGTCAGTAAATAGTATTTTTCTAGTGTGTGATTCCAAAACTACGGACGGAATCTTTATTGAAAGCGGCCGTTGGATTGTTTGATTCGCTGCATATTTTGCCAAAGTATCTGCTATATTATTCCCTTCTATTAAAGAATGTCCAGGTGTCCAAATAAAGTCGATATCGATCATATCCCAATCTCGCCAGGATTAACTACCAGGATAATCCTCTTTGGAGTCATGTTGTCCTTCTTGAGTGCCCGTTCATAATCCCAGCTTTTAATAGGTTAGAAGATTCTATCCTCAGAAATAGTATAGTTCTTAGTTCTTGTTAAATAATAAATGAATACATTAGTTTTAAAAACTGAGTGATGAAGTATTTAACATACATCTTTAATTTTCTTGTAAAAGACCAGTCCCAATTTTTTTTAGTTACTGTATGGAACGCTCAGGAGAATCTGTTTTAATAGGTGTGCAATGTGGTACATTAATTTCCTTACTTTGCTTTGCTTTTGTGCCTCTTTTGGTTAATCGTGAAGATCAGGATAAATGATGATTGGGTGAAAGTGACGAAGGGACACTCTTCTTCTTATCGTGTGACGGCTAAAAAGAGCCTATGCGCTGATATGCCCCTAGTATCAAAATCAATAAATCATTCTCCATAAGAAACACCCAGCTCGAAACACATTTCTTGATGTGGGCCAGGATTTTGATGACATTTCATCTTTTAACTGGTGCAACGTAGACATTGCTAACTAGTACAGAAATCCTGAACACCCTCATCAGGTTGAAGAAATGTAATTGTTTGGGTCATTTTTACAAATTTTTATTTTTCGGTCATTTTTTAAAATTTTGCGTCATTTTAGGTCATTTTTTAAGATTTTGCGTCATTTTTAAGTCTTTTTTTTTTTTAAAAAAAATTGTGTCATTGCATGCTGAAACATAAGAAGTTCAACAATTTCTGTTTTGTCTGAATGTTATCTTGCGGTACTTACTCTGTTTAACTACCAGCGCAGCAAAGCCTGTCTGAAAATCGCGAAATGCAAAATTGTCGAGTTTCTTATTCAGAGACCGTACAACACACCAAGGTGAAGAAGTAATTGTTAAATTGTTTTTCTTGGAATATATATACTATCGTCAATAAGCAGATTGAGTTTTGTACGAATTTTTGGGTCATTTTTCAAAGATTTTAGGTCATTTTACAGGATTTTTGTTGTCATTTTAAAGGTCATTTTTCAAAGATTTTTAGGTCATCAAAATTCGGGCCCTAATAACACTACCCTGCAAAGAAGGAGGTGTTTGGAAACTAATAACTGATTCCTTTATATCTTTATCTACTGATTTCATAAAAGGTATCGGAAAAGTCCCATGAATTAAGCGTAAGATTTCCTCACAAAATTACTTTTTTTCCCATCGCTTTCGCCTTTTCTAACCAGCAATGCAAACAACTATTCTACAAATCTTCTCGCTAGATGGTAGCACTGAGGTTTTTCAAATTAGGTAAAGAAACTGGTTGAAATAGGCAAATGTAATGCAATAACGAATAATAAAGTTATATTACAACATTATGGTATACTGTGTATTTGACGAAACTAAATACTCCAGTCAGAAACTAAGAAGCCATTTGCGTTCAACATCAAACACTCAATGATTTACTTGAACTTATATATTTACTAAAGTGTTCGATAGGCGTTATTCGAAATAATTTTTTAGAACTATCGGTGCAAAAAAATATTGAGCCCTGGATTTGTGTGCTTGTAAAATTGTACTCCGTGGGAGGGAAAAAGTCAAATATACATCATTCAAAAGCTACAAGTGTCTGCTTTTAGACAAAATCACGACAAAGTAATTTTAACTCTGTCTGTTTTCTATTAAGACAAAAATGTTCGTAAAAGTGTAGTTTTTTTGGGTGTTTTTTACATAAGTCGAATTCAATTGTGTGTAGCTTCGTGTAGAACCGTCGTAAAAATATGTTTTTTTGTGATTCAACCTTGTTTTTGTAGAGATATCTCAGCCAAATATGATGGTACTATCATCTTTGGAACAGTCACAATTAATGATGAATTATGATGTTGCAATCTCGGTAATTGTCAGCCTAATGGTCATGAATTGCGTATCAAAATGATATATATAAAATATTTATTGGTTGTGGACAAAATCCATGCACCAGTTAACAATTTATCAATTGGTATTATATACATGTATGCACATAATATTTACTCACAATTATTCCTTTCATAATAAATAGTTTCCAAATTTCATTACACTTTTACAGAATTATATTAGACTTATTAAGATATTTTGTAAGAATATAGATTACCGAGGATGAAGGTGAAGTCAGTAAACAAGGCAGTGTCAGTGGCGCTTGATGTCCACTCCTGTACAATTCCTGTAAAAATGGTTCTCTGTAAGTTTCATAAAGTTTGCATTGAAATATAATGTGGTTTGGAGTTGCAGTATATTCATTGCACAAACAAACTGGTGAAGTCACTAAATTCTTCTTGTACAGATGAGCTGCGGCGATAGTGTGATTTAACCTGCAGCGCATTATAGTTGTGAGGGAACTCCGGGAGAGTTGAATCTGTTTAAACCAACATTCCTTTGGAATTCTTTCTTGTATAGAATAGTAGGCCTTACCGCATTGAGTGCCAGTCTTTGTCCACAAGTTTTTCCAGTCAGTAAATAGTATTTTTCTAGTGTGTGATTCCAAAACTACGGACGGAATCTTTATTGAAAGCGGCCGTTGGATTGTTTGATTCGCTGCATATTTTGCCAAAGTATCTGCTATATTATTCCCTTCTATTAAAGAATGTCCAGGTGTCCAAATAAAGTCGATATCGATCATATCCCAATCTCGCCAGGATTAACTACCAGGATAATCCTCTTTGGAGTCATGTTGTCCTTCTTGAGTGCCCGTTCATAATCCCAGCTTTTAATAGGTTAGAAGATTCTATCCTCAGAAATAGTATAGTTCTTAGTTCTTGTTAAATAATAAATGAATACATTAGTTTTAAAAACTGAGTGATGAAGTATTTAACATACATCTTTAATTTTCTTGTAAAAGACCAGTCCCAATTTTTTTTAGTTACTGTATGGAACGCTCAGGAGAATCTGTTTTAATAGGTGTGCAATGTGGTACATTAATTTCCTTACTTTGCTTTGCTTTTGTGCCTCTTTTGGTTAATCGTGAAGATCAGGATAAATGATGATTGGGTGAAAGTGACGAAGGGACACTCTTCTTCTTATCGTGTGACGGCTAAAAAGAGCCTATGCGCTGATATGCCCCTAGTATCAAAATCAATAAATCATTCTCCATAAGAAACACCCAGCTCGAAACACATTTCTTGATGTGGGCCAGGATTTTGATGACATTTCATCTTTTAACTGGTGCAACGTAGACATTGCTAACTAGTACAGAAATCCTGAACACCCTCATCAGGTTGAAGAAATGTAATTGTTTGGGTCATTTTTACAAATTTTTATTTTTCGGTCATTTTTTAAAATTTTGCGTCATTTTAGGTCATTTTTTAAGATTTTGCGTCATTTTTAAGTCTTTTTTTTTTTAAAAAAAAATTGTGTCATTGCATGCTGAAACATAAGAAGTTCAACAATTTCTGTTTTGTCTGAATGTTATCTTGCGGTACTTACTCTGTTTAACTACCAGCGCAGCAAAGCCTGTCTGAAAATCGCGAAATGCAAAATTGTCGAGTTTCTTATTCAGAGACCGTACAACACACCAAGGTGAAGAAGTAATTGTTAAATTGTTTTTCTTGGAATATATATACTATCGTCAATAAGCAGATTGAGTTTTGTACGAATTTTTGGGTCATTTTTCAAAGATTTTAGGTCATTTTACAGGATTTTTGTTGTCATTTTAAAGGTCATTTTTCAAAGATTTTTAGGTCATCAAAATTCGGGCCCTAATAACACTACCCTGCAAAGAAGGAGGTGTTTGGAAACTAATAACTGATTCCTTTATATCTTTATCTACTGATTTCATAAAAGGTATCGGAAAAGTCCCATGAATTAAGCGTAAGATTTCCTCACAAAATTACTTTTTTTCCCATCGCTTTCGCCTTTTCTAACCAGCAATGCAAACAACTATTCTACAAATCTTCTCGCTAGATGGTAGCACTGAGGTTTTTCAAATTAGGTAAAGAAACTGGTTGAAATAGGCAAATGTAATGCAATAACGAATAATAAAGTTATATTACAACATTATGGTATACTGTGTATTTGACGAAACTAAATACTCCAGTCAGAAACTAAGAAGCCATTTGCGTTCAACATCAAACACTCAATGATTTACTTGAACTTATATATTTACTAAAGTGTTCGATAGGCGTTATTCGAAATAATTTTTTAGAACTATCGGTGCAAAAAAATATTGAGCCCTGGATTTGTGTGCTTGTAAAATTGTACTCCGTGGGAGGGAAAAAGTCAAATATACATCATTCAAAAGCTACAAGTGTCTGCTTTTAGACAAAATCACGACAAAGTAATTTTAACTCTGTCTGTTTTCTATTAAGACAAAAATGTTCGTAAAAGTGTAGTTTTTTTGGGTGTTTTTTACATAAGTCGAATTCAATTGTGTGTAGCTTCGTGTAGAACCGTCGTAAAAATATGTTTTTTTGTGATTCAACCTTGTTTTTGTAGAGATATCTCAGCCAAATATGATGGTACTATCATCTTTGGAACAGTCACAATTAATGATGAATTATGATGTTGCAATCTCGGTAATTG
Organism: Lepisma saccharinum; assembly: GCF_977018435.1. Lineage (NCBI taxonomy): Eukaryota > Metazoa > Arthropoda > Insecta > Zygentoma > Lepismatidae > Lepisma > Lepisma saccharinum. The sequence goes on along the minus strand of NC_139232.1, from coordinate 20,502,489 downwards.
TCAGCCTAATGGTCATGAATTGCGTATCAAAATGATATATATAAAATATTTATTGGTTGTGGACAAAATCCATGCACCAGTTAACAATTTATCAATTGGTATTATATACATGTATGCACATAATATTTACTCACAATTATTCCTTTCATAATAAATAGTTTCCAAATTTCATTACACTTTTACAGAATTATATTAGACTTATTAAGATATTTTGTAAGAATATAGATTACCGAGGATGAAGGTGAAGTCAGTAAACAAGGCAGTGTCAGTGGCGCTTGATGTCCACTCCTGTACAATTCCTGTAAAAATGGTTCTCTGTAAGTTTCATAAAGTTTGCATTGAAATATAATGTGGTTTGGAGTTGCAGTATATTCATTGCACAAACAAACTGGTGAAGTCACTAAATTCTTCTTGTACAGATGAGCTGCGGCGATAGTGTGATTTAACCTGCAGCGCATTATAGTTGTGAGGGAACTCCGGGAGAGTTGAATCTGTTTAAACCAACATTCCTTTGGAATTCTTTCTTGTATAGAATAGTAGGCCTTACCGCATTGAGTGCCAGTCTTTGTCCACAAGTTTTTCCAGTCAGTAAATAGTATTTTTCTAGTGTGTGAGTAGTTGTATTTACGGTACTATGAGCACCACTTACAAGTGTAGAAAAGGCGAGGCTATTTGATTGAACAATCAGATTTGCTTATACTTAAAACAAAGCCAAGAGAGGCCTATACCCCAATTTTTCAGGTGTGATATGCTCTGATTTTTAAGAAATTCTGAATTTCTAGTGTAGAAAAGGCGAGGGCTCAACAGATAGATTTACCCATACTTAAGACAATGCCAAGAGGGGCCTATACCCCAATTCTTCCAGTGTGATATGCTCTTAATTTTAAGAATTTTGAATTCTAGTGTAGAAAGGGTGACAGATTTGCTTATACTTAAAATTATGCCAAGTTCCCATATGATCTTATTGCTTATAGTGTGTTTTTCTGTCAAAATCCCAGGAATTGAATTTTAGTGTAGCTCAGATTGATTCTGCCATGTATATTAATATAAAGCTTATAGTTACTGGGTTCTGAGGCCCAGTGGAGTGTGGTGCATGGTTTTTATTGCCTTGCAATCAGGAGGCCTCTGGGTTTGAGTCCTGATAAAATGTGAAGCCTCTCCTGATGGCAAAATGTTAATATTGTTGCTTTGTAAGCAAAAGGCTCGGGTTCGAGTCCTGATAAAATGTAAAGCCTCTCCTGATGGCAAAATGTTAATATTGTTGTCTTGTAAACAAGGGGCTCGGGGTTCGAGTCCTCATAAAATATTTAAGATTGAAAACATGTGGCAAAATAATATGTCCACAAGTGAGATTTTGAGAATAGTTGATATACAACTCCCAGATCTGAAAACCTGGTAAAAAGTGTTTTACAATAATATATTGTACAAAAAACTGAATTTTCTTATTTTCTCATGTTTTATAACCACCTCCTCAATACAATAGGAGAAGAAGCGGGTAAGCATAGTTAATTGTTTGCGCGCTTTGCCGGCACGCAAGAGACACGCTAGAAGGGAGCATTAATGATTTTTCTGTATGACTCACTGAAGGGGTCATTAATCTTTCAGCACGACAGGGGAAAAAGTGTAACAAATTCCTAGTCATGCAAGACAACATGTAAAAGTGTAACAAAGATTATTGAGATAAAGATACATATTTTCACACAGTGGCAATGAACTGTACCCCCCTCGTGCTGAAAGCAATTCTATTCTGATAATATGAGCCTAGGCAAGGACTTAGAAAATATTACGGCAGTTCAAAATCCAATTTTGTCTGCATTAAGGTCTCAGAACCCAGTAAAATGTGGGCATATTCCATATTGAGAAGTGTTAATATTGTTGCATTGTAAGAGGCTTTGGGTTTAAGTCCTGATAAAAGATTGAAATATGTACAACTGTCCACACATGAGATATTCACTGCTAGCTGATAATACAGCTGAGGTTTCAAAGCTGTCAGAGTGTCTGGGACCTCTCTGACAGCAAAGTGTTGGTATTATTGCTTTGTAATCAAGGGGTTTCTGTGTTTGAATCGGGTCTCTAGAACTGCTCTGTGACCCTTTCATTTCTTACATCATAAACATATGATTTTTCCCCTATGAGAATGACACTTCTTTCTCCTCTGCTCAGACAGATTCGGCCATGTGTGTAAAAGTTATATCTGTATGATTGTTGTTTATAAACTTGTCAAAAATATGGCTTTTTTGTATGAAAACATGCAATCCTGAATACAATTCTGGTTTTGTCTTGTTCTGTTAATATAAACACAAGTGAGACTTACAGAATATTTATTGTACAATTCAAAATCCAATTTTGAATTGTATTTAGTTGATATAGAGATGAGGTTTTAAACCTGGTGAAGTGTGTTGTACATCAGCAACCAAAACCTAGTTACTGCTGTTGTTTGGGTATAAAAGCACCAGCCCAGCCATTAACTGCTGAACCCAACTGATATTTTTATTAAGTATAAAGTTTGGAATTGAAGCCCAGAAAATCTTATATAATAAACAACAAGAAAAAATGCCAAAACAAAAATATTGCAATCAGTGTAATAAAAATATATCTAGTTCTCATTGGGCTAGGCATTGCCGTATTTGTAAGCCTAGGAAATGCAGAAAGGCCATGAAAATGTGTCCAAGATGCCGTAAAATATTAAGCAAGGCATATTACAAATGGCATAAGTGTAATTCTTATGTACAGTCATCAGCATTGCCCCCGCAACCATCTACTTCTGGTCTGAAAAGAAAACACGAAGCACCTGTTAATGCTTCACCTGCAAAGCAGCCATGCTATGCACCCATACATAGCAGTTTTAATGCCCAACTTAGGGATTACCGGTTTGTATCAGAGCCAAGATGTGGTATTAATAATTTTTTGAACAGTGTAAATCCTGATCTGCAGGCAATTCTAAATGCACAAAATGGATCTTATAAGCTCTTCCTCAAATTGTTTGTACAATATAAGAAACCAGACGGTACAAAATTTACACACCCCCACGTAACAGAAACTGTACCTGTATATTCAAATACAAATTTAGACAAAATAATAAGCAGGCTGATAGATCAATTGAACATTAAACACTCTGAATTTGCAGCAAAAGAGTCCGGATGGAGCCTATGCGGTTCTCCACACAAGTTATATGTTAATATTTCTGAATTCAGCCCATTGCAAGGATCTACATATTTGCCATTACCTGCCAATATTAAAAACAAACAAGCCGTGGTTAATATAAAAAATACCGACCAGAAATGCTTTTTGTGGTGTATATTAGCTGCTTTGTATCCAGTTTCAAGGAATCCTCAGAGAATAACTTATTACAAACAGCATGAACATGATTTTGACGATGCAATGGAGGGTTTGGAATATCCAATGCTTGTTCAGAATATTGATAAATTTGAAAAAAGGGCCAGGCACATCGATGGCAAACAATTATCTATTAATGTATTTACTTGTTCCACTGGCAATTGCCCGATAGCACCTCTCAGAATCAGTACACTTGATGATGAATCTGCTATTCCGATTGATCTGCTCTTAATTGAAGGGGATGGCAAATATCATTACACTCTGATACACAGTCTTGAAGCTTTAGTGAGAACACAACTAGACAAAACTCATACAATATTTAAGTTGTGCAGAAGATGTTTAACTGCATTTGATGGTCAAAAAATGGTGAATGGGGTTCGGGAAGAGAGTGCAGAAATTGCTAAAAACAAGTTAATTGAGCATCTGAAATACTGTGGCAACCATAAACCTGTTCATATGGTGATGCCTAATCCAAGTGAAAATTGCAAATTCAAAAAGTATGAAGCCTTGTTGGAACACCCAGCATATATTGTCTGTGATTTCGAATCGAACCTCAAACCTATTGCATTCTGTAGCCCAGATCCAGAAGAATCTTCAATTACACCGTACCAGCAACATGAACCTTCCAGCTTTTGTTTTATGGTTATACGGGATGGTGTTGTTATTAAAGAATATTCATACAAGGGACCAAATGCCATCAAAATATTTGCATATATAATAGAAAATGTGTGCCGCGACATAGCATCTAACATCTTATTAATATCAAAGCCTATGTTGCCTTTAACAGATGAACAGATTGAAGATTTCAACAATGCAGAAAAATGCCCTGTATGTGATTGTGAATTTTCAGATACAAATATCAAGGTTCATCACCATTCTCATACAGATGGTCGATATAAACAGGCCCTGTGTAATAGCTGTAATATTAAGATCAAGAGACCAAGATTTATCCCCATATTTTGCCATGGAGCATCCAATTATGATTTCCATCATCTGATCAGATACGAGGGGTTTGAGAAGCAGAATTTAAATATTTTAGCTGAAAATGATGAAAAATATATATCTATTAGCAAGATAATTAAAGTTGATGGTGTTCCTATTCACATAAGATTTCTTGATTCTTACAGATTTTTATCTGCTGGCCTGGCCACACTGGCAAATCAATTATCTGATGATCAATTCAAAATCACACGTGCATTGTTTCCAAATCAGGACCTGAAATTAATTAGGCGGAAGGGTGTATATCCATACGACTATGTTACAGATTTTTCTAAATTTGATGAGTGTTCCCTGCCACCACAAGAAGAGTTTTACAGCAGAATCAGAGGATCTGGAATTACTGATGAAGATTATCAACATGCTCAGTTGATGTGGAACAATTTAAAATGCCAGACATTTGGTGATTATCACATGGCATATTTGAAACTTGATGTCACTCTCTTAGCTGATATATTGCAAGCATTCAGAAAATCTTCGATGCAAAATTATGGACTGGACCCAGTGTATTTTTACAGTGCCCCGGGCCTAGCATGGTCTGCAATGTTTTTCAATACCAAAAAGCAATTGGATCTAATCCACGATCAAGATATGTATCTGTTTATGGAGGAATGCATAAGAGGAGGGATGGTGCAATGTTCCCAGAGGTATGCCAGAGCAAATAACAAGCATATGCCTGATTATGATCCAGCACGGCCATCAAATTATATACTGTATGTAGATGCAAACAGCCTCTATGGTTATGCTATGATGGATAAACTGCCATATGCAGAGCTTGAATGGGTTGAAGATTTCAATATTGAGGATCTTCAGGATTTTGATGACAGTGACTATGGTCTCTTCTTAGAGGTTGATCTGACATTTCCTGATGATTCACACAACACATTTTCTGATCTGCCCCCAATTCCCGAGGTTCAGTGTTCACCTGGTTCTAAACAGAAGAAGCTCATGATGACCCTGGAGCCGAAACAGGGATATGTCACATATTACAAAAACCTCCAGCTCCTGATGAAACATGGTGTTCAAGTGACCAAAGTTGGCAAAGTTTTGAGGTTCAGGCACTCAAGATGGTTGAAACCATACATTGATACAAACACGGAGCTTCGAACATCTGCATTGAGCCAATTTGATAAGGGCTTGTTTAAATTGATGGTGAATTCAGTGTATGGCAAAACTATTGAAAATGTCAGGAAACATACCGATGTTAAAATAATTACTGACCCCAGCCGGAGCAAAAAATTGGTTGCAAAGCCCAACTTCAATTACAGAAGAATTTATGATGAGCACATGGCACTCTTCAACATGATGAAAACAAAGATCAAGTTTGATAAACCTATTTATGTAGGGGCTGTGATATTGGAATTGTCCAAATTACATATGTTAATATTGTATTATGATGTGTTGAAACCTTTTTATGGTGATCGTGTAAAATTATTGTACATGGACACGGATAGTTTTATTCTTGATATTCAAACAGAAGATGTTTATCAAGATATGTCACAGCCTGAATTGTTTCAATACTTTGATACCAGTGAACATACAAGAATTCAACCCCACAACAAAAAGGTGCCTGGCAAGTTAAAAGATGAGACACTTGGTGATGTTATTGTGGAATTTGCTGGGTTAAGTGCCAAGATGTACAGTTTTAAAACATGTAGTGGTGTTGATGCCAAAAAGGCCAAGGGCATTGGCAGAGTTACTGTGGAAAAAGAGCTTGTATTTGAAGATTATAAAAATTGCATCAAATCACAGAATTCAATTAGAACATCAGAAAATAGAATTCAGAGTGAGAATCACTTATTGACTTCAAATATTGTAACAAAAGTGGCTCTGGACCAACATGATGATAAGAGATGCATTTTATCATGTGGCACACATACTTTACCTTGGGGGCATTGTGATTTGAAAAATGGGAAACAATGCCCAATTCCAGAGCATGATTTGAAATAAATAAACATGCCTATGAACTTATTTGGGTTCAAAAAACAGGCTATTATGGACCTGCCCACACCACAACCCTCTCCTGATTTACAATCTGTAATGTCTAAACTGAGTGGCTTGTTAATTATTCATCTGAACAGCATACTTACAGATAATAATGATGAAACAGGCAAAATATTGTACATATTTAACAATAATTTAAATCATTACCAATTACCTGTAGGTGGGCAATTGCAATTTATTACAACCCCTGAGGGCGATGTCAAGATTTCAGTAGGGAGAAATATTTATAGAATTAAGCACTCAAACATGGTTTCTGGCACTGTATATACTGTTTCTGCTGGTGACTGCTTATATATTGAGGTCCCTGGATCCTATGACAAGCTTATACCCTTTTTTATAGAATTAAGAATCAGATACTCTATAATAAATAACCAGTAAAAGAAAATGCCTAATGATATATTTGGCCATACAAGGCATGAAGATCACAGTGATGAGATTCTGATGCTTGATGTCAGAGTCAAGAAATTAAGAAGTGATTTGCAAGCTTTACAAACTACACTGAATGCCAGTCTTCAACTAGAAATTACAAATTTACAATCACAATGCATGGACCCTCTTCTTAAAATTGATTCTGAACTCAAATTATTGCTTCAGAAATATACTGATCTGGCCACATTAGATAATTTTCAAAGTTTAGAAGAAGCTGTAGCAGCTCTTCAAGCCAAATTTAAGACCCAGGCTAACAACTCTGAGCAATTGAAACAACAATTGGAAGAGCAGATAAATAATGTCCAGACACAGCTCCAAACAATTGTCAAAAGCATAAAATCACAAGAAGATTTTGATCTAGTGATTTCCACTCTAAAGGAACAGATTCAGTCACTCCAGATACCTAATCTGGACCCTCTGAACAATGCCATAGCCGAGGTTAAAGAAAAAATTGAGACACTTGAAAATTTTATGAACAACTTGCCATCTTCTGATGCTTTGAATGCAATAACTCGGAGTGTTGCAAACATCAAGCTGCAACTTGAAACATATGAAGATTTTGGAAAAATTCAAAGTACCATAACCCATCTTGAGGGTACAATAGCAGCAGTGCAAAGTGATTTGGCAAATGTACAAGAAACTCGCCTGCCCGGTATTGTAGACACTCTTCACAGTGTCCAGCAACAGATCACAAAGCTTGAAAACCTCAACACTGAATCTGAACTATCTCATTTTCATCACTTGATCGATGATATCCAAACAAAACTTGAAATTTTACAACAATCAACACCCTCTCAGGCAGATATAGCCCTGCTCCAAAATGCTATGCAAAATGTGGCTGATGCTTCTGAATTAAACAATGTGAAATTGGCACTTGAATTTTTGCAAAATACTGTATCAAATCTTCCTACATCACAGGAACTTAAAAATATTAAGAGAGCTGTGAATAGGATATTGAAATCAGAAGATATCAAGAATATCCAAGCAGAGATCAAACAACTTACTCAGACAGTGGCCACTCTACCAACCAATCAACATATTAATGAACTGCATGCCCTGTTTGAGGATATCAGAAGACAGGTCCATGATCTTACTGCTCAAAATTCAAAATTGGCAGTTGTTGAAAATTTGCAACAAATTGTAGCTAATATCAACCAACAGCTAGGGACCATGGAATCCAATCAAGCAAATGCTCTGTCTGTTTTTGCCACCCAGCTTCAAGAGATTGTGCAACAATACAAGAAACTTATTGTGGACATAAAAATCAAGCCAGGCCATGATGATGTTGTTAGGACCATCAATGAGCATCTTGAATCTGTAACAAGCAGATTGCTTACAGCAGAAAAAGAAATAACAGGCATAATCGAGAATCCAAAACATACAGTAATTCTTGAATTGTACAGCATCCCCAACAAAGAATATGATTCTCCATTTACACCAGGAGGCAAAATATATATGCTGTCCCCTGCACAATTTTATTACCAGTTTTTTGTTGGGGGCACATTGAGACCAATCAAGATCAAATATTGGCATCAACCACAGGCACACCACTACCCCACCTTATCAATAACAAATGCTGAGAACAAAGTGAAAATCACCAGTGTAGAGTTGGAGGATTTTACAGACCCCAATACATTAGAGACATCTTATGCTGAAGATGATGGATCTCTGGAATTTAAAATACAAATAGGGGACAAATTATATTTAGAAAATCCTGCAGTCTCAGCTGCTGAACACCCTATAGTTGCAATATTCTTGTTTTCATACCATGTCTAGACAAATTATTGTTGATGAATTACACAGACAAGCCAGACATAATTATAAGAGACTCCCAGTAGTCACAAAGGGCATAGATGATTTATGGCAAGGGGACTTGATTGAAATGGCAACTGGACAGTTGAAAAATTTAGACAAAATCAACAAGGGCTACAAGTATCTACTCACTGTAATAGACACATTTTCAAAATTTGCCTGGGCTGTGCCACTCAAATCCAAGACTGGAAAATGTGTTACAGAAGCCTTCAGGACAATCATCAATCATTCAGGAAGATCACCGCGCTATTTGCAAACAGATAATGGCAAAGAATTTTATAATTCAGTGTTTCAACAATTTATTAAAAGCCAGGCAATAAAACATTACTCGAGTTACAGTGATCTCAAGGCCTCAATTGTAGAGAGATTCAACAGAACCTTAAAAAATCTTATGTATAAACAATTCACACTGCAAGGTAATTATAAATGGATTAATATTCTTCCAGAACTTCTACATAAATATAACAACTCGGTCCATTCCACAATCAACATGAAACCCTCCGAAGTAACTTCATCTGATGAGCAAAAATTGATCAGCTCTGTTTATTATCCTAAATACCAGCCAACAACAAGAAAGGGCAAATACAGGGTGGGTGATCAAGTAAGAATCAGCAAATATAAGCACTTATTCAAAAGAGGCTTTACAAGAAACTGGAGTACTGAATTATTTACAGTGGTTCAAGTTAAACCCGGGACCCTTAACACATATATAATAAAAGACCACCGAGGAGAAATTCTCAAAGGCAGGTTCTATGAACAAGAGCTCAGCAAAACTAAACAGCCTGACACATATCTCATAGAAAAAATTATCCGCAGAAAAGGCAACAAGTTATTTGTCAAATGGCTGGGTCATCCGGAAAACAGCTGGATCGATGCAAACAAAGTGATAATATGAGCACCTGGGATGTTATAAAAAGGCTGCCAGAACCTGAACAACAGAATAAGAGAAATGGCAAGTTGCTGCCTGATAATATTAGATGTCTTATTGTTGGGCCATCTGCTTGTGGTAAAACTACACTCATGGTTGATAATTTTTTATTAGCACCCAACTGGTTAGACTGGAAAAACAGGCACTTGTATGTCTTCTCTAAGAGTTTGGAACAATTAAAATATCAGCAGCTGATGAAGCTATATGATGGATTGGATATAGCCACTTTTGAACCAGATGTTAAGCCACTTCACGACTGTCTCGATAATTCTGTTGTTGTGTTTGATGACATTATACTGGATAATCAAAACAAGGTTAGAAATTTCTTTACACAGGGCCGGCACAAAAACATTGATTGCTTCTACCTGGCACAGACTTTTTCAAAAATACCCAAGCAGCTGATCCGAGACAACAGCAATTTTATATGTGTGTTTCATCAAGATCATACCAACCTCAAACACATACATGATGAATATGTAGGTGGGGACTTGAGCTACAATGATTTTTCCAAGTTTTGCAGCAGGTGCTGGAACCAGGACAGTTATGGGTTTGTCACAATTGATATGACAAGAACACCTAATACTGGAAAATACAGAAATAAAATCAACGATTTTCTAGACGTTGAAACATATATAAATAACCATGAAACGACCAGTCATTGATGATCTTAAGTTAAGAGATTATCTTGTAAAAAGATTTAAGGGATGGAAATCAGAGAACCGGGGAATTTATGAAAAACACAAACAAACAGAACAGCCTGTCATTGATGCTATTAATAATTTAGGTAAGAATATCAAAACTGTTACAGAGCAGAATCAAGATTTGATCACAGAGCTTGTACCTGTAGCTGCTAGGAACATATTAGACTATCCATTCACCCCACTTTCCAGTATTCATACACCTAGTCCTGTTGCTCCTAGAAGAATTGAGGCTACTCAGGATCCTATTGAATTGGGTCTTCTTGCTCAAAAATATTTAACCACACCTAAAGACAATAAAGATGAGGTGTTTGGCTTATATGCTGACACAGAGCTTGATGGTAGCATCATTCATAGAATTGGCAATTTCAGAGTCACATTTATGGGGGATGATCTGATTGTTTATTCAGAATCTCGTCTCGGAGAAAAAGGTGCTTTTGTTAAGTACCCCGGCACACCTGGATTGTGGGAATTGATGACTCGGAAAAGGCCTGGCAGCTATACAGATCAAGATTATGAACATTACAAAGAAATATTAATAAAATCAGATGCTCTATACCAGAACAATGATCCCACACAAAAAAGAGTCAAGTCTAGCAGTGGGGCAAAATACAACAATTTAATCAAGCCCATATGGTCACAAATTAAGACTGGCAGTGGAATCAAACAATACAACACCCTGCCTAAAGAATTTGTGTGGGTTGATGATGTCAGGAAACTTGTAGATAGGTTATTGGTGATAGCTGGGGAGGAAAATGCTGGGAACCACAATTTTTACAATGAAAAGGTTGGAATTATGGACATGATAAGCACAAAATTGTCTAATTTTATAGTGAATGACCCTAAGGGGATTGGATATCTCATAAAAATTATTAATACTTTACCACCTAAATTTTGGAATGTCTCTGAGGGCCGGGGGTTGGTGAATGACATTATAAACAAGCTGCCATTTGAACTACATATTCCAGGCTATCAGTATTGTGGTCCCGGTACAAAATTGGACCATAGATTAAACAGAGGGGACCCTGGTGTAAATCCCCTAGATGCTGCTTGTAGAGACCATGACATAGCATACAACACACATTCTGATCTTGACAAGAGACATGTTGCAGACAAGAAATTAGAAGAGGCTGCATTTGGTAGATTTGTAAGCAAAGATGCTTCTTTGAGTGAAAAAATAGCAGCATTGGGAACCACCATAGCTATGAGCACCAAACAAAAACTGGGGTGGGGGCTGTGAATATGTATATAATAAACCTAGAATGAAGGCCAAGGGTGTTATGTATCAAATACCTTATGCAGGTCTCAAATCTCTTAAAACTATTGACAGTCTTTTGACCAAAAAGCAGCGCAAGAAAAAAAGCTCTTGTCTTGCAAAGGGACATGGTATGAAATTGTTGCTTAGCACCCCCCAATTAAAAAAATTACAGCAATCAAGAAAAAAATCACATACAGGGGGTTTCATATTTACCATCCCTGCCATCTTAGCTGCTCTCGGGGCAGTTGGGAGCTTGGCTGGGGGATCAGCCGCCATAGCAAAAACAGTAATAGATGCCAAGAAGAATAAGGCAGAATTAGATGAGCAGAGGCGCCATAACCTGGCCATGGAGAAAAAAGGCAAAGGTGTTAAGAGAGTCATGAATAAGTTTAAAAAAAACAAGAGCCGCTTACAAACCAAGATATTGAAGCTTTAATTAAGCCACTGGGCATCAAACATTTTAGGGGTGTGTACATGTCTGATTCTTTGCCAGAACAACCACTCAACAAAGAGTGTGGCATTGTAAATTTGGATGAGTACAAAAATCAGGGCACTCACTGGATCTGTTATCTTAAATATTTAAAAGATGAGGCATTTGTGTTTGATTCATTTGGAGGTGTTCCACCTGAAAATTTAATAAAATATCTAAAATCAGCTAATCTTTATTACAATAATGCCCGTGTTCAAAATTTCAAAGACGTTAATTGCGGACATTTGTGTTTATCTGTTCTTAGATATATGTCTCAAATAAATAAACCATCAATTGAAGATTTTCAAAAGGCCTTGTGGTATCTGAAACATCATGGGGGTATTCCATCTCACCAGCCAAAATTCAATATTGAAACTCAAATTGCATGATGACATAGTGTATCCCAAAACAATAGCTCTCAGAGCATTTTACGGCATGTACTTGATCCCTAATATTACGCACCACAACAACACAATTGCAGTAGGGGATCAAAAAATTGTCATCACTCCAGGGCAGTATAATCTATCCACTCTAAATGCTCAGTTACCCAGAGGTATAGTGTTAACTCAAAATTCTGTCACTCACAGAGTAGAAATTGTATCTGCTACAGAGACAGTGGATCTGGGTACTATAGGAGAGCTGTTAGGCTTTGAGAACAACATGAAACTTGAAGCGGCCATTAAACACACTGCTATGAATATACCCAAATTCTTAGCCATAGAGACTCTGAATATTCACTGTAATGTGGCTGAGGGTATGATCACAAAATCAAATGGCATAGGCACTCACAAACAAACTGGCATCATTGCAACATTCAAACCTAATTCCGAATTCATGGAGCCAATCATCTACAATCCATCCCCAACATTATATTTTCCTGTGTGTCATAATAGAATAGATTATATTGAATTGATGGTCACTAATGAAAAAGAAGAATTAGTTGATTTTGCTGGAGCCACAACAACTGCAATCATAGAGATTAACATTTAAATAAAAATACATACAATGGAAAATATTGAGAGTTATGAGCTACAATCATTCCCCCCAAACAGGAGGACATTTGCAAATTTAAATCAACCCAACACAGAGATTGAGGTTGATCTTGATGTAGGGGATGGATTTATACACCCCCACAGAGCAGATCTATACATCAAATTTGATGTTGTAAAGCTCGATGGTACAGATTACCCTGCAAATTCAAACATAAGATTGGTAGACAATTTTGTACCGCATCTGTTCTCTGAAATTGAGATCAGAAAGCATGGTGTTGTTATAAACAGAATAGATTATCCCGGCATTACCTCCACAGCTTTGGCCACACTAAAATTATCCAAAACCGAGGCTTCTTACTACAAAATAGGTGGTTTTGAGGCTAGTGATAAAATATTATCTAAAAATCATACAGTGCTGTTCCCGATGCGCCTGTTGCCAGGATTCTTCTCGGATTACAAAGATATTATGTGGAAGGGTGGTTTAAGAATTACATTTAGAAGAGCTGCAAATGATAATAATGCTTTGATGAGGTACAGCACATTAAACCCTACAGGAGAAGCTCTGCCTAATACCTTACCAGATGCAGGCAAATGCATTATTCAGACTATGGAGTTAAGAATCCCTGTTGTTGAATATGAGGCCAGTTACGCTCTTAAATACAAAGCTGATATCCTAAAAAATCCACAGATTCCTCTGCAATTTTACACATATCAATGTGTACAGAAGCCCGCATCTGGTACTTATTATGAGTTTGATGCTACAAATTCATTCTCCAGTATACAATATGACATGCCTGATTTTGTAGTGGTATTGTTTCAGACTGGGAGACACAATAATCAGGAAAAAAATTCAAGTAGATTTGATAACTGCAACATCAAGAACATATATCTTAAAAATGGCAGAAATGAGGTATTTCCTAGGGAAAATTACAATTTAGACATGTCCAAGGATGATTTTCTTAAATTATATGAGGCATTTTCGGCTTTCAAGCGCGTCACTACAGGCAGTACTGACCTGTATTACGCACCAGATGAATTCAAAGCACGGAGACCCATGTTTGTAATCAACACTTCAAAAAGAAAACAAGTTGTGGTTAATGACAGAACAAACATTAAAATTATCTGTGAATTCCACGAGGCTTTACCCGAAGATACCATTTGTAGCGTTATTCTCATAGGAGAAAAATCATATGTTTATGATGTAAGAAATGAGAGAGTCACGGAGCAGTTCTAGAAGATATTTGTTCTATTATCCTGTTGTACAACACACAAACCTCAACTGTATTATCAGCTAGCAGTGAATATCTTATGTGTGGGCAGTTGTATATATTTCAATCTTATATCAGGACTCGAACCCCAAGCCCCTTGTTTACAAGACAACAATATTAACATTTTGCCATCAGGAGAGGCTTTACATTTTATCAGGACTCGAACCCGAGCCTTTTGCTTACAAAGCAACAATATTAACATTTTGCCATCAGGAGAGGCTTCACATTTTATCAGGACTCAAACCCAGAGGCCTCCTGATTGCAAGGCAATAAAAACCATGCACCACACTCCACTGGGCCTCAGAACCCAGTAACTATAAGCTTTATATTAATATACATGGCAGAATCAATCTGAGCTACACTAAAATTCAATTCCTGGGATTTTGACAGAAAAACACACTATAAGCAATAAGATCATATGGGAACTTGGCATAATTTTAAGTATAAGCAAATCTGTCACCCTTTCTACACTAGAATTCAAAATTCTTAAAATTAAGAGCATATCACACTGGAAGAATTGGGGTATAGGCCCCTCTTGGCATTGTCTTAAGTATGGGTAAATCTATCTGTTGAGCCCTCGCCTTTTCTACACTAGAAATTCAGAATTTCTTAAAAATCAGAGCATATCACACCTGAAAAATTGGGGTATAGGCCTCTCTTGGCTTTGTTTTAAGTATAAGCAAATCTGATTGTTCAATCAAATAGCCTCGCCTTTTCTACACTTGTAAGTGGTGCTCATAGTACCGTAAATACAACTACTTGTGTGATTCCAAAACTACGGACGGAATCTTTATTGAAAGCGGCCGTTGGATTGTTTGATTCGCTGCATATTTTGCCAAAGTATCTGCTATATTATTCCCTTCTATTAAAGAATGTCCAGGTGTCCAAATAAAGTCGATATCGATCATATCCCAATCTCGTTAATTTCAGTGTGAGTATTCTTATGTTAACAATGTACCATTCCGTATGACATGACCATGATGCAAACTGTAAAGAATTTAGCACAGAGGCTGAATCGGTTGCAATTAGAACTGCATTTAACTTCTTCTTTTGTACATAAAGCAATGCCTGTCGTATTGCAAAAGCTTCTGCAGTGTATATTGACAGAAACGATGGCAAAGGAAAAATTTTGAACTCTGCAGAATTATCACAGTAAAATGCTGCTCCTGTTTTTCCAGACGTTGATTTTGAAGCATCTGTATATATGTGATATTCACATTGTAATTTTGAATGTATGTAGTCTTGATATACATTATTGGAAATTGTAGGGATTGTCTTCCTGAAAACTCTACTTGGGTAGGCAGGAAAATGAATCCTCATGGGAGATATCATGTTAAAGTAGTCTGTCATGAAGCATGGGGCATTAGGTAAATAATATTAGCTTGAAATTTATTAATGTCCTTATAAGCATAATATAGTATAGGTAATCTGGATTTATATTTTGCTGTACGTCTGTTGAGCATCAAAGAGTCTAACAATTGAAGTTTTGGTATGATCGGAGATGTCGTGTTGGCAATTTTCTTAAGTAAAAATTTGCTCGCAAAATATTTAACTCTAAGTTTGTATGGTGGATCTCCCACTTCTACGAAAGTTGCTTGTTTTGGAGTTCCTTTCCAAAGGCCATAAATCCTGGATAAACTGCTATATTGGATAGAAGATAGCGTGTTAAAAGCCCAACTTAAATTATCATTGTACATAAAGGAACCATACTCTAGTCTTGAGTTTAGAATCTGTTTATGGATCTGATGTAATAATTTAGGATCAGCACCCCACTTTTTCTTAACTGTCAACTTGAGATCCCTTACATTGTGCCAGTTCTACTTGTGACTTCCATTTAAGTTTTTCATCTAATATAAGTCCCAAAAATTTATGACTTCTTTGTTGACTAATAGTTTTTCCGTTTATATTTATTGATATGCATGAATGAGATCTCTTCTTATTAAAAACTACCACCGAAGACTTATCTGGATTTACTTCAATTCCATTGATATCACACCATGATGATAATTCATCCAGAGATTTTTGAATTTTTTGAGCCCCTTCTTGAATATTTTTACTACTAGTGTATATAACAATATCATCTGCATATTGTAATAGACGAGTGTGTTGAAGAATTTTTGAGCCTGATCCCATCCTCGTCGCCAAATTGTTGTATTACCAAACCACGGTAATATGATATAATAAATCAGGTGGGTTCGATTTTATACAAAATTATAATTTAATCCATAACTAAGAATATACAACAGGCTAACTCCATGTTTGACAATCCATAATCAACAAAATAATTGAACATCTATATTCAAAGATATAATAACATCATAGATGTTTCACAATCTAGCTACTGCAACTGTGGAATAAAAATCAAACTCTCATATCTCATTCTTGCGCACTGTGCGAATTGAAAACAACAGAGAGAATTTTTCTTGGCAACCGGTTCCCGCGCAATTCACATCCTTGCTAAGAAAGCATGTAGAGCGTTGCCAAGCGTCGCTGCTTGCCCTTTAAACTCCGCGCCCAAGCAGCTTTGACACGGGAAATGAGCCGAAACAATGTGTTGCTCAAAAGGAAAGCATTGTAGAGATGCCGACATTTTATTTTGCCACCTCTGTGTTTACATACCTGTCAGTGCCATGAATTATTGCCTGAAATACCACATAGCCATAATAATTCTTATGTGCATTCTATCCAGGCAGTCTGTCTCTCACAAGTTAGCATGTTTGTTCGTACGCACAGTATTGATTGATGGCGGTTCTGTGAAGTGATTTTTTTTGTTGCACGAAAATGGCAAGACGGTAATATCATAGTGGTGCAAATGAAATAATAGTCAGCGCCAAGAGATATTTCGATCAGGAAAAACGAATAGGCGCATCTCACGACATAAACCAAGGTGTCAAGTGCACGGTGGAGTGTTTAGGAGGTGCGAGATGAACACAATTTACATGCGTTTTTGCTAGAAATATATTTTACTAAAATGTTAGTTGGCGTGAAGGCTTTAAATGCGCATTATTTAAAATATAATTTCTATGCGTTGCTGTCACTAGTATGCAACTCGCTCTGTTTCCCTTTCTTATGAATTCGCTGTACACCGCAGGTGCGTTATTATTGTATACAGAGAAGACTGGATCTCCCATCGACTTCATCGAACATCGTTGTACTCAATATATCTGTTTAAATGTGCGACATAACATAATAATGGGAAAATTATGTTCTCTTTAAGTCCACTTTATGCACAGGTAGGCTAATCGGGACTGGACTTACAGTTTAAAGTGGGATCGGAACTACTATGTACCTTCACCGGGTACAGAAGAAGAAGATGTTCATATGAAATAAAAGGTAGAAAAAATGGGGGGTAAACCTGCAGTACAGCAGTACTCCATTTGCAATATGATAAATATTTCATTCATTATTTTATGCTGCGACAATACTTTGAATCGGCTCGACGGAACGCACTTGAACGATTCTCGCAGCGGAGCGTCAACGTTGTTGAAGTCGCCTGGTACCCGCTGAGTCTGAGATTGGCCGCACTCCGCCATACGTCATGCACCCGTTTACCATATTTGGAGTGCGAAAGAATAATTAATATCTGGAACTATATTTGATATACACACGCGAAACTTCTGGAATTTGATGAAATACGTTATATCAACAGTTTTTTGCAATTTCATTGAATTTGTAATTATGGATTTCAAGTTTGCACGCTTCCCTAAAATGTCAATTTTTGAAGTATCTAGTAAAAATATGCATTTGATTTTTTCTACAGAGGTGTAGAAAGCTCCAAGTACAAAATTTCAAGATTATATGTACTGTCGATTATGAACTGTATGGCGTTAAGTTCCCCGTTCGTGGAAATTGGAAGGAAGAACTACACTTTTCAGTTAATTTTTCATTATAGCAAGAAAACAAAGTTAAGAAAATTTTTCAGATAATGCTTATTAAAAAGTAGATACTTGAAGCTTTCCAATGAGATATATTTGACTTTTTTCCTACCACGGAGTACAATTTGACAAGCGCGTAATATTTTTGTCACGGATAGTAAGTTCTGGATTAAATTAAAATAATCTATTGGCAGAAGCAGATATCATTTCATACTTTTCGGTAGAACTAGCGTACCTGGGTAATGCTTCAATTTTCCTGGGTTGATGAAGAGGTTGAATATACACTATGAGGTTAAGTATTGGAGACTATTCATCGACTTCTCCAAGAGAAGTCTCAAAGCAGTGCTTATCCATAATAGTACTACGGATGCATCCGAAAGAAAAGCTACGAGAACCTATCTGTAATTCTCACCGAACTGAAATACAATGAACACGGGTCGTATGTGTTGCACTAAAAGTAAATTGATTGATTTGCTTTGTTTTACTTCGCTTCTTATGCCACTTTTGGCTAATTTGCGAAGATGGAATGACTGATGAAATTATGAAATTAATGAATGGACACTCACTAACATCCATGCCCATGCCAGGATTCGAACCCGGGACCCCTGGCGTTTTACGCGATGTGCTGACCACTCCGCCACGGGGGGCCTCTAAAAATAAATTCAATGATTCTGGGATAACAGGCAGGTTTAATCAAGTAACCCTGTTTCCTGTGCGAATGCGATAACCATCTCGGTCATCGCTGGATCCAAAAAGTGTGGTCACCTAGGGCTTCAGTACAACCTGAGACTAAAAATGTAATGCGAGAAAGTCTGGTTGATCCTAGTAAAGTCCTACTTCCTCCACTTTATATTAAGCTTGATGTAATGATATAGTTTGTCAAAGCTCTGTTAAAACAGGGAGCATGTTTTAAGTACCTACAAAGAAAATTTCTGAGATTTTCAGAAGCGAAATTAAAGGAAGGTGTATTTAATGAGGCAGATATTAGGAAACTGATAAACGACATTGATTTCGAAACTGCTATGAACAGTCAAAAACTGGGTCTGGAATGTTTTTTGAAAAGAATGCAGAAGATCCTTGGGAACTTTAAAGATCCCAAATTCAAGTGTATTGTGAAAACCATGTTGATAAAATTCAGATATTTGTGTTGTTCCATGAGTTTGAAATTGCGCTTCCTGAATTCTCATTTGGATTACTTTCCCGAGAATTTGTGTTCAGTAAGCGACGAGCAGGGGGAGAAATGTCATCAAATTATCAAGAAGATACCAGGGTAGGTTGAACACAACCATGTTAGCAGACTACTGTTGGATGCTGCACAGAGATCTTCCGCAATGTACCACAAGATACAAAGTGGAAGAAGGAGTTTCCACGGGAAAATAAAAAAGCAGCAGTAAGACCTGTATATGCCGGTAAGCGTCGTCAATGGTATTTTCAATTATTTTACAGCCCACAGGCAATATTTTATAAACCATTTTGCAGCTCTCTTGTATATTCTATTACATGTATTTGCCGATTAATGTTTAACCAATATACACAAAATTAGCACTTTTCCTGCAGCTGTGATTTATATTTGTGAAAAATCCTTACGTGATAGAAAGGAATGGAGTTCATATTTGGAATCAGCGTATCAAAAAAGATAAGAATCAACCCTCATATTCCAAAAACATTTTAGTGAATCGAATTTTGCAGGGTAGTGTAATCTGTCTCAAACTTAATGGTCGACTTAAAGTTCCGCTTCCAACCGCAACTATAACCTAGTCATTGGCGTCATTTTCTTCCAATCCTCGCCCCACTTTTGACAGAATAGTTTCTATATGGAACTCTCAGGAGGATCTATTTTAATAGGTGTGCAAAGTGGTACATGATTTTTCTCAACTTTGCTTTTCTGCCGCTTCATTGTACTCGCGACTATGAGGATGATTGATCAATGCATGAAATTGATTTGAAATTAATGAATGGACACTCACACCCATGCAAAGGCCAGGTCTTCAGCTTGAACCCTTCGGTGGTGAGAATATGATCAAAAAATGGAGATTAAAGTATATCTTCATTTTTTTAGTCAGTCTAATATGCTATAAGTTGGATTTTCTTGAAGGTGAACCGATCATACACGACACTGAGTGTGCAATGGTGCACGTGGTTCGATCTTCAAGAATGTGTAGTCTGCACCACACCCAGCTTTCATTTAATATGCTATTTAGCTTAATGGCTGCTATACGCTGCAATAATTTATGAACTGATATTCTGTATGTTCTTCAGCGTTGACAACGTTTCGGTCTGCGAGTCAACTGGTAATTCCTCATCTATTATTGTTTGGATTAATTCAACACAGATATTTAAGTTTTTATCCACTTGCTCCTTCCAGTCAGTCAGAGGTTGTAACTGTTCTTGGATAGCCTGTCCAACCTTCTCATTGACTCTCCCGGTACCTTCTCTAATTCTTGTTGGCTACTTCCTTTATTTTCGGAAGCTCTCAGTCCTTCAACTTGGTCTTCCATAAATTGTATAAGGGGAGCTCTAAGTTAATTCATATCCGCCTTAAGTTTCTCTTCGTCTTCTTCTTTCTCTTTCCTTCTCTTTTGTTCTTGCTTAACTTTCTTACACTAAAAGCGTGATTCCTTGACCTTAAATCAACTAGCAGGTTGGATGGAGACTGGCCCAAGTACCAAGAATGAAAACAAAAATCTCTTCTCGTCCCGAGTGCTGAAATCTCTAACTACTGCTCTGATAAGGTAATATTTTCTTTCGAGAGGCCATTAACAGAGCTCTACCAATAGGAACATACGATAAAACTAAGACATGAATGCATAACTGCGTAAGTGCTAGTTCGGTTCGGACGTGGTATCTCGAGGCTCCCGTGCTCAGTGAAGCGTGAAGTGCGCGAAGATGGGAAATTCCTTGGAGCAGTGGCGTCGTGCGATCGGTGCCTGGAATGCATAGACCAGGAAGTTACCAGTGACAAAAATGGAAGCAAAAACTGTTCTCAATCTAAGCGGCTTGTTCTTCCTGGGATTGGTGATCATAATGACATTGATTATTTCGGGTGTGGAACAGAATCCCGGTCCATACACTACTGATGATGTTATCCAAAAGTTGCAATCGATTGAAGGAAAACTTGACAATATGTTCGAACATCATCAAGCGCCCAATATGACGTAAGGTCGTTAACAATGGAACTATGAGAATTAAAGGTATAAAACGCCATGTTAAAGGAAAAACTGCAGTTTTGTGAGTTCAAATTAGACGATTTCGAAAACAGATCGAGGAGAGATAATTTGATATTTCGAGGGTTCAACGAAATGCAATGTGAAACGTGGGAATGCTCGGAACGTCTAGTTCGGAATGCTTTGTGGGACCTTTTGGAAATAGACACGAGCGATTTCGATATAGAAAGAGCTCACAGGCTAGGGACTAGGTCTAAGAGACCAATAATAGTTACATTTTCTAACTATCAACTCAAGCAGTTGATTCTTGAAAGGGCTCGCTTATTTAGGGGAACAAGAATTAGTGTGCATGAAGATTTTTCAAGGAGTGTGCGCGAGACCCGGAGGGAATTGGCTAACTACGCGTATTTGCAACAGGCAAGAGAACAAAATCTATATGCAGTCATGAGGTTTGATAAGTCGGTGATAGAAGGCAGATCGTTAACTTTAAGTTATTTGAGGGAAAATGGACTTCCGTGTGCAGCGAGTGACGTAATAAGTGAAAGTGTTGCTAATTCTCAAACTTCATATGATTTACTTAATGACAAGTGTGTCGTCTCTTCTAGTGCCGATCGAGAAACTAAACATCTCCGCACCCATTCCCTTCTCCCCGCTGAATCAACTACAGAACCAGCAAACGCATCATCATCATCATCATCACAGAACTTTCATGATCAGCATCCCCCCCCCCCCAACAAGCTCAAACAATCATGGATGCAGAACGGCGCCCGCAGGTATGCAGCAGGAACCGAGGACAGAAGAATGTTCCATTCTCCCCCTTCCTCAACGAGTCACAATAACTTAACCCCGATGCGCACTAAAAGATTTCCCTCCACGTACCATGCTAGAGGTGAGCAAATCCGGTCACAAAAGAGATCTCTCCAAAAATAACGGCCAAGTAAGTACAGGCAGCTCCAAATGTATTTCAGCAGATCTTGACACTTTGTTGTTTCAAATATGTTACCAAAATGTTAGGGGTCTCCGAACCAACACAAGAGAATTTTACACGAATGTTCTTTGTAATAACTTTAGTGCAATAACGATAATTTATTTATTTATGCTTTGCACTTTTACAGAGGATTGAACCTCCAATTAAAGAAGGCGTACACTGTGTTTGGTTAATACAATAGAAATTACATGGCAATATACAAACACATATTCATTCATTCACGTACAATACATATAACATACAACATACAGAACACATGAGATATTTATACACTTATTTACATACATTTAGGCAAGAGGTTTATAAGTAATTCACAAGTATTGCACACTGTAAATGATAACATTTATATTAAACAACCTATATTCTATCAGAGTTTCGTTTTTTATAGCACTGAATCTATTATTATTTTATATCCGTCAAATGGAAGTGCAACAAGGATATTGTAACTGTGACACATTCTATTTATTCGTGAGTTTCTATATTTCTGAATTTTTGAAATTTTAGAAGTTAGAACATTTCTATTACGCAGATTATTTTTTCTTATATTGAATTGTATTTGACCGAGAAAGGAGCTGTTGTCTAAGACACCATTAATTGTTTTATACAGGTACAACTGTTCTAATATTTTCCTCCTATTACTAAGACTCTTAACTGAAAGTTGGTTAGCAGATTCTCACGACAATAGTAAACTCTTCGATGAAAGATAACTTGTATATAGGGGGGACAGAAGCAAAAAAATGGCTGGTAAAACAATGGGTGGTGGTGTCATCATTGCAGTGAAATCAAACGTCAAGATTGCATTAATAGATTCACCGTGTTTATATCCGAATAGACTGCATTTTGATTAAAGTATTGTTGAATGAAATGGGAACTGTATATATTAGCGTGGTGTACATAGCACCTGGTAGTAACAAGGACACATACACTTTATTCTTTAGAATCATAGAAATGCACTGTCAACCTGGTGACAGTGTCTCTCCAAACACAGTTGGCAGACACCGCAGCAAGAACAAAGCACGGTGCAACAAAAGAAAAAGACGACCGGACGGGGAATGGTACCTGCCAAGAAGACAACAAATGCGGGACGAGTGATTTCCCGTAGCAGCACCGAGGAGATGTCACACAGAGGTGTTCGGGGACACCCCATGCGCTTCAGTGCCAGCGCCGCCATTTCTGCTCCGAACCATGTACGCGTCTGTTGCCTGTCGAGTGTCACGGACCACCTTGCTTGCATTCTCGGTGTGTTTCTTCGTCCTACGTCGTCCTCCCGTAGTTCTGCAACCCCGCACTACTTTTCTCGACTGCACTTCTTCAGTCATGCTGTTTGTTTCCCGCTTTGCAATTGCTACTTCATGCTTCATTGCTTATTTTGTCCCTACCGTTGTCGATCGCTACCCTTTCCCTTCTCTTGTCTTCCGGGACACTCCTATTTCCTTTGTGGAACCCCATGCGCATGCGTTGCGCAGCTGCCGCCTGGTGTTTTTCTGATGGGCGACTTTGGTGTTCCTTTCGACTTCTTTTGTTCCGCCTTTCTATCTTCACTAGTACTGGCTGTACAGCGGTATGAAGTTCATTTTCACACGTTTTCGGCGTTGTCTAGCTCCTCACGGAGGCATCTCTCGGCAATTGAAGGGGCACTTTCGTCTCTATTTCATGGGAGGTATTTGTGGTTTTCGTTTGTACCCTACCTTTAGAATCACCCTGTATATATATATATATATATATATATATATATATATATATATATATATATATATATATAGTAATTTTAAATGTATGTTATATTTATGTATGTATGTGTGTATGTATATATATAATTTCTATCTCTACATGACAGAAATATATGTAATTGTGTTCACTATCTATCCTTCATATGGACGCTGTAATTAGGTATGCACCTGTTGAGTTGAATAAATAAATAAGACTATAGGTCTTTCCTACTGTTACGGTGGCCGGTCCTCCTTCTGTCAAGGGAAGTGGGGATCGGGGAATAACGCCGCAGAACAACCAGACAACAGCGGTGCGCAGAGAGATACGACGTGGCGGAAATAAGTACTACATGAACCTCGTTCTACAAGCTGCTGCGTTCCTTATCGTGCTGGATTGGTCGCCTCCACGCTCTCCACTTCGCTTGCCAGCATAGAATCGGCCGCCAAAAATACCTTTAATATAGGTATGCAATCTTACTAATCCTCATTAATAGAACGCATGAATTTAATAAACTCCAACACTTAATAAAAATATTTCAACAATTTTGTAATTTCTTGACATTTTGAATCAGTCGGTAAATTAATGAATTTGCTAGTTCACAAATATAGCAAATTGATTCCTTTTTCCATATTTAATGATAATATTTAATTATTTATATTTGTGTATATACGAGGGGAGTTAAAAAAAATTCATATTCAGCTAGTTCAAAATGTCGGAGAAAGTTGAAACTGGGCAACCCAAAGTTACACATTTTTCCCACCGTTGCAAACACTTGCGAATACCATCTTTGTAAAATGCTGGAAATTGGGCGTTAGCCACAACTCTGACGCGGATATGACGCCATTGTCATCTTGAAAATACTTGCCCCTCAAAAACGTCTTCATATTAGGGAAAAGGAAGGTATCCGAAGGTGCAATATCCGGGGAATATTGAGGATGAGTCAAAATACCATAGCCACAGTCACGTGCTTTGACGAGAGCACAAAGGGATGCATGGGCATGTGCATTATCATGAAGGACGAGCACACCTTTGGACAGCATTCCTTGTGTGCTTATTTTAATTTTCTCACGCGATTTGGCTAGAAGGTCTGCGTAATAGTCTCCAGTAATTGTGTGGACTCTCTGAAGGTAATCCGTGAGGATGACACCATGTTCATCCCAAAAAACGGATAATATCAACTTCTTGGCAGACACTTTGACCTTTGCCTTTTTAGGAGAGGAGGTATCGCAATGCTTTTACTGTTTTGAATTTTCTATGTTTCCAGAATTAAACTGATGAACCCACGTCTCATCCATTGTCACAAGTCGGGAGAAAAACAAGTCAGTGTGATGCTCGTACGACCACATTTGAAATGTCTATACCACTCAGCAACAACACAATTGGATGGACACTTTCACCATATACTGCAAACACTTCCTCATGGATTTGTATGGGAACTTTCCCTTGCAGATAGAGGAATCGGATCACGACTCTGTATTTCAATTTGTTCATTGTTGCACCTTCATTTAATGAAACCCCTTTCAAGGATACAGTAATTATTAAACTGCAGTCATATTTGACACATAATATACACAAGATTGTACCTATTCAACTTACTCAAGTTTGTGTTCCTACGTGAATTATTTCTATACGGATATGGAAACTTTTTGAACCGCCTCGTACCTAATATATATATATACAGGGTAACTGGTAATTAGATGTATTCCCTGAAAGGGGTTAAAGTAGAGACAATTTGCAATAAATTTGACCATATGATACCCCGTCCGAAAATTAGTAGTTTTCGAGATAATCGAATTTCAATTGTTTTTTTTTTAAAAAATGACAATTTTCCACATAAAAAGATGAATTGAGCAAAAACTGCTCATTGTATGGAACTTATTTCAGCGTTTTCTTATAGCTAACAAATAAGTGGTTCGTTTAATAAAAAGTTTTTCCCAAATAACAATCACATGTAAGTAACGGGTGGGTCTAAACTTACAAGTGATGATAAAAAAATGCACTTTTAGTTTACTTGGCAACGTATTAACAACAAAAATGGTATGACACGAAGGATACAAATTACTTAAATTACCTCCTTGTGACATATGCTATCCAACAAGGTACAAATGTTGCTAACATTCACATTTGTGTACAAGAAATAATACTTCATTCATCTTCATGTGAATGGAATCAATGAACAAAACAATTAAAGAACATTACACGTCTTTCTCAAAGTGGGCACCTCCGTTACGAATGCAGGCACGCAGGTTTCTACAGACATTGGTCTCGTAACTCGTGATGTGATGGGGTCCTTGATGTGTTGACAAGCTGTTAAGATCCTCTCCCTGTGCTCTTCTTGCGAGTTTACCGGTGTCTTGTAAACTAATTCTTTCATGTGGCTCCAAATGTAGAAGTCGCAAGGCGTCAAATCGAGGGATCGAGCCTGCTAGAGGATCGGCACGCCTCGGCCAATCCATTTCTTTCGGTAATTTTCATCCTGCCACTGTCGCACGCCCAGGCAGAAGTATGGATGGGCGTCATCAACAATAATTTGATCGAGCCATTTTTCCTGCCCCAAATCTTAAATGGCATCACTTATGAACATTTCTTGAGGAACGGGATGGTAATGTTGTTGGAGGATGTGCCTCTAGCTACAAAACGTGACATGATTTATCAGCTTGATGAGATGCCCAGCTCGATCCCCTGATGAATTTGACGCCTTGCGACTTTTACATTTGGAGCCACATGACAAGACACCGGTAAACTCGCAAGAAGAGCACAGGGAGAGGATCTTAACAGCTGGTCACCACATGAAGGACACCATCACATCACGAGTTAAGAGACAAAATGTCCGTAAAAACCTGCGTGCCTGCATTCGTAACGGAGGTGTCCACTCTGAGAAAGACGTGTCATGTTCTTTAATTGTATTGTTCATTGATTCCATTCACATGAAGATGAATGAAGTATTATTTCTTGTACATAAATGTGAATGTTAGCAACATTTGTGCCTTGTTGGATAGCTGATGACACAAGGAAGTAATTTAAGTAATTTGTACGCTTCGTGTCATACCATTTTTGTTATTAATACGTTGCCAAGGAAACTAAGAGTGCATTTTTTATCATCACTTGTAAGTTTAGACCCACCCGTTACTTACATGTGATTGTTATTTGGGAAAAACTTTTTTTTTCAACGAACCACTTATTTATTAGCTATAAGAAAACGCTGAAATAAGTTCCATACAATGAGCAGTTTTTTCTCAATTCATCATTTTATGTGGAAAATTGTCATTTTTTTAAAAAAAGCAATAGGAATTCGATTATCTCGAAAACTACTTATTTTCGGACGGGGTATCGTATGGTCAAATTTATTGCAAATTGTCTCTACTTTAACCCCTTTCAGGGAATACATCTAATTACCAGTCACTCTGTATATATATATATATATATATATATGGAATGATTTGCACACCTTGGTCACATCTAATACTCCAACAGCACGTTCTCACATCTACCCCACCTTAAAAATCTTGGGCACGGGCCTGATCTGAACTTCGTTTCTGCTATCGACTATAATAATAAACAAATAATACAATTTTCCAGGGCTGGGTCGACGGTTTGGTTTGATCCCTTTCTTAACGATAATTTTCAGAGCGAACTCAAGGCTAGTTTTCTTGAGATAACATGTCTTCAAACTAGACTGAAGTGAGCTTTCATTACTAGAGAAAAGAATCGTCTACGGAAGAGCAATTTAATAGCATCACGTCTAAATCAATTGTATAGTTTCAATTTAATGCTTGCCGATATATAGCAGATTTATATCAGATCAATATCAGATTTATATTTATAAGACGCACACTTTTCCTTTAAAAATTGATCTGAAAAACAGGATGCGTCTTACGCCGATACCCAGTTTTTTATTACATTCATTTCTGGAAACTTTCTCTTTTCTGAATTAGACGATTTCTTTCTTGCTTGTGACGAAGATAATTAAAATGTATTATTTCCTAGGTAGATTAGGTAAATTATTTGTTGAAAGTAGACCTACATATTACTTTATATTTGAAATACTGTAAAATTATTTAAAAATTCAGTAATAAAGCTCTTTCCTAAAAAAAAAAATGTGTAAGAAAATAGGGCGCGTCTTATACGTCGGCAAATACGGTAATTAATATTCTTTACTTAAGATATTAAAAAATGTATAATATAAATTTGCAATGAATACATTATATTAAATTTTGTATTGTATACTCTTCAATAATGTGTACAATGAAAAAGCAACTGTAAAATATATAGTTTCCTGCAACTATTCAGTTGAATTAGATTTCCAAGAATAGCTACTGAAAACCACAATGTAATCGTCTCTACAAGTACGTGGGTATATTATTTCACAATGGATTTTTCTTTTAAGGTAGAGGGCTCCACGTTGTACCTGATAAAGAAGTAAGAAAAAAGGCCATCGTGACAAATGTTGCTAATATATCTTGAAAATTATTCATTTTTACGTAACTATTTTTATCATCTAGATTTTTAGAAAAGTTATTTTTCCCTACATATAATTATAATAATTATTATTATTATCTATTATTATTATTATTATTATTATTATTATTATTATTATTATTATGGCAAGTATGTGACTACCAGGCTATAATACCTAAAGATAACTATCACGAACAAATCTTGATAATATATTTCATACAATGCCTTTCCCGATCAAGGTGACCCTATACAGCGGTGGTTTATACCCACAGCTGTTCGCTAACATTGTCACTGGCCGCGCCAATGCTTCAGTATCCAGATAGCTGGTGTCCAGTTCGCACGTGTTTGTGAAATGTTAAAATGTTAACAAGAGTTTTAGATTGTTTTATTTTAGCCAATAGGAACACACGGGAAAATAAATTCCCCTTGAAATTCAAACTTTGGGAAATGATTTATTGACTTTTGGGATTATCGAACTGTCAGGAAACTTCAAATTATCAGGAAAATAAGATTTTCTTCAATGTTTAATTCTTATATGTATCGGGAATTTATAATAGAATGGTAAATTTCGTGATACCATTTCACAAACAACTGCTTCTGACAGACATTACATGTAAGATTATAGAATTCGCGAAATGTCAGGAATTTTCTGAGCATTTTCCATCTAGAGAACTTCCGAAATTATCGGGAAATCCCAGATATTTCCCGTCAAGGGTGTCTGGAATGATTTTCTTTCTCGTCCGTATCAAAACAGGTAACTTTCAGGATACAAACAAGCAGAAAGATTTTTTACTTTTATGGTTAACGACAGATATCATTTAACCAAACCAAAGTAAACACATGTTAGATATAAAAAAAATGTAAAATTCAGATACCAGGTTACGTTGTTCGTATTCTTCCATTCAATTCAAATAATAAAAGGTTCCACCGTTTCCTAAATTGTTTTATATGAGAGAACAAATAACATAATCTTTATGACTTAAATATCCGCTTAAGTTTTACAGCTTTTCCTTGGAATAGGAATGTAAAAGTTAATAACAAATTAGAATAACTGTGCTGTTCAGTACACTAACTGGATGCTAAAAATATAACGGTAAAAACAGAAGTGCATATCCACTCGAACGTCTCTCCAAGGATATAATAACAATAACGAAAATTTGTAATATAACCGTTTCTTTTATTAGTTTACAATAGCTATTATTGTAACCATGGTAAAATAATTATTATTTTTTATACTAATCAAGCTCTACCAATGACCCTACTAGCATTCTTGGCAACACCAATGCCAATGGGGAAGTGGACCTGTCAAGCCCCCCTTATATACGCCCATGGACAGGCACATAGCCAGAGGGAGGGTTCAGGAGCTCCCGAAATCCTAGAAATATATAATTTAAATAGTGTACAGCTAATGGTAATTAATTTTACTTCAATATCGCACTAACATATGACTATTAAAATCAGTGATGAAATAAAGGATATTGCTCTCATCAGTTTCATCTAATCATCAATCATCACGGTCCCCACGCTTAGTCAAATGTGGTAGAAGAGCGACGCTAAATAACAAAAATCAGAATGAAAAAAAAAGAGACAACATATCTATGACTTTCCTGGTATTAGATGCAGAAGCTATTTCCGCTGGAAGGATTAACAGTAAGCAACGGGTCAAGAAATGCTATGAATTTCGCCCCTTCTAGTAGTCCTGTAATGTACAGTTAACCATAGCTTACCCGTGCCGTACGAGAAGCTTGCATAAATGGGGGGAGGGGGTTAACAGCCCCACACTAAAATTCAAGAAACCATTTTGTTATTCCATTGCTTCATTCTCTCTTGTTTATAGAAATATAGTTATTTATTAATTATAATGATTACAAAAATTACCATCTTTAATAAAAAATAATAACCAATTATTGCATGAGTGTCACAGCCATATTTCACCATTCGCTAAAACTCTCAACAAACATAATATTTTTTTTATTAATGCTTCTTTCTTTATACAGTGGCAGTTGTTTATTAATTATAATAATTACAAAAATACCATCATTACCAACCAATTCTACACTCTCACTAGCATGAGTGTCTCTAATAGCGCGCTTTTAAAGATGGCGCCTGATACACCCTCCAAGTACATTTTCTTTCCTATTAAATTACATTTATTTTTTTTGTGAACAAAACTAATACAGAAAATTCAGAACACGCAAGGGAACAATGTAATTTATTTTCCATTTCTTATAAACATTTTCACAGTTGGAAAATTTAAAAGGTGGAGGTGGTGGGCCTGACTGCACCCCCCTCCCCTAGGGTTAAGCCTATTTATTGTGCTCATTAATATTAATATCAATTGAGAAATGCTAAGTAACTAAAATACAAATTTCAATACAACTACAAACGGTAGGTATTGCGCTGAGATAATCTTGTGCGTTTGTAGCAAAGCCATGTCCC
Source organism: Lepisma saccharinum (assembly GCF_977018435.1). Classification (NCBI taxonomy): domain Eukaryota; kingdom Metazoa; phylum Arthropoda; class Insecta; order Zygentoma; family Lepismatidae; genus Lepisma; species Lepisma saccharinum. The sequence goes on along the minus strand of NC_139232.1, from coordinate 20,471,665 downwards.
CCTCCCTCGCCCCAGACCCTTCAGTGGCTAGTTAATGCAAATGAAAAGTAAACATTTGCCACAGCCTGCATGGTGGTTCGCAGAGTGAATATTTTCAGTAGCTCTAACTAGTAATTTGGTTTTGTATGTTGCGGTCCCTGTTTTGTCGATATTGTAAACGATTCACATTCAATTTGCGGTGCGATTAATTTTACAAGACAATAAATTCAGCGGATTGAAACAAGCTGCTCGCTGGGGGATTAATTAGCGACAGAATTCAACTGAGGTTTAACTCGGCCGAAAATAACCGGAATATTGTTGCTGTCATTATTTTGTTGAATTTTGCTAGTGACTTGTCCCTCGACATGTAATGTGAGTTGTGTTGCATTCAGTCATTCAGTAAGGATGTGGCATTGCCTGAAATACCTCCAGTAACCAGACTGTAGTCATACAACGTACCCAGGTGGTTATTATTAAAGACTCTTTACTCGCAGCTCTTTCGAAGCACAGTATTGCGATAGAACGTGGTATGGAAGCTATATAAAGCATGGGGGAAGCCAGTGTTAACTAAAAAATAGTTCAAATTTTCACCACCAGGTGGAAATATGCCGTTGAATCCTGGTGCACAGTGCTGTTGAATCATTGATCATTCTCTCTTACGCTTGCAAAGGGTCATTCACGTTAAAGGCGCGCATATTTTACACTTCTGTACCGATATAAACTAAAAACTATGTTTTGCATGTTCGATTTCTGGTTGTTGTTATTTAAGCGTCACATTTCGACCTGGTGGTGAAAATATGAACTATTTTTTTCTTCAGCTATCGCTTCCGCATGGTCTCAATAGCTTCCAAGTTTCATCGCAACCTGTTGCTTCGAAAAGGCTCTAGAAGGTTTTGAGGAGGCAAATTTTAATTTTAAGCGCCACATATCCACCTGGTGGTGAAACTTTTAACTATAATTTTTATCAGCATTCATTTACACCTGGTCTCCATAGACACTTTTTCAAAGTTTCACCGCAGTCCGAAACTTTGTCGTAGCGAGCTGTCCTAACTAGTCGGCAACACTTATTTCTGTTGAAACTGTCAAATGCTTACATAAATGCAGATATTGCATTAAACCGAAATCGGTCAACGAATTTCAAGATGGTGTAAGCATGACCGATTTTCCCTCTGTGACGAGAGCGTAATTTGCTGTAAATGGCGAGATTTTAATACATCTGCCTTAAATGCCCCTGAAAATTTATTCAAATGTACACTTGAGCAAAATTCACATTTTTCAGCACGGCTCACTTCACAACCTAAAGTAAGGAAACTTTGGAATAATCGCTTAGGACAGTTGGTAGCACAAGATATATATTTTTACATAGACCTTTATCGCCCAAATTTTTCAATTCTGTGTGCACCATGTTTGTATAGAAATTATCTTGATATGTCATTAGATGTAAATACTTGAAACACGTGTTCACTCTAGTAGACAACATCTGTCGAAGAATGAGGCATTTGACAGGGCGTGAGATTTTGGTTCAACCTGGATGTGAGTACCACAGACTTTTAATACCGTGTTTCTATCTATGTAGTCTACACCAATGGGAAATCCAGCTACTGTAACTCTCAGCATTGAGGGAATTTTAATATGGATGCTATGACGACGGGAAGAAATAAGAATAAGTTTCCTTGACTTACTATTTATTTAATACAAACACGTAATTGCAGGTATTACACCTCGTACAAACGTCAAGCCATTGCTCGATGCCCAGTCCGACGTCAAGCGATCTGCCGTTTCAACTGCTAGCACCGCCCCCTTTCCACCTAGCTCGAGCCGCGAGGCATGAGGAGCTCTGAGGTCGTTCACCACGTCACAGCGACGTTCCTACCTCTATACACTCGAGTACAAAATTATTCACATGATACAACTGTCATAACTCCCCTCTCTTGGGAGAAAAATTTTCTTCAAGTGAATTTTTTACAAAATAAAATACCCATTTATAATTTACACATTGTTATCATATCTACACTCATACTTTGTGTAGTTACAGTTAAACTGGTATACATCATGGTCAAGTACACTGGGTATAATCAATACAACAACATTCATGTTAAAGAAAATATAAAAATAGCAAATAAATATAAATAATTTAAAACAAAATCTAAATCTTTCTTTGATCTAATCAAAACAAATGTTTGTACAATTTTGGATTTAGTTTTTCCAATTGGCTTAAATAACAACTTATTTTTTCAATGGAACAATTCCAGATTTTTAGATTATCACTGTGATGGTTACCACAGATATTGCCAGTTTTCAAATCTATTACAATGTATACATTAGTTGCTTGTTTGTCAATTACCATATACGGACCTTCATAGACCTCACAGTACAGATTTTCTAGGAGGCTGCTAAGATAATGGGTTTTTACAAATACCAGGTCTTTTATTTTAACTTCAGGTCTATTTTCGTGTTGCAAATTGTACCTGTCATTTTTTTCTTCCTTGCTTGGAAACGCTTTATAAAAGCCATGTATAGCTTATCTTTCCACAGAGAAATTTCATTTGGCGGTAAATTAAAATGATTCAAAATACATGAGTTAAGATCTCTATTTAGTTGTAACTCGGAGGGAGCAAATCCTAGCTGTGTGTGTACACTATCATTTAATAAGCTTACAACTACATCTATATATTTCGGCCAATCTTTGTGGTTGTTTTTACAAAACACACGCATGAGCCGGTTGAGTTCAGAATGAATTATCTCAACCAAATTAGAACTAGGGTGATACATTGGGGTATACGCCAATTTTATACCTAAGCTTGTTAAAGTGTCCACATATTTGTTAGAATGAAACACCGTGGCGTTATCACTGACTAACCTGTGTGGAATGCCAAAATGCCTGACATATCCTTCTAGCAAGGCTTTTACAATACTGTTGGCTGTACCTGACCTCATTGGATAAGCGAACAGATATTTAGTGTTAGCATCTTGTAAGGTTAGAAGAAACCTTTCTCCTTGCTAGTCTTTAATTAATGGTCCTTGTATATCTAAAAACAAAATAGTTTCACCCTGATTACAATGTTGTTGGAATATGCCCTTGGACGGATGTCTACTCGGCTTCGATCTCATACATAGCTCACAATCTTTGATATAACTCAGAATACCTTTTCTCATACCAGGCCAAAAGTACAGTTTCCTAACTCTTCTGAGTACCTTTTCACAACCAAAGTGGCCCATATTGTCATGATAATTTCTCATTATTACAGAAACTAAAGATTGAGGTATACATATTTTCCAGATGTTCTCAAAGTGAAAATCCCTTATCATCAAAATTCCATTGCATACTTTATAAAACTTTTTCCAATTTCTACACCTTTGAGGTAAACTTACACTTACACTTTCACAATTGTTCAAATAATCAATAATAGGTTGAAATAGCTTATCATTGTACTATTCTTGGACTAACAACTCTACAGGTATATCTAATACTTCATTTTTCAACCTTACATTATTGTTTATGTGCATCAAAATCAGCTCTGATTCTGAAAATTGTCTGGACAATAAGTCCGCTAGGCCATTGTCAGATCCTTTGAAATATTCTACAATGAACTGGTATTTTTGAAGTTGAAGGGACCAACGCAATAAGCGAGGGTTCCAATTCTTCGAAGTGAGACACTTATGATCACAAACTAAAGTAAATTCTTTACCCAAAATATATTGATTACATTTCTCAATACAAAATAAAAGACTTAAACATTCTAGCTCGGTTATAGTGTATTGTTTCTCATAACCTTTCAGTGTACGACTTACATAACTTATTATTCTTTTCTCATCATCAATTATTTGATACAAATATCCTCCGATGCCCAGTAAAGAAGCATCTCCTTGGACATAAAACCTTTGATTAAGATCAGGATGAAATAGTTTAGCATCATTAGAAATTTCTTGCTTGAACAAATCAAAACTTTCTTGTTCCTTCTTAGTCCATATCCATTTCTTACCTTTCCTTAACAATTCATATAAAGGTGCACATATGGTAGCAAAGTTTGGAATGAATCTTCTCATCCAAGAGAAACAACGTATTATTTTTTGAAGTGTCTTTACATCCTTTGGAGTAGGAAGATTGAGAATAGCCTATATTCTCTCTGGATTTACTCTTATACCTGTTTTGTCAATAATGTGACCCAAGTACAATAACTTTTCTTTACAGAGGAATGTCTTCTTGAGACGTACAGTCATACCAGACTCTCTTAATTTAGATAATACACTTCTCAAATGCTCTATCTGACTTTCTAAAGATTCACTTCTAATGCATCAATCATCAACATAAATGATAACATTCTCTGACAGAATGTCGCCTAATACCTTGGTCATTGCCATCGTAAATGCTTGTACTCCATTACATGTACCAAATACTAAACGTTTGTATTGGTATTGTCTACCTTCAAACAAAAATGCAGTATACTTTTTAGATGACTCTGACAACAAAATCTGGTGAAACCCAGAGGACATATCGACCAGTGATACATATGGTCTACCAACAAATCCTTGTAATGCCTCTTCAATATTAATTTGTCTAATTTGACTAACTTTTTGGTGTTGATTAATATTCCTGAAGTCAGTACATACCCTTACACTTCTATCAGACTTAGGAACTATTACTAGTGGATTTAAATAAGGTGAATCAGAAAGTTCTATAATGTCCCACTCAAGTAATTTTTGTATATAATCTCTAACATTTTGTCTGTAATGATAAGGTATTCGATATGGCTTAGAAACTAAAGGTTCTGTTGTATCTAATTCAATATGATGTTCATATTTAGTACATAAACCAGGTTTTTCATCAAACAGCATCCTAAATTCAAGTAACAAATCAAACAGTTGCTTCTTTTCATTTTCATCGAGTATTTCAGCTTGTATAGCTTTTAATTTAAGATCTTCTACACTAGCAACAGTTATTTCCTCTTTTGACTTTTGGGTTACATTAAGACAACTAACTACTCTCTGCCTCTTCACTCATATCAAAAGTTGGACAAGATATAGGTAATAATTTAACTAACCTTTCACCTTGTTTGGTGTGTAACAATAAAGAATTTTCCTTGAAGTTTACAAGAGCCTCTACATTATACAAAAATCTAAACCTAAAAGAATGTCTGCTGTCAAATCTTTGACGACAACAAACTGAACAAAAAAACATAGTACCTTCAATTTCTATATCCACACAAAATTTTCCAAGTACTTTCTGTTTTCTTTTTCCAGAACAGTCAACCAAAATAATATCTTCTATTGGCTCTAATTTAGGTCTGGTGACTTCGCTAGTAATACTTTTCTATTTGTTCTCTCACATCAAACAAATGTCGCTACCACTATCTACTAAGCATTAACTCTCTATTCCATTAATATTTGCAAAGATAGAAATTGTATTCTTGACTTTGTTCCTGAGGTTTACAGGTAACATTAAGTTATTAGAACTATATTTCGCTTCATCTTCTAACAAGTCTTCATAAAAATTAATATCTACCCTACATACATTTTTAAGGCATGATTCACGGCTTGCTTTATTAGAATTTTCATTACAAAGTTTGTTTCTTAAATCTTCAGTATTAAGATTGACTACTGACACAATATTCTCATCTTCGTCTATGCTATTCTGTGTCACAATAACAATAGACTCACTATCTAGTTTAAAGGTTGTTCAGGCACAAACCAGGGCGCATTCACCCTAAGTGAAGACCCACCATTACCATTTTCTATTTCTTCCCTAGTATTAGATCTAGGCTCACTTCGTTGAGGATTGTTTTGAACATCATCGTGGGGTACTGTGTTTGTACTAGTATTTCTATACCTAGGCCTACTATTATCTGCATTTATACGATTTTGATTACTATAATTGTATCTACCTCGAAAGTTACTATTTCTATAGTTATTACCAGAATATGGAAAACGGTTTACTGTCCAAGACCTTTGACCAGATCTACTATCATTACTACTATTATTATCAGTGTTATATCTCCTGAAATTACCAGAATTCCTTACATTAGTCTCATGGCTTGTATTAGAATTTTGCGTATTGCTTACTCTACATTGATTATTTCTTTTAGTTTCATTAACAACTTGTACTTGTCTAATATCAACAGGCCTTCCATCTCTCCTACTTTCACCTTCAGCACTTGCATACAAAGCTTCATGACGCGCAACCAATTCCGCAGCGGTACCAAGACTAATATTAAGTTGATTTAAGATTGCTTCTCTAACTCTATTTGGTAACTGTTGGGCTACTAAAATAGTTTTTTGCTGTTCTATATTTCTGGCTGAATGGAATTCAGTAAATTATTTTGTGACCAGAAATAATTTAACAGAGTTTGTCTACTTTCTTTGCTGTATCTCTTGCACAAGACATTTGCAAGACATGTTACTTCCACGATGCACTTTCAAAGGCATTAAGGAAAAGAACCTTAAAAGAACTATAATCTACAATGTGTAGTTTCTCCTGAGAGAACCAATTTTTAGCAACACCTTTCAAAAGCATTGGTACATACTTCATGTAATCTTTTTTTGGAACATTTAACATATCCAAGCGATTCTCAACCTCTTGAAGAAATTGTGACGCCAAATAATCCATCCTAGTTGCAGTAAATTTAGGGAACCTATCTAGATCAGAGTACTTAAGTGTACTGGGTACAAACTTCCTTCTGTAACTACTACTTTTGTGATCAGTTCCACTTTCCGAACTACTATCATGAAATTTATCTCTTGACATGCTTTTCGCAACTGTACCTCTCTTATAGCTACTTACAGATTTACGTTCAAGCCCCCATAACTGTATTTTAGTTTCAGAGCTAGAAGATTTTACATCTGAATCAGATTCTTCTTTACGTAATGGTCTTCGCTTTCTAAACGTGATATATTCAGTTTTTTCAATGGGTAAAGAAGCTTTCTTTGCTTCCCTTTGCAGTTCAGACAATCTAGAAACATCACGACTAACTAAGCCTTGTACTCTAGCTTCTAATCCTAAAGAAGATTTTACCGGTTCAGCACTTACTCTTAACATGGAAAAATCATTCGTTAAATCTCTAACTTGATACCGAATATTCTCCAACTTATCATCTAGAACCTGATATTTGATAGTAATCTCTGTAAGTTGTTGTAAGCAACCCTTAACAGTAATGTCATTACTAGATATTTTCTGTTGAACGGTTTGAACGCTCAAGTTTAGATCTTGAATAGTTTGTCCAGACTTAACACTAATTTCGTTAAATTTACTATTCAACTCATCAATAGCAACTTCATGTCCACTAATGTTATTAAACAACTCCTTCATACTACTTTATTTTCCATGTACAAGGTTGACTAAAGTTTCAAACTTCTCTTGATTCATTTCGAGTGTTTTCTTAATTTCTATGCATTCATTTTCTACCTGTTTTACATGAGAATCGAAAACCTCTCTCAATTTTTTATGTTGATTTACACAAGTAACAGAAACCTCGTTTATCTTCTCTTCCAATTTCGTGCTCAAGTTGACAACTTGTTCCTTTAGTTTATGGGTGCATTCCTTTGTTTCGACCAAATTATCAGACACTTTCTTTTCGACTCGTGCTTCCAATAATTCGAAGTCTTGCCTTAAGAGACCTATACTGGTGCCTACATTACTTACACTGGCCTCAACACTATTATTATCCGCTTTGACGTTACTTTCAACACTGTTAATATCAGCTTTGACATTAGCTTCAACACTACTGACTTGTTCCGCGAGTCTAGGTTCAAATTGTTTAAAGAGAAACTCCAATTCTTTTTTTGTTGCCATTTTCAATTTCAGTTACTGCTAGCTAAGAATTTTAGTCCCCGTATTCAGTACAACTATTTTATAATTTCGGTGCTACAATCACAGCACGATAAAGTTATTCGTCACTCTTCTTTTCCACATAAAAAAGTTCAGTACTTACGTTCCAACATCACAGACGGAAAAGTCGAATTCTTCCATCTAACAGCTACTACCAGATTCTAACGACGTAGACGATCGAGTCCTCCTGTTCGTGCACCATAGTTATGACGACGGGAAGTAATAAGAATCAGTTTCCTTGACTTACTATTTATTCAATACAAACACGTAATTGCAGGTATTACACCCCGTACAAACGTCAAGCCACTGCTCGATACCCAGTCCGACGTCAAGCGATCTGCCGTTTTAACTGCTAGCACCTCCCCTTTCCACCTCGCTCGAGCCGCGAGGCATGAGGAGCTCTTTGGTCGTTCACCACGTCACAGCTACGTTCCTACCTCTATACACTCTAGTACAAAATTAGTCACATGATACAACTGTCATAACGCTGTGTAAAAACTATTATTCTAATTTTCAGTATACAAAATTCTCAGTGGGGTCAATCCATATGAAGTCATACAACCTGGTTGCTTGACCATTTTTAAAAAAGTTTATTTTTTGAGTGGTGTGAGCCTCATATATTGACAGTTCAGAACCACTCTTATTTTATTTTTACTATCACCGATTTGAAGATGGCGGGCATTTTTTTATCATGGCGCGGGTCATTTTCTCCATTCGTAAGTATCAGCGGCAACTTTTTTTTCTCAGCTCTGGTAAGTCCTACGACAATGAGACAAAATCTGTGATGTTAAGCACATTATAGGCTACAATTATATTTCTGTGTAATTTTATAAATATTATTCCTTCATAATAAATTTTAAGGTTAAAATTGTGTATTTTAATCGCTCAAAATGACATTTTCGGACATTTTTTTGAGGGGGAAGGCAGTTTGCTTGACACTTGAATTTTTTTGTGCAAGTACCAGTGTACCAATAGAGTATGTCAAAAATTATTTGAAGCTTGAGACTTTAATATTTGTTTCTCTACAGCGTCATAAACATGTACTTATTGTTAAAAAATTCCAAGTTCAGGGTTAAATATCTCTGGTGGGCACTTGTTTAAAAATCTGAAATTTGTACACAATACAGTACTTCAGGATAAGTAACTTCAGTAAACATTATGAGTTTGAGATTTAATTGGTTTAAGAGATACAAAACTTTTGAAAAATTCAACATTCTGCATTAAATATGGCATGTCTAATTTAATTTCTTATTAACATTTTGTGTTGAAATTCTGCAAACAGTAATTTGGAATGTCAATGAACAACATTACAATCCTGAAATGGCTCTGCAATAAAGTATATATACGAGGGTGTGCTGAAAAGTAACGCTTCCTATGTTTTTATTTTCTTTGTTACCTTGTAAACGCATTTTGGATTTTGAGCAACCATACATTGCACTTACAAGACTTTCCCGCTTCTCCATTGAAGGTTTCAAACTTCTATCGCCAGGGGGTGCTGAACTATTGCGAGGAAAATGTCAGCATGTAACCATGCAATGTCGGTGGAGCACCTGAAGTAGCGTGCAGTGATCGAGTTTCTAAACGCAGAAAATGTGCTACAAATTGACATTCATCTGAGACTGAGGGCACACCCAGCTAAAGAAATCTCAGCTGAGGGCACTTTATGGGGATGAATGTGTAAACATCAGTACTGTGCAATCGTGGGCTGTTCATGCTCATAAAGATAACCCTAGCTGAACACGATTCCGATGACCTCCATCAGTTGCAGTTCGCGGCCTTTCATTCCATTCTGTCAAATAGCTGAGATTTCTTCAGCACTTCAGGTGCTCCACCGATATTGCATGGTTACATGCTGACATTTTCCTCGCAATAGTTCAGCACCCCCTGGCGATAGAAGTTTGAAACCTTCAATGGAGAAGCGGGAAAGTCTTGTAAGTGCAATGTATGGTTGCTCAAAATCCAAAATGCGTTTACAAGGTAACAAAGAAAATAAAAACATAGGAAGCGTTACTTTTCAGCACACCCTCGTATATATACTTTATTGCAGAGCCATTTCAGGATTGTCATGTTGTTCATTGACATTCCAAATTACAGTTTGCAGAATTTCAACACAAAATGTTAATAAGAAATTAAATTAGACATGCCATATTTAATGCAGAATGTTGAATTTTTCAAAAGTTTTGTATCTCTTAAACCAATTAAATCTCAAACTCATAATGTTTACTGAAGTTACTTATCCTGAAGTACTGTATTGTGTACAAATTTCAGATTTTTAAACAAGTGCCCACCAGAGATATTTAACCCTGAACTTGGAATTTTTTAACAATAAGTACATGTTTATGACGCTGTAGAGAAACAAATATTAAAGTCTCAAGCTTCAAATAATTTTTGACATACTCTATTGGTACACTGGTACTTGCACAAAAAAATTCAAGTGTCAAGCAAACTGCCTTCCCCCTCAAAAAAATGTCCGAAAATGTCATTTTGAGCGATTAAAATACACAATTTTAACCTTAAAATTTATTATGAAGGAATAATATTTATAAAATTACACAGAAATATAATTGTAGCCTATAATGTGCTTAACATCACAGATTTTGTCTCATTGTCGTAGGACTTACCAGAGCTGAGAAAAAAAAGTTGCCGCTGATACTTACGAATGGAGAAAATGACCCGCGCCATGATAAAAAAATGCCCGCCATCTTCAAATCGGTGATAGCAAAAATAAAATAAGAGTGGTTCTGAACTGTCAATATATGAGGCTCACACCACTCAAAAAATAAACTTCTTTTAAAAATGGCCAAGCAACCAGGTTGTATGACTTCATATGGATTGACCCAGTGGCGTGTTCTCCATGAAATCAACATTTACCGCGAGTAAACCTACTTTCCCATATATTTTCATGCATTTAACTTTAATCGCGCATTATATTATGGAAACTATTAAAACAAGTATTTAAACACGAATTAAAGTAATTTTTTTAAAGAAGTTAACACTGGTTTATGTACGCCACCATACTCATTTTACGACAGGAATTTCTCACCGATTGCATGTGTGTAGGGCGTTGGAGCCGAAGAGAAAACATGCAGCTTGGGGGATCAGTTCCATCCATGGAAACATCGTAGGCGGGATAATACTATTTGTTGTTCCTTTCTCATTCTGTGCTGCGCCTGGCCAAGACAGCATTGCTACATGAAGCGAAATTTCCCTTGGTGAAAGGAAATTCATATCCAATTTTCGCTGAAAAGGGAAATTTTATGAAAAACATCAAGATTTGAAGTTCTCGAGCACTTGTTTATATGTTTCACTTGCATGCTTGCATTGCTGTTTTATTTCTATCATATCTAATCTAAATAGGGAGTATAATAAATTTATAAAATAAATAAGAATTGTTCCGGCAAAGGAAGTCACATTTTCAGTACACACTTCTGATGTGGACTCATTTGGAAAAGCCACAATGCTGTTTTATACACAGAGGTAAAATTTGGAATAAAATTACAATTTTGTTACTACTCCTATTTAAAATTTTATACTGGACAACTGGCACACATTTCAGCGGTGACACCAAAAATCTCTGTTTCACACCTTCGAACAAGTAGTACCTCGAATCCTTCCTTGGGGATAACATTATACTCACTTTAATACTTACTATATGGGAAATACATGTTAAAATTTTAAATTTAAAATGTTAAATTTTCTTTGATTCCGCTGTTGACAATATCAGCGTAAAATGGCCACTTATGCTCTATCTGAAATTTTCTCAAATAAATAACTAAACAACTAGGAATGTGCGGGGAAGCTCCTGTTATTTCTAGCAGTAATATAATCTTATAAATTTTATACGTAGACCCTTGACCAAGTAAAATTTCCAGTTTTCTCCCACCTGGATATATAATGTACAGTGTCTCTCAAAAGTTTTAGGACAACGACATTTTAAACTAGGCAACCCAATTTACACAAGGCGTTGTTGGGTTGCTTGTGGAGTTAGGCTCAATTTCAGGGTTGCCACATGCACAATAGATATTTATAAAATACGCGAAAGAAATAAAAACAAGTATTATTGTATAAAATTATTAAAAATATCACTATTATATCGCAAGTGACAAAATTCTTTCTCAAAGAAAAAAATAGGTTTTCTAGTATTTCATCGCTGATGAGTCTACAGAAAGGAAAAGAGGTGAGAGAAAACGAAAGATGACAAAGGAGAGGAGAAAGAGAAAGCGAAAGGAGAAGAGGAAAAGTAGAGGAGAGAAGAAAGAGAGGATAGACGAGGAAAGGAGCTGTAGTGAGGAGAATGGAAAAAGATTCTAGGAGAGATGAGGAAAATGGAGAAAAGAAGAGAAAAGAGGAGGAGAACGAGATGACAGAAGAGGAGAAGAGGAGACGAGAAGAGGGGAGTGGAGAGTAGAGTAAAGGAGACAAAAAGAGAAGAACGAAAAGAAGAGGAGAAGAGTGCATTGAAGTCGGAAATCTAAGACAGGAGAGGAGATACGAGGAGTGGAGATGAATGGGATGGAGATAAGATGCGAGAAAAGTAGGGTAGGCGATATGAGATAAAAGCAGAGCAGAAGGAGAGGAGAGAAGAAGAAGAAGGAGAAGAGAAGAACAGAAGGGACTGAAGAGAAAAGGTAGTTGCAGAAATATCGTCTCAGCGTCAGGAATTGATGCATTAGTCAAATTATCGACATGAAACATTCAATAACATTTTCAAATGTATTGCAGAATGTATTAGATCGGTTAGAAATGCCTTTTGACTTAGTTCAGAGCAAGATAAAATCTTCGATGCAAGATCTTTGATTTTACCTGCGATTCTGCCACTAAAAACATGAATTTAATTTTAATATTTATAAGAATTATCCAATTCTTGTCCACTTCTCGGTTCGTTGAAATAGAGATTTTGTAATTTAATATTTCCCCTCCCTCTATCGATAATTCCAAACTGAATCATTCCGTTTCACACGGCGTGGACAATGAACACAATGATATAGGTCTAAAACACCGGAAGGGTTTGAACCTACGACCACCAGATTGCAGTCCTGAACGGTAAACACTACCCTATAAGCTTTCGCTCCTGAAAGTAATTAGAAGGAGCTGACCAATGTGAAATGTAGATGCAACTCTCCTCCTACATGTAATGTGCAAACAATACTTGTTTGTAACAAAGAAAACGAAGGTAGTACGACTCGGGGAAAACATTTAATGGATAATTACACATGATGATCACTTTTCATTAGATATTTGCGGAGGTATCCTTGCATTGAACTCGAGTGGGAAAAGGGGGTAATATTAGTATGTCCTGAATTGCCACAAATATAAATAGTTATATCATTAATATTTGTCAATGTCTTTGAAGCAGTTCACATATTTAAGAGCATCATAATTCACGATCTTATACATGAAAATATCCCTTTGAACGTGTGTCAATTCATTTATTTGTTAATGTAGCCACTATACACTGCTACAAATAATGTTACCATACTCTTGTTTATAATAAAAGGGGAATTAAGAAAATAACACATCCTAGGGAGGATCGAACCTGGGTCCGCTAGCAGTCCATTCGAGAACTCTAACCACTACACCACGCCCTTACCTTCGATTGAAACAACAATTTTAAAATATTCTGTCCCTCCAATATTGTAAATGTCGTTCGGTATACATGTAGTTGAACTTTTACTTTAATTTTGAATTGCTTGCTTCTAGTATAGCACATATCTTCGAGAACTAAGTTTCGAAGTGATGAAGGAAAACGAGAATATTGGTAGTTGTGAAAATGCGAGTTATTTCTTCTAACATATTATTGTGATTAGACATTATTAATGGAAAATATCTAGAGGCTTGAACATTGTAGGACGATATTCTTTTCCTGTGATACTGCAACAGACGAAATGCTTGTTTACTAACGCAAGTCTCGTGTTCAGTAGAGTCTTTATGAAATGTATTTGCTGTTGCGTAAGGTAACACGATATAATTACACCGTTTGCGAACTACCAAATCTGCGCAACGTTAGGCGGAAAATTTTATTCATAAAATCACTTCACATTTGACAGTATTAGTCAAGAGAAACTCGTGAGTAGTATAATATACGGTATTATAAAGCCGAGAAAGTATGAGGTGTTTTGACTGAATAGAAATACTTAAAACTAAGGCAAAATGTCTATAAAATGTCATTGCTACTGTGTAAAACCTACGATTTTTGTAAAAAAAAGCTTCCGAGAAAGTATGACCCCCTCAAATTGATGTGGTTAAACCTGAATTTGCTAAAATTGCTGTTTATAAATTTGTTAAAAATATGGCTTTTCTCGACATTGTTTTCACCACACTTAAAACTAATCCAAGATGTTCTTATGAGCCACACCCACACACACCTACACACATCTACACACATCTACACCTACACACACCCACACCTACATATATTTACCCACACTCACCTACACATATTTACTTCCGGTCCACTTCCGGTCCACTTCCGGTCTACTTCCGGTCCACTTCCGGTTTAAGTTCAGAGAATTAATATGTTGACTTGTAACATTCTAAATATTTTAATTCAGGACCAGGCTCAACTTGTTTATCTAATACTAAACACAATATAATATGCAAAAGTCTTCTAGAATTGCTCTGTGACTCTTTCATTTCTTACATCATTTTTCACCTATAAGAATAACACTACATATGGTGTCATCAGGGAGTGTTTCATGGAATTCACAGATAATTTTAATGTTTGTCCTGTCATTAACCACAACTTGTTTTCTTTTTGAGGTGTTGATGACAAACATGGGTCTCTGTGCTTTGAATTCATCTGGTGAGTAATACATGTCAGTATTCCCAATTGTAACCCTTTTGAATGCTGTAAATGCCTCGTATAATTTAAGAAAATCATCCTTGGACATGTTTAAATTATAATTTTCTCTAGGGAAAACCTCATTTCTGCCATTTTTAAGATATATGTTCTTGATGTTGCAGTTATCAAATTTACTTGAATTTTTTTCTTGGTTATTGTGTCTTCCGGTCTGAAACAGTACCACCACAAAATCTGGCATGTCATATTGTATACTGGAGAATGAGTTTGTAGCATCAAATTCATAATAGCTACCAGTGGCAGGCTTCTGCACACATTGATATGTATAAAATTGTAAAGGTACCTGTGGATTATTTAGTATATCTGCTTTGTATTTAAGAGCATAACTTGCTTCATATTCAACTACTGGAATTCTTAGCTCCATAGTCTGAATAAGGCATTTGCCCTCATCAGGTAGGGTATTAGGCAGAGCTGTCCCAGTAGAGTTTAATGAACTATACCTCATCAAAGTATTATTATCATTGGCAGCTCTTCTAAATGTAATTCTTAAACCACCTTTCCACATAATTTCTTTGTAATCTGAGAAGAAACCTGGCAATAGGCGCATAGGAAACAATACTGTGTGACTCTTAGATATTATTTTATCACCAGCCGCAAATCCACCTATTTTGTAGTAAGAAGCCTCGGTTTTGGATAATTTTAGTGTGGCCAATGCTGTAGAAGTAATACCAGGGTAATCTACTCTGTTTATAACAACACCATGTTTTCTGATCTCAATTTCAGAGAACAGATGTGGCACAAAATTGTCTACCAGTCTTATATTTGAGTTAGCTGGATAATCTGTACCATCGAGTTTTACAACATCAAATTTAATGTATAGGTTTGCTCTGTGAGGGTGTATAAAGCCATCCCCTACATCAAGGTCAACCTCAATCTCTGTGTTGGCTTCATTTAAATTTGCAAAGGTCCTCCGGTTTGGGGGGAATGATTGTAACTCATAACTCTCAATATTTTCCATTTTATTTATTTATTTATTTTTTGTATGTATTTTTATTTAAATATTAATTTCTATGATAGCAGTTGTTGTGGCTCCAGCAAAATCAACTAATTCTTATTTTTCATTAGTAACCATCAACTCAATGTAGTCGATTCTATTATGGCATACAGGAAAATATAATGTTGGTGATGGAGTGTAGATGATCGGTTCCATAAATTCAGAGTTAGGTTTAAATGTTGCAATAATGCCAGTTTGTTTGTGAGTGCCTATGCCATCTGATTTGGTGATCATACCATCGGCCACATTACAGTGAATATTTAGAGTTTCTATGGCTAAGAATTTAGGTATATTAATAGCAGTATGTTTAATGGCTGGTTCAAGTTTTGTGTTGTTCTCGAATCCTAATAGCTCTCCTATAGTACCCAGATCTACTGTTTCTGTAGCAGACACAATTTCTACTCCGTGAGTAACAGAATTTTGAGTTAACAATTTACCTCTAGGTAACTGAGAATTTAAAGTAGACAAATTATACTGGCCTGGAGTAATGACAATTTTTTGGTCACCAACTGCAATCTTGTTGTTGTGGTGTGTAATATTAGGGATGAAGTACATGCCATAAAATGCTCTGAGAGCTATTGTTTTGGGATATACTATGTCATCATGTAGTTTGAGTTTCAATATTGAATTTTGGCTGGTGAGATGGAATACCCCCATGATGTTTTAAATACCACAAGGCTTTTTGAAAATCTTCAATTGATGGTTTATTTATTTGAGACATATATCTGAGAACAGATAAACACTAATGTCCACAATTAACATCTTTGAAGTTTTGAACACGGGCATTATTGTAATAAAGATTAGCTGATTTTAGACATTTTATTAAATTTTCAGGTGGAACACCTCCAAATGAATCAAACACAAATGCCTCATTGTTTAAATATTTAAGATAACAAATCCAGTGAGTACCCTGATTTTTGTACTTATCCAAATTAACTATGCCACACTCTTTTTTGAGTGGTTGTTCTGGTAAAGAATCGGACATGTATAATCCTCTAAAATTTTTGATGCCCAGTGGTTTGATTAAAGCTTCAATATCTTGGTTGGTAACCGGCTCTTGTTTTTTTTTAACTTATTCATAACTTTCTTAACACCTTTGCCTTGATTTTCCATGGCCAGATTATGGCGCTTTTGTTCATCTAATTCTGCCTTATTCTTCTTGGCATCTATTACTGTTTTTGCTATGGCAGCCGATCCCCCAGCCAAGCTCGCCACGGCCTCCAATGCTGCTAAAATAGCTGGGATACTAAATATGAATCCACCTATATGTGATTTTTTTCTAGATTGCTGTAATTTTTTTTAATTGTGGGGTACTAAGTAACAATTTCATACCATGTCCCTTGGCAAGACAAGAACTTTTCTTCTTGCGCTGCTTTTTAGTTAGAAGACTATCAATAGTTTTAAGAGATTTAAGACCTGCATAAGGTATTTGATATATAACACCCTTGGCCTTCATTTTTGGTTTATTATATACATATTCTGGGATTAACTAGTTCAATTAAATTATAACTAATTTACTTAATATATTACAACCCCCACCCCAGTTTTTGTTTAGTGTTCATAGTTATGGTGGTCCCCAATGCTGCTATTTTTTCACCTAAAGAAGCATCTTTGCTTTCAAATCTACCAAATGCAGTCTCTTCTAATTCTTTGTCTGCCACATGTCGCTTGTCAAGGTCGGTATGTGTCTTGTATGCTATGTCATGGTCTCTGCAAGCAGCATCCAGAGGATTAACACCAGGGTCACCTCTGTTTAGTCGATGGTCTAGTTTGGTACCGGGACCACAATACTGATAGCCTGGTATATGTAGCTCAAATGGCAACTTGTTTATGATGTCATTAACCAGCCCCCGACCCTCAGAGATATTCCAAAATTTAGGTGGTAGAGTATTAATAATTTTTATAAGATATCCAATCCCCTTAGTGTCATTCACTATAAAATTAGATAATTTGGTGCTTATCATGTCTATAATTCCAACTTTTTCATTGTAAAAATTGTGGTTACCGGCATTTTCTTCCCCAGCTATGACTAGCAATCTATCTACAAGTTTTCTGACATCGTCAACCCAGACAAATTCTTTAGGCAATGTGTTGTACTGTTTGATCCCACTACCTGTTTTGATCTGAGACCATAGAGGCTTGATAAAGTTATTGTATTTTGCTCCACTGCTAGACTTGACTCTTTTTTGTGTGGGATCATTGTTCTGGTATAGAGCATCTGATTTTATTAATATTTCTTTGTAGTGCTCATAGTCTTGATCTGTATAGTCGCCAGGTCTCTTACGAGTCATAAGTTCCCATAATCCAGGTGTTCCAGGATACTTGACAAAACCACCTCTTTCTCCAAGATGAGATTCTGAATATACTATCAAATCATCTCCCATAAATGTTACTCTAAAATTGCCAATTCTATGTATGATGCTACCATCAAGTTCTGTGTCGGCATATAAACCAAAAACCTCATCTTTGTTGTCTTTAGGTGTGCTTAAATATTTTTGAGCAAGAAGACCCAATTCAATAGGATCCTGACTAGCTTCAATTCTTCGAGGAGCAACAGGACTAGGTGTATGAATATTAGAAAGTGGGGTGATTGGATAATCTAATATGTTCCTAGCAGCTACAGGTACAAGCTCTGTGATCAAATTTTGATTCTGCTCTGTAACAGTTTTGATATTTTTACCTAATTCACTAATATCATCAATAATAGGTTGTTCTGTGCGCTTGTGTTGTTCAAAGATTCCTAGGCTTTCTACTTTCCATCTCTTAAATCTTTTTACAAGATATTCTCTTAATTTAAGATCATCAATAATTGGTCTTTTCATGGTTATTTATATATGTTTCAATATCTAGAAAATTGTTAATTTTATTTCTATATTTGCTACTATTAGGTTTTCTTGCCATAACAAATGTGACAAACCCATAGCTGTCCTGGTTCCAGCACCTACTGCAAAACTTAGAAAAATCATTGTAGCTCAAGTCCCCACCTACATATTCATCATGTATTTGTTTGAGGTTGGTATGGTCTTGATGAAACACATATAAAATTGCTGTTGTCTCTTATCAACTGTTTTGGTATTTTAGAAAAAGTCTGTGCCAGGTAGAAGCAATCTATGTTTTTGTGTCGGCCCTGTGTAAAAAAATTTCTAACCTTGTTTTGGTTTTCCAGTATAATATCATCAAATACAACAACAGAGTTATCGAGACATTCATGAAGTGGTTTAACATCTGATTCAAAAGTGACTATATCCAGCCCATCATATAACTTCATCAACTGCTGATATTTTAATTGTTCTAAACTCTTAGAGAAGACATACAAATGCCTATTTTTCCAATCTAGCCAATTGGGTGCCAATAAAAAATTATCAATCATTAGTGTAGTTTTACCACAAGCCGATGGCCCAACAATAAGACATCTAATATTATCAGGCAGCAGCTGGCCATTTCTCTTATTCTCCTGTTCAGGATCTGGTAGTCTTTTTATAACATCCCAGGTGTTCATAGTATCACTTTGTCTGCCTCGATCCAACTGTCTTCTGGGAGACCTAGCCATTTAACCAGTATTTTGTTGCCTTTTTTGCGGATGACTTTCTCTATAAGATATGTGTCGGGTTGCTTGGTTTTGTTAAGTTCTTCTTCATAAAACCTGCCTTTCAGAATTTCACCTCGGTGATCTTTTATTATATATGCATTACGAGCCCCAGGTTTAACTTGAACCACTGTAAATAATTCAGTACTCCAATTTCTTGTAAAACCTCTTTTGAATAAGTGCTTGTATTTCTAATTCTTACTTGATCACCAACTTTGTATTTAGCTTTTCTAGTTGTTGTTTGGTATCTAGGATAGTAAACAGTACTGATCAGTTTTTGCTCATCAGATGAAGTTACCTCAGAGGGTCTCATGTTAATTGTAGTGTGAACTGAATTATTATATTTATCTAGAAGTTCTGGTAAGATAGTAAGCCACTTATAATTACCTTGAAGGGTAAATTGTTTATACATATGATTTTTTAGAGTTCTGTTAAATCTTTCTACAATAGAGGCCTTGAGATCACTGTAACTCGAGTAATGTTTTATTGAATGGTTTTTAATAAATTGTTGGAACACCGAATTATAGAATTCTTTGCCATTATCTGTTTGTAGATAGCGTGGTGATCTTCCACTCTGATTAATAATTGTCCTAAAAGCTTCTGTAACACATTTGCCAGTCTTAGATTTGAGCGGCAATGCCCAGGCAAATTTTGAAAATGTATCTATGACAGTAAGTATATACTTGTATACTTTGTTGACCTTGTCTAAATTTTTCAACTGTCCCGCCTTTAGGCGAGGTGCCATTTCCACCAAGTCACACTGCCATAAATCATCTATGCCTTTTGTAACCACTGGCAGTCGCTTATAGTTACGTCTGGCTGGTTTGTGTAATTCATCAACAATAATTTATCTAGACATAGTATGTAAACAAGAATATTGCAACTATAGGGTGTTCAGCAGCTGATACTACAGGATTTTCTAAATATAATTTGTCTCCTATTTGTATTTTAAATTCCAGAGATCCATCATCTTCAGCATAAGATGTTTCTAATGTATTGGGATCTGTAAAATCTTCTAATTCTATATTGGCGACTTTTGGTTTGTTGTCAGCATTCGTTATTGATAAGGTAGGTTAGTGATGTGCCTGTGGTTGTAGCCAATATTTAATCTTGATTGGTCTAAGTGTACCTCCAACAAAAAACTGGTAATAAAATTGTGCAGGGGATAGTTTATACAGTTTGCCACCTGGTGTAAATGGTGAATCATATTCTTTGTTGGGGATACTGTACAATTCAAGGATTATTGTATGCTTAGGATTCTCGATTAGACCAGTTATTTCTTTTTCTGCTGTAAGCAATCTATTTATTACAGATTCAAGATGCTCATTAATAGTCCTAACAATCTCATCGTGACCTGGTTTAATTCTTATGTCCACAGCACGTTTTTTGTATTGTTGCACAATTTCTTGAAGTTGCGTTGCAAAAACAGACAGAGCACTTGATGGTTGGATTCCATGGTCCCTAGTTGTTGCTTGATGTTGGCTACAATTTGCTGTAAATTTTCAACAATAGCTAATTTAGAATTTTGAGCAGTAAGATCATGGACTTGTCTTCTGATATCCTCAAACAAAGCATGCAGTTCATTAATATGTTGATTGGTTGGTAGAGTGGCTACTGTCTGATTAAGGTGTTTAATTTCTGTCTGGATATTCCTAATATCTTCTGATTTTAGTATGCGATTTACTGCTCTTTTAATATTTTTAAGTTCCTGAGATGTAGGCAAATTAGATACAGTATTCTGCAAAAATTCAAGTGCTAATTTCACACTATTTAATTCACTAGCGTCAGCCACACTACGCATAGCATCTTGGAGCAGGGTTATGTCTGCCTGAGTAGGTGTCGATTGTTGTAAAATTTCAAGTTTTGTTTGGATATCATCGATCAAGTGATGAAAATGAAATAGCTCAGATTCGGTGTTGAGGTTTTCAAGTTTGGTAATCTGTTGCTGGACACTGACAAGAGTGTCTACAATACCAGGCAAGCGAGATTCTAGTGTTTCTTGTACATTTGTCAGATCACTTTGTACTGCTGCTATGGTACCCTCAAGGTGAGTTATGGTACTCTGAATTTTTCCAAAATCTTCATATGTCTCAAGTTGCAGCTTGATGTTAGCTACACTACGAGTTATAGCACTCAGAGCATCAGAAGATGGTAAGTTGTTCATAAAATTTTCAAGTGTCTCAATTTGTTCTTTAACCTCGGCTATGGCATTGTTCAAGGGGTCCATATTAGGTGTTTGTAGTGATTGAATTTGTTCTTTTAGAGTAGAAATTACTAGATCAAAATCTTCTTGTGATTTTATGCTTTTGACAATTGTTTGGAGCTGTGTTTGGACACTACTAATCTGCTCTTCTAGTTGTTGTTTCAATTGTTCAGAGTTGGTATTCTGAGTTTTTAATTTGGCTTGAAGAGCTGCTACAGCTTCCTCTAAATTTTGAAAATTATCCAATGTTGCCAAATCAGTATATTTCTGAAGCAATAATTTAAGTTCTGAATCAATTTTAAGAAGAGGGTCCATGCATTGTGATTGTAAATTTGTAATTTCTAGTTGAAGACTGGCATTGAGTGTGGTTTGTAAAACTTGTAAATCACTTCTTAATTTTTTCACTCTGACATCAAGCATCAGAATTTCATCACAGTGATCTTCATGTCTTGTATGGCCAAATATATCATTAGGCATTTTTATTTTTATTTTGTTTTAGAGGTTATTTTTTATTGAATATCTAATTATTAATTCTATTAAAAAAGGTATAAGTTTGTCATAATATCCCGGGACCTCAATATATAAACAATCACCGGCAGAGACGGTATATACAGTACCAGAAATCATGTTTGAGTGCTTAATTCTATAAATATTTCTCCCTACTGAAATTTTGACATCACCCTCGGGAGCTGTAATAAATTGTAATTGACCACCTATAGGTAATTGGTAGTGGTTTAAATTAATGTTAAATATGTATAATGTTTTACCTGTTTTATCATCAACATCTGTAAGTATGCTATTGAGATGAATTTAGCAAACCAGTTAGTTTAGATATTATATCAGGAGAGGGTGCTGGTGTCGGCAGGTCCATAATAGCTTTTTTTTTAAAATCCAAATAAATTCATTGGCATGTTTTATTTATTTCAAATCATGCTCTGTGATTGGGCATTGATTACCACTTATCAAGTTACAATGACCCCACGGTAGAGTATGTACACCACATGATAAAATACATCTCTTATCGTCATGTGGGTCTAGAGCTACTTTTCTTACAATATTACTAGTTAACAAGTGATCCACACTCTGAATTCTATTTTCTGATGTTTTAATTAACCTCTGTGACATGAGACAATTTTTATAATCTTCAAATTCAAGCTCTTTATCTACAGTATCTCTACCAATACCCTTAGCTTTTTTAGCAACAGCACCACTACATGTTTTAAAACTATACATTTTAGCTCTTAACCCAGCAAATCCTACAATAACATCGCAAAGTGTCTCATCTTTTAACTTGCCAGGCACCTTTTTGTTGTGGGGTTGAATATTCAGATGGCCTGGCAATTCACTAGTATCAAAATATTTAATTAATTCAGGATGTGATATATCTTTATAAACATCTTCTGTTTGAATATTAAGAATAAAACTATCTGTGTCCATGTACATTAATTTTATACTATTACCATAAAAAGGTTTCAACACATCATAATATAGTTTTAACATATGTAATTTCGCCAATTCTAATATCACCGCCCCTACATAAATAGGTTTATCAAACTTAATTTTTGTTTTTTTCATATTAAAAAGTGCCATATTCTCATCATAAATTCTTCTATAATTAAAATTCGGCTTTGCCACTAATTTTTTGCTCCGGCTAGGGTCGGTAACTAATTTAACATCACTATACTTTCTAACATTTTCTATAGTTTTCCCATACACTGAATTAACCATTAATTTAAACAAAGTTTTATCAAATTGGCTTACTGCAGCTGTTCGAAGATTGGTGTTCGTATCAATATATGATTTCAACCATGTTGAGTGCCTGAATCTCAAAACTTTGCCAACCTTAGTTACTTTAACACCATGACGCATCAAAAACTGAAGGTTTTTGTAATATATTACATAATCCTGTTTTGATTCCAAAGTCATCATTAGCTTTTTTTTTTTAGAATTATGTGAACACTTAAATTCGGAAATTGGGGGCAAATCAGAAAACTTATTGTGTAAATCTTCAGGAATTATCAGATCAACCTCTAAGAATAGACCATAGTGACTGTCATCAAAATCCTGAAGATTCTCAATACTAAAATTTTCAACCCACTCAAGTCCTGCATATGGCAATTTACCCATCATAGCATGACCATACAAATTATTGGCATCCACATAAAGTATATAATTTGATGGCAATTCTGGATCATAATTAGAAATATATTTATTATTAGCTCTGGCATATCTCTGAGAACATTGCACCATGCCCCCTCTTATACATTGCTCCATAAATAGATACATATCTTGATCTTGAATTAAATTTAACTACATTTTAGTTTTAAAAAACATTGCAGACCATGCTAGGCCTGGTGCACTATAAAAATAAATTGGATCTAGCTTATAATTTTCTATTGAAGATTTTCTAAATGCCTGAAGTATATCGGCTAAAAGAGTTACATCAAGTTTTAAATATGCCATATGATAATCACCAAATGTTGGCATTTTAAATTGGTCCACATCAACTGAGCATGGTGATAATCTTCATCAGTGATTTCGGATGCCCTGAGTTTACTGTAGAATGCTTTTTGTGGTGGCAGAGAACACTCATCAAATTTAGAAAAATCAGTAACATAATCATATGGGTATCCACCTTTTCGCCTAATTAATTTCAAGTCCTGATTTGTAAACGTGGCACAAGTAATTTTAAATTGATCATCAGATAATTGACTGGCCAGAGTAGCCAAGCTAGCCGACAAAATTCTGTATGAATCAAGAAATCTTAAGTGAATAAGAACACCATTAACTTTAATTATCTTGCTAATAGCTATATATTTCTCATCATTTTCTGCTAAAATATTTAAATTCTGCTTGTCAAACCCCTCGTACCTGATCAGATGATGAAAATCATAATTAGATGCACCATGGCAAAATATAGGGACAAATTTTGGTCTCTGGATCTTAATATTACAACTATTACACAGAGCCATTAAAAATTTACCACTTGTATGGGAATGGTGTTTCACCTTGATATTTGTATCTGAAAATTCACAATCACATACCAGACATTTTTTTGCATTTTTTAAATCTTCAATTTGTTCTTCTGTTAAAGCATCATAGGTTTTGATTTTAATAAGATATTAGATGCTATGTCATGGCACTCATTTTCTATTTTATGTACAAATTCTTTCATAGCATTTGGTCCCATGTATAAGTGTGGTTCACTAGCTACACCATCCCGTATAATTATATAACAAAAACTAGAAGGTTCATGTAACTGGTATGATGTAATTGAAGATTCATCAGGATCTGGACTGCAGAATGCAAGGGGTTTGAGGTTTGATTCAAAATCACAAACTATATATGCTGGGTGTTCCAACAAAGCTTCAAATTTTTTGAATTTGGCATTTTCACTTGGCATAGGCATAAGCACATGAACAGGTTTATGATTCCCACAATATTTTAAATGTTCAACTAATTTGCTTTTAGCAATTTCTGCATTCTCTTTACGAACACCATTTATTATTTTTTGACCATCAACTACAGTTAAACATCTTCGGCACAATTTGAATATTGTATTAGATTTATTTATTTGTTTTCTTACTAAAGCTTCAAGATTATGTATCAAAGTATAATGGTATGTGCCATCTCCTTCAATTAAAAGCAAATCAATCGGAACAGCAAAATCTTCATCAAGTGCACTAATTCTCAGAGGTTCTATCAAGCAATTCCCAGCACCAATAGAACAAATAAATACATTAATAGATAATGGTTTACCATTAATATCTCTGGCCTTTTTTTCAAATTTATCAATATTCTGAACATACATTGGATATTCTAAGCCCTCCATTGCGTCATCAAAATCGTGTTCATATTTTTTATAATAACTTATTCTTTCTGGATGATTTAAAACTGGATACAAAGCAGCTAAAATACACCACAAAAAGCATTTCTCATCATTATTTTCTATGTTAACCACGGCTCTTTTGTTTTTAATATTAGCAGGTAATGGCACATATGTCGAACCTTGTAGTGGGTTAAATTTAGAAATATTAATATATAACTTGTGTGGACTTCCACATAAACTCCATCCGGATTCTTTTGCCGCAAATTCAGAATGTTTAATAATCAATTGTTCTATCAAACTACTTATTATTTTGTCTAAATTTCTATTTGAATAAACAGCTACAGTTTCTGTTATGTGGGGGTGTGTAAATTTTGTTCTATTTGCTTTCTTATATTGTGTAAATAATTTGAAAGAAAATTTATAAGAGTTATTTTGTTTATTTAGAATATCCTGCACATCAGGATTTATATTATTCAAAAAATTCTTAATATCACATTTTGGGTGTGATATAAAACGGTAATCACTTAGTTGACCATTAAAACTGTTATACATAGGTGCATAGCGTGGCTTCTTTGCTGGTTTATAATTAATAGGTGTTTCAAGTTTTTTTTTAGACCAGATGAAAATGTAGATAGTTGTGATAAACTAGAAAACTGTGCAGAACAATTATTTTTATGTTTATATAAGAAATATTCCAGACTATATTTTTTATGACAATTTCGGCATATTTTTGTGGGAGTTCGATATTTGTCTGGATTACAATTCTTTTGGTGCTTAGACCAATTGGGGCTAGATATATTCTTATTGCATTGATCACAATATTTTTGATTTGGCATTTTTATTATTAGTTATAAGATTTCTTGGGGTTTAAATTAAAACTCTATATTTAATATAAAATATGAATTGGGTTCAGCAGTGTACTTTATATAATTATTGTATATATTTAATATGTTAATATTATTAATTTTTATCCTAGGTTTATTATGTCAGATTTCTTGGGTTTCAAATCAAAATTTTATACTTAATAAAACTATGACAAATTGTAATGCCAATGGCTTACGTGCACGAAGGTTGAATAAGTATTGATCGACAGTAACACTGGCATGCAGATTTACTGACCTTCCTCAATTGCGTGTTAGTACAGGCACGTCGGTGGCAGTGACCCAATAGCGTGTGCTATGTATTGATCTTGTAAAACACACGGAAACAGATTCCAACAGCTGCAGGCCAAAGCTCTAAATATAAACTAATTACAGCTGAATGTAGCAAATATCAGACTTTTTTATACAAAATATAAGATTCTTGTTCAGTATACTAGAAATATGTTTAATATAAATAATAAGAAAATCACTATATCAAACCAAACAGAGCTATAATATGAGGAGCACTAGAACAACATTTCTGTACACTTCAACTTTCTCACAATATTAACTGTACTGTAATGCAAGAACTCTTTAAATAGCCTAAGCGCAAATCGCATCTGAAACAGTAAGCCAATCAGAAGACACCACATCATCGCATGATGTCATAACCAGCCAATCAGAAAACAACACACGTCTAATAATTTGTTGCATAATATTGAATAATAATTTGTTTGCACAACATGATGCAATAGAAGTAGACCAGAAGTAGACGTGTGTGTGTATGTGTGGGTAAATATATGTAGGTGTGGGTGTGTAGGTGTGTGTGGGTGTGGCTCATAAGAGCATCTTGGATTAGTTTTAAGTGTGGTGAAAACAATGTCGAGAAAAGCCATATTTTTAACAAATTTATAAACAGCAATTTTAGCAAATTCAGGTTTAACCACATCAATTTGAGGGGGTCATACTTTCTCGGAAGCTTTTTTTTACAAAAATCGTAGGTTTTACACAGTAGCAATGAAATTTTATAGACATTTTGCCTTAGTTTTAAGTATTTCTATTCAGTCAAAACACCTCATACTTTCTCGGCTTTATAATACCGTATATTATACTACTCTCGTGGGACACTGTGTTAAGGTGCTGGAGTAAATCCTTCTTATTTTTCTTCCTCGAAGAACAACAAGTTTTAAAGTAGAGCAACAGTCGTTCCGCCCATTCTTATTTCATTTAAATTCTTCCACATTCCTTTAATTAGGTTAAAAATAAATAAAAGTATTGCTTGCATTTCTGTCATTGACGTAGACTAGGCCAATAAGCAGGATTTCTTTGATTGAGGGGCCAGACCCAAATTATATATATATATATATATATATATATATATATATATATATATGAGAAAGAGAGAGAGAGATATTACAAAATAGTTCAAATAGTGCGAGCGCCATTGTAAAGACATGATAATTCTATGTTTAGAAAATAATATATTTATAAATTAAATGTTGCGTACTAGGAATTATTATTACAATAAAGAACATGTCTAATTGCGAGTTAAGAAAAAACAATAATAAAGAGACATTCTCGCATCCCGATTGCAGTTCGAAAAAGTCGGGACAGGGATTGAAAGTAACGCACTGTCCTGACTAAATCGGTGAATCGGACGTCTGCTAGCCTTGATTATAAAATTAAATACCATCCAATATTGCAGCCTGAAGACTTTTGCGCAAGAAACAGAATCATTTATGTAAGAACAAAATTGAATTTTTTACACATTTCTAAAATCAACGATGTTATTTTCGTAGTTATTGATAGGTTCACATTTAAATATTTCAGGGTTCGAAGGGGGCATGGCACCCATGCCCCCCACCCCCCGGGTACTGGCTTGACGTAGACAGTGGGAGAGAAATTTTGGAGAATCTTTCTATTAAATTTATTATTTACATCCAAATTTTGCTCAGATAGGTTTATTGACAATCGTGAACTTTTTGTTTAATAGATAATATTTGGTTTTAAACGACTGGACAACATTGGTCTAATTTCCTTTCTTGCTCTTTTGAGAGAATATATATTTCTACAATAGCAATCGCGATCGGAAATGGTGAAAAAATGACTTTGTTTTCAAAGGCAGACAAGCTTGGTAGCGTAGCTTGCTCGCGTTCAAAGTGACTTACTCACTCACGCTATTCAAGGTCGCTTCTTATCGAAAAACACTGTGCGTCGATGCACAGCGTCTGCACCTAGCAAGTTACAAGTGACCAGACTCGAATTTTAAAGAGAGTCTGAAGAAGGATAGATTTCATCAGAGGCGGCTAGGTGGGCACTAGCTCAACATGCAATAGTTTAAGTTATA
Organism: Lepisma saccharinum; assembly: GCF_977018435.1. NCBI lineage: Eukaryota > Metazoa > Arthropoda > Insecta > Zygentoma > Lepismatidae > Lepisma > Lepisma saccharinum. The sequence goes on along the minus strand of NC_139232.1, from coordinate 20,443,186 downwards.
ATTTCTGACAAACATGAAATCTTATTGAATAAGTATTGGGATAGTAATACGTGTATCCGCTCCTTTTTAACAATGTAAGCTCGAAGACAATCTGTATTCCATTTGTTTATATTGGCAACTTGGTCAACCGGAGGTTATTATAAGGAACTATTTCGTAGATGTTCATGTAACCGTTATAAAATTACAAATAAAATATATTTACAAGCTTAGATATACTAACAACGAAGAAATATAGTCAGAGTTAAATTTGAAATGTATGTGTATAGAGTAATTCTAGAAGTACAGAGCTGTATCAGAGTATTGAACTTCTTTTTGCAGGTTAACGTTTACAATATTGACGCGACAGAATAATTAAGAACTGTTGTTGTAGAGTTCTCGATTGGGCTGCTAGCGGTCCCAGGTTCGATCCTCCCTATGAGGTGTTCTCTTCTTAATTCTCCTTTTATTGTAAACAAGAGCATGGTAACATCATTTGTAATAGCAGTGTATAGTGGCTACATTGTTATGCATATGGAATTTATAAAAAAATTAACAAATAAATGAATTGACACACGTTCAAAGGGATATTTTCATGTATAAGATCGTCAATTATGATACTCTAACGATAATTGTGTACTGCTTCAAAGACATTGACAAATATTAATGAAATTACAATTAATATTTAATGCAAGAATACGTCTCCACGTATAGAATTATATATATACAGATGGGGGACAAAATAATACGAACACCTGTGAATGTAGAGAAAATCTTTATTAATAGAGGGTTGGACCACCCTGTGACTGAAGTACACTTTGTATGCGACGTGGGATGGACGCATAGAGGTCATGCACAATGTTTAAGGGAATATGGAGCCATTCTTCCTCCAGAGCAGTCTCCAATTCCGAAAGTGTGGCTGGAGGCGGACTTCGAGCACGAAGTTTGGACTCCAAATATCCCCACAAATGTTCTATAATGTTCAGGTCAGGAGACTGTGGGGGCCATTCAAGATGTCCTACTTCATCGTCATGTTGTTCAAACCATGTTTGGACAGACCCAGCAGTGTGGATAGGAGCGTTGTCGTCTTGAAAAAGCGGTCGGTCCCCAGGAAATAAAGTCTGGACAAAAGGATGGAGATGATCCCCCAGAATGCTGCGATAGTGACTGGCATTGATCTTCCCATGCGGAAAAACAAGTGGTCCCACACCATGCCAAGATATCGCGCCCCATACCATAATGGACCCACCTCCATGCTTCACAGTCGGCAAGAGGCAGTCAGGATGAAATGCATCTCGAGGCGTTCTCCACACATAAACGCGCCCCGTGGTCTGAAATAACGTGAATGTTGATTCATCAGACCAGATGACTTGTTGCCACTGCTGTGGGGACCAACTTCTGTGAGCTCTGCACCATTGGCGTCGCTTGACAGCATTACGTGATGTCACCAATGGCTTACGAATTGCCACTCGGCCATGAATGTTTGCAGCATGGAGTTCCCTTTTGACAGTTTTGTTTGAAATGGGGTCCTGGAGATGCCTGTTCATTTCAGATGTTATCTCGGATAACGATTGCTTGTGCTTTCGGGCCACTATGCGCTTCAACACCCTCCTATCCCGAGCAGCAAGCTTTGTCTTTCGTCCACTGTTGTGCTTTGAAGACGCCATCTTACCTTGTGTTGTGTACGCTGTCATAACGGCTGATACTGTGCTCCTGGCACACCCAACAAGCTTTGAGGTTTCAGTTACCGTGGCTCCAGCTGAACGTGCTCCAACAATCATGCCTCTTTGGAACTCTGTCAGGTCTGACATTGCAGTGTTTCTTGAGAGCGTATGATAGACGAATGCACCACCAATGACTGCTGTTGGCAAACTAATACCTTCCCCTTCACAGCCACTAGGTGGCAGACTTCAGTGCCAGGTGGTGCTGCAGTACTGCCGGTGTGAAATGTGGCATACTTTTTCACAGGTGTTCGTATTATTTTGTCCCCCATCTGTGTATATATATATATATATATATATATATATATATATATATATATATATATATATATATCAGGCGGTTAGCCCTATAGCGCACAGGATCAGTGAACACCCACTTATAATATACGGCATTTACCTCGAGAATGGACAATAAACAATGTCTTTACCTTTTGACAATTTTTCGCTAAATTCTACACAAGAAGTCATGTATTTGTGTCCGTAACACGGCAAATTCTTTTGCTGAGAAAGAGAAACCGCGAGTCGGCTGCCCTCGTGCAGACCCTCAGCTGAACCCCCACAGGAGAGCTCCTGCCATAGTGAAGGTTTGGGAGGCAGGCAGAAGCTCGGGGTAGCTATGTGGGGAAAATTCATGAAAAGGATACTGAGTAACCTCGATCTCCAACCAACGGTCATGCGCATTTCGTGCTCTCTCAGAAGCCACAGCAGAAGCCAGAGGGCACCGTCCTCGCTGCCAGTGAGACCCTGCTGGTTCATTCCTTCCAGTGTTACCCTGTGAGGTTTAAGTTTGGAGCGCATTCGTTACATATTTAATCTTCTCTGTTGAATAACTTTGTGCCAAACTTCTTGGCATAAATGCAAAATTGTGGGAGAGAAGGATGAGTAGAAATGAATTAAAGCTGGAATTAGACATGATGAATTAAAAAAAAAGAAATACATTACTAAAATAACTCGTGCATGCATTCATACTTTTTCCTTAAAGATGGGAACACTTCGGATATGTGAAAGTAAAAGAATGGCGCGATCTTGGACAAGAAAGGAAGACGTGACAAACCCTGTCGGTGTCAATATTTCAAGATTGTAAGTTTTCTAAGTGCTTGGATAGTTGTTGCAATGTATTGATTTTCCAAAGGATGGACTATGTTACGCCATTTGATGCAGTGTAGGTGTTAATGTCTGCGCAGGTAAGAAATGGCCGTTAAAATGCATACAATTAACGGAAACTAACTTTCTCGTATGTTGAAAGAAAATAAGAGATAATGCGTGTGCTGGTCGACCAAATCCAAATTTGAAAAAAACAAAAAAAAGCTGTAGCGTTTCAATGATAGGGTCTCAGGTTTCTGGTATGCACATACCATTGGTTACCATTTCCCTTTTATAATTCTAGGACCATTGTGATTATTCGTTTTATAATTGCAGGAAAAACTATTTATTATCCACATATAATTTCATTTAAGTCAGTAGTTTATGATAATTATTATGAAACTCTGCTATGAAACCTCATTCTATGAAAAAATTATGTACCAATCTTTTAAGCCACAACTCACGATCCCTTTGTTTAACGTGTCCACGCCGTGTGAAACGTAATGATTCAGTTTGGAATTAACGATGGGGGAGGGGAAATATTAAATTACAAAATCCCCATTTCAACGAACTGAGAAGTGGATAAGAATTGGATAATTATTATAAATATTAAATCATTTGAAATTCTCTATTAAATATTTTCGTCGAGTCGTACTACCTTCGTTTTCTTTGTTACAAACAAGTATTGTTTGCACATTAAATGTTGGAGGAGAGTTGCATCTGCATTTCACATTGGTCAGCTCTTTCTAATTACTTTCAGGAGCGAAAGCTTGTAGGGTAGTGTTTACAATTCAGGACTGTCAATCTGATGGTCGTAGGTTCAAACCCTTCCGGTGGCAGAAAATTTTCCTAAGTTTTAGACCTATCCCATTGTGTTCATTGTCCACACCGTGTAAAACGGAATGATTCAGTTTGGAATTATCGATGGAGGGAGGGGAAATATTAAATTACAAAATCGCCATTTAACAAACCGAGAAGTGGACAAGAATTGGATAATTCTTATAAATATTAAAATTAAATTCATGTTTTTAGTGGTAGAGTCGCAGGTAAAATCACAGATCTCACATCGAAGATTTTATCTTGCTCTGAACTAAGTCAAAAGGCATTTCTAACCGATCTAATACATTCTGCAATACATTTCAAAATGTTATTGAATGTTTCATGTCGATAATTTGACTAATGCATCAATTCCTGACGCTGAGACGATATTTCTGCAACTACCTCTTCTCTTCAGTCGCTTCTGTTCTTCTCTTCTCCATCTCTTTCTTCTCCCTCCTCCTTCAGCTCTGCTTTTATCTCATATCGCCTACCCTACTTTTCTCGCATCTTATCTCCATCCCATTCATCTCCACTCCTCGTATCTCCTCTCCTGTCTTAGATTTCCGACTTCAATGCACTCTTCTCCTCTTCTTTTCGTTCTTCTCTTTTTGTCTTCTTTACTCTACTCTCCACTCCCCTCTTCTCGTCTCCTCTTCTGTCATCTCGTTCTCCTCCTCTTTTCTCTTCTTTTCTCCATTTTCCTCATCTCTCCTAGAATCTTTTTCCATTCTCCTCACTACAGCTCCTTTCCTCGTCTATCCTCTCTTTCTTCTCTCCTCTACTTTTCCTCTTCTCCTTTCGCTTTCTCTTTCTCCTCTCCTTTGTCATCTTTCGTTTTCTCTCACCTCTTTTCCTTTCTGTAGACTCATCAGCGATGAAATACTAGAAAACATATTTTTTTTCTTTGAGAAAGAATTTGTCACTTGCGATATAATAGTGATATTTTTAATAATTTTATACAATAATACTTGTTTTTATTTCTTTCGCGTATTTTATAAATATCTATTGTGCATGTGGCAACCCTGTAATTGAGCCTAACTCTACACGCAACCCGACAACGCTTTGTGTAAATTTGGTTGCCTAGTTTAAAATGTCGTTGTTCTAAAACTTTTGAGAGACACTGTACCACCACCTTTTATCCTACGGTTCTTAACAGCCATATTAATTATCTACTGTTGTTAAGTTTCAAACTGACCAAACCCTCTCTTTGTTGGTTTGGTTAAGGGCAGAGTTTTCAATGTACAATTAAGGTTCAAGTTATTACCTAACTGGAATTGTGGTGGCGATTATGTTTACTGCTACTCCTACTCCTTCTTGCAGTAACCATCGTAACTGGAAGTTGTGAAACAACGTGGCTGCCTCATGCAGCTATCGAAGTTCTACACTCGACACATTCACGTTTAGATGAAAGAAGATATGATTAATTAAAAAGTTAATTTGGTACAGAAAATACTTGTTTTGTTTGGCCGAACTTACCAACATCCATGCAAACAGGTAAATTAAACAGAGTGGTTCCTAGAATTAACTAGACGAGGTCGTGTTGGAGACTTTGTGACGAAAGATATCTGGTGTACCAGATGCTCTAATCTCTGAGCTGTGATTTGGTGCACCAGCTTGCGGAGCGCGTTGTACTTCATAATTCCAGTCCTGGTCCCGGATTTTTTTTTTTTTGTCAATTATATATTACGTTTGTTCAATTCAATTCACGGGGTGTAAGGGGTGTTCCTTCCACGTAGTGCACCCAATAGTCAATCTCACTTCCACGTAGTACACCCTCCCTGTGGCTGAGTGGTTAGCACATCGCTCTGCGACGCCAAGGGTCCAGGGTTCGAATTCTGCTCGGGCATGGTTGTTTGTGAATGTCCATTCATAAATTTCATCACTCATCCCCATCTTTGCAAATTAGCCAAGAGCCACAAAACGCGATGTAAAATAAAATAAATAAAAACATAAAATAAAAACGTAGTACACCCTGGACTGCAAACTATCGAGGCTCTGCTGACTGTGTCGTCCTGTGTTTTGTCCTTATTTGTGCTGAGCACTCTTTATAGGCTCAACTTTTAACCAAGGTAAGGAAATTTTTGTTTTCAGACACGCTTTTATTTTTGTTATGAAAAGGGGCTGGACCCCGTATAGTGTGACGGGTGCAAAATAGCCTCAGTACTGACGCACCCAAAACATTAAAATTCAAACTTTTTAAAAAAATCAATTCATGCTTTATTGTTCAATGATCTTACCTCAGAAAAAATATTACAGAAAATTTTAAAATTATTTTTACTCTTTGTACGTTCAAATTTTTAGAAGTTGGCTTACAAAGCATGCATGCTAAAATGTTTCTTTATCTTTCTTTCGTCCAACAAACATGTATAGAGATGGAACAAAGGTAGCAGTCAAAGGTTATGTACAACTTCTACATATTAATACTGCTTATATCAACAAATGTTTTGACTTTCGAGTCTTCACGCTTCTTCTACAAGACTGTATTTACGATTCTACGCTTGTGCTCTGTAACAGTATATGGGATCGACCTTTATTAGTTTATTCCATGCCAAATCAACCAGTGAACAATTAATGTTGAACCTTCACCTTTTAGATTAAATGTACCAATAGAGACTATTAAACGTGCAATTCTTCAGAATTTTTGTATATGTCGTTTTCCTGAAATTTATTTTTGATAATTTTTAAAAAAAAGTTGTTTTTTTCTGCAACCTGGTTCACATTTATCAAAATATCTCAGTACCTATTTCAGTTAGAAAGTTCATCTTGGGGTTACAGTTATGTAGTGCTGGAAAAACTGTTGCTTACATGTTTTAAACCAAATTAACACTTGATCATATGTTAGCCTACTTAGGTTGTAGGTAGTTTCTAACAAAGTTATTTTAAAAGGTTCTCTAACCAGTGTATTTCAGTCTTTGACATAAATATTATTATTACCACTAACTTCCAGCTGTACTGAAGGTTAACTTAACTTCAGTAATGCATCCATTAGTTGTGACAGGTTGCACGTGCATGAACAATGTATTTGCAGGAATAATATGGATGTCCGGGACAATTGGATACTTAGGAGATTCTTATGGGCCACTTGAATACAAAATATAGGAAGATAACTTTCAGGTTGGTGGTGTCCCCATGTGTTGCAAGAATACATGCTACCCACCATTCATCATCATATTCAACAGTAATGTAGTCTGAATTTAATTTTGGTACTGCAAAATGATTTCTGCATCTTGGCTATGAAGCCATGAGTTTTAAGTTTTAGTAATAAGCAAACACATTTTATAAGTCTTCAATAAGGTGTCCTGCCAGGTTTTTGGTCAGGAGAGAACACCTTTTCAAGGAAAATAGCTTTTGCACTCGATGTGCTGTGTAGTCTGTAACACCTTTGCACTGACTCATTATGCTAACTCTAGACCAAATTTTAGGTTTCTGAGCAGGTATTAGTTTGGTCTCAAGGCTTTGTTTCATATTCACCAATTTGGATTGTACATAAACTGTTGAATGAGAAATCTTCTTATCAAAAGCTGACTCACTTAAGTAAAAAAGAGGTTTGTTCAAGAACTGAAGAAATATGCTTGGGTCAATTATCTAGGTCTTCACTGCTGAGGCCTGCCATTTCATTTTCATCAACAGAAGGTTCTTTAGTTTTAAAATCAGACCGTCTCTTTCTTCACTTTTATCACATATTTTCATTCCTGATTTTACATCAAAACTTTCTAAACAATTCATCAATGTGGTAAGATGTTCTTCTGAAAATGGATTATAGTATTTTGAGGCATGTAATGACCAGTCCATTTCTCTCTCACCACTCATCGTTATGGGAAAAAAATAATGCAATTATGAGGTCAAATTTCGCTATCTTATAAGCACAAAGATACGCTACCTCCAGTCTCCAGGAAAGATAACTTCACTAATGCAAAAGTAATAATTCAATTTACACAAATATTATGTAACTAGAATTTTTCCATAAAACAAACTAAAATAACAGCACGTTAATGACAACATGAAAGAAGCATGTTGCTTGGTTCAATGCTAAAGCACACTTGAGACTCATAGACAAGAGAAGCAGGGCCCAGCAGGAACGAACATGTTTAAAAAGGTACAAACATGCACAATTTATCACCTACTGCATATCTTGTCTTCTGTTATTCCTTTCAAATAAATTCTAATTTGCAGATTTCATGGATTAATAACTGTTAGGTGACATATTTAAAGCTTTGGCTTTTTTTAAAAAGAAGTAATGACTTTCTTTTACTACGATTCTATGATTGTCCCATCCTGAAAGTTTGCACAAAAGCTTACAAAAAGGACTTTCATTAACATATTTGTTTTTGAAAATTTCCAAAATGGTGTCTTTGAGATTTTCTAAAATATTTTTTTTTGGAAAAAGCTACAATTTTCTTTTCTTCTAAATATGACTACATTGCATATCATAGGAGAGCCATTTTTAAAAGTGGTTTAAAATGAACTCAAGATGAACATTCTAGCCGTAATAGGTACCGAGATATTTACATTAATGTAAACCAGGGTGCGAAAAGAAATACGTTTTTATTATTTTTTTCGAAAATAAATTCCATGGAAACGAGATGTCCAAAAATGAAGAAAAATTGCAGTTGTCATAGTCTCTATGGGGACATTTCATAAACCAAAAATAATTTAAAGTTGAGAAAACCAGGTAAAAACCCTGGTTGATTTGGCATGGAATAACCCTATTAAGGGGAAAAAAATAACTCACTGATAGGCTATAACTGCTTGGAGCTTATTGTGTACATAAAATTCTCAGAATGGTTCGAATAGTACTACATTTCGCAAATGAATAATATTTTCAAATTTCCTTCGTCTTTTAACAGCACCATTGAACAGCCATCATCATTATTTATTTAGCCATTAAATTAGACGTATTAGCAATAATCAGTAGCGGAGATTATGTGTCAAAACGAAGGGGGGGGGGCAAGAACAGTTTACTTTGTCTTGATAAACAAAATTTAATGCGGGAGCAAAAAGTCGCAAAAGTGTGAGGGGCATCTGCTCCAAACGCACCCCCCCCCCCCAATCGCCGCTCTACTAATGCTTCTTCTACTGAAGAACTGGTCTGAGTATGAGTAAAAAAAAAACATTTTCATATCACGGTCCACCCGTGGCTCTACAGCCCGTAAGGGCCTTGGCCTATAACCCGACTGCCAGTCTCCATCCCTCAGTTCTACCTAGAGGTATCGAGTTCATCAATCGGTGATGGGGTGACGTGGGGTAAGCACTTTGAACCCCCAGCTTACAGTTCTAAAACAAATCGGACAATGGATTAAAAAGAGTGAACGGTCCTGACTAAATCGGGGACGTTTTGTACCCTTGGAGCAATGAATATAAAACTAAAAATACCAAATATTCCACACTGCAGACATCTGGAGATTGTTTTTCCCCAGCAACAACCCATTCATTTACATGTGCAAGGACAAAACGAAAATCCTTGAAAATCTGAAAAATTGTGTTTTCATAGGTTCACCTTAAAATATTTCATGGCCCCTCCTTTGGGTACGAGCCTGGGCAAAGTAATTCGTGTTTCAACAGAATAATCCCAGGAAAAAATATTTAAATCGAAAAATATATTGTAAAATGCATAACTCGTGTCAGTAGTTAGTGTCGTGTTTCCATGTTCTTTCATTTAATCCAAAGAATACATGTTTCCATGAGTTCTTAAGCTTTCAAAAACCGAGATTTGTATGTTAGAGGACACATGATACAAACTATATAGTTAGAATTTTCACTCTTGGATGAGGTGTGTAAAAGTAAATAACAAAATAGAATACATAGTATTTAATTAAATCGTATAGTTCCCTAAGGAATTTGGATTGAATTTTTAGGTGGTGTAGCTCATTCATCACTCATCCTCAACAATGGCGTATTCGCTACTGATGTACAGTCAGAGAAAGTAGTTCTTGGGCCACGAGACCTACGATATAGTAACATCTTAAAGCCTGTTGTCTATGCAACCCAAATAACAAAATTGTCGCTTAGGTTTGCCTGGCGGACCTGGATTCTCGGGAACGATTGAGTATTGACAGCAGCGTGAGTCATACCCCAAGGCCCAGCCATAACAAACAACAGCTGGGTGCCGTGAGACCTCCAGAAAAAAGTTTCAGGAATTGCTTTCATAACAAAAGCTACTCTTAAGGGTATGTTATTTTTACTGATATTAGTGTCATTGTCAAGAAAGTTCACTGAAATGGTGGTTTTCATTGAATCATTATCGCGCAACACACATGCTGTCAACCCAGAAGTTCTTGAAAAACATTGGATTTAAAAACAGCAACTTGACAAATTATAAGACGAAACGATATACATTAGCCCAACTTAGAATGTTGTGTATGGCATTGACCATCATGTGCTATCATCAATTTCATAACTTCATGGAACATCCTCATCGCCTTAGTAGACCCAAGTGCTGCCGGACCCTGTTGCCGAGTGGTTAACACATCGCGCTGCGACGCCAAGGGTCCCGGGTTCGAATCCCGCTCGGGCTTGGTTGTTTGTGAATGTCCATTCATCAAATTTCATCATTTCATCACTCATCCCCATCTTCGCAAATTAGCCAAGAGGCACAAAAGGCGAAGTAAAATAAACTAAATCAATCAATCAATCAATTGAGCCAAGTGCTAGGAAAGCAATATAAAATACGCAAAATTAAGAAATTAATAAATTACATTTTCAGCGATTTCACGCAGCGACTCAGTTGCATGTAGACAAAGTTTCATTAATCGGGAACCAAGGGCCCCCTCGTTCTCCTTCATTGTCATTTTGCCTCCACTTTGCCTGCCGCAATTAACCTGATGTTGATTAATGCAACATTAATTAAAACAACCAACCACCAAAACAATCCACAACGTGAACCAATGCGGCGCATATTATGAATAGGTAAACTATGTGATATTACTAATTTAGAATTTAGTAATAAAATGGGAATTTTGGGGGTTCAGTTAAGTGGCTGCACATCCATTACGTAATCGCAATAGCATCAAATTGTACGAAGCGTGTCTACACCTACGTCAAGTGTCAATCCTCGTGATGGAATATGTAGCGCAAAGCCAGGGCTTTAAGATGAAATTAGTTTTGTTATTGTTTTTATTAGTAATTACCTCAGTTTTCTTCCTCTGAATTTAAATTATTCATGACGATGATTTATGATTACATTAAAGACATGAATGAACATACACAATGAATCCATTTTGGTCGGAACTCGAACTCGGAACCTTGTTTGGCAAGAAATACAAATATCCATAAGGTATGAGTGTTTCATTGGACATGTTCTTCTACTTCCGTCATTTTGTCACTAATATATTTCTTAAATATACAATAATAAATCACAACTACCTAAAACTAAATATTATTTTGCATTTTCACATGCATATGTTTTTTTTTAGTTTAAAGTGTGAACTGGCACCTGTTTATTTAGATTGTTCTTTATGTTTCGTGTGTAGTTAAAGATAGGAAAAATGCTTGAGGAACGATTAGGGCTATAAGAATGCCGTCCGTTACGGAGTGGTTTCCACAGTGCGCTACGATGTTTGATGTCCTGGGTTCGAATCCCGTCGTGCGTATGGGTGTTCTTTGTGAATGTCCCTTCATCAATTTCATCAATCACTCATCCTCGTCGTCGCGATTAGGAAAAGGTGAAAGAAAAACGACACTAAATAAGAAAATAAAAAGAGGTTATAAGAAACATTCTTATTTCCGGACGTGTCCTAGATTTTATAGTTGTGTCTGGCCTCCAGAAGGAATTTGAAATAAATCACAAATGTCTTATACGTATTTTGGGCATCACGAAACTTCAAATTAGATGGAGAAACAGAAAATCTGAGGGGAGTCTGAAATAACGTGGTTCCTTGGAGAAGTATGCTTAAATCAAAGAGTGTGCATGATTGCTACTGGATGTTCGGAAAAACAATTACAATCCTAGCTCAGAAATTACTTCCCGATTTTTTAGATCCAGAAAAGACCGGATATAGTATGTATAAAAATGCTAACTTTGTGAGGTTTTATCGATACTATAAATGTCGGTAATTTGTTCGAAGTAACAAGTTTCATTCCAGAAATTATAAACACTCCTTATTGGTGAAATAAGGCACACAATTCTGTTTTTTCCTAGTGTATATTAGTTTCTTACATTTAAATAAACAAAAACTTCCAGACTTTGTTTACGAAATTGTGAACTTTTCCTTCCCAAATTCATGGATTGTTTTTTCTTCCTGGCCCCGTCTCGAAGAAAAACGTTCTGTTTTACATACACAAGTTGAAATCACATACGGCCGTGCTATTAATTAGCAGTTGAGGAATTTTAAACTCAAGCGTTCACTTCAACATTAAGTTTTGAGCTGAAGATGTGTCATATTCCTGTTATATGCTAAGATGTCCTAGTAACCTATTATATTCACTGCAAATGCGTTCGTGTCCAGCATTTTGAGAGAATTTGTCCTACTTTCCGCTGAAGAGTGATCTGATAGCCCTATGTGTGATGAGAACAGTTTTTACTGTATTTCTGATATAATTTATTCCAGCATTTCCTTCAAGTTCGATTACCTTGTTATTACCTCCATTGCTTACATGACTTTTCCTTCGTGCTAGACCTTTGGGTTCAGAAATGTTTACAACACCCCCATCTCCCGCGTGTAAATAGCAGGCAACAACACTTTGGAAGACCATAATGTATACAACTTGTTTACTACATATTTTACGGAAATACTAGAATGTTAGCTTGATATAACAGTGGATTGGAACGAACCAAATAAAATACCTGTTTCATACGCACACTGGAACGCGAGCACAGGCCTGCTGTGAGTCACTCTGGCAGTGAAGGTCACTGATCGAAGCAGTTGGTACTTGCTTATTACAAGCAGGCGCCTTATCTTTGCTCAAGGAAACACGGAAAACTTAGTTACTTTCTTTCGCCAGACTAATGGTGAACATTTACAGGAACGTAAGGAGTAGTATCGTATTCTGTTGGAATTAGTTTTCGTGGTGTTTAAAAGATATCATAACAATATGTAAATCTCTTTTGTGACCTACACAGAACTTATTTTAAAGTTTCATTGACGTGTGAAAGCGGTAATTTAGAGATCATTCTTCCTTACGATTTCTAAACAACCTAAGAGTGTGGTGAACGTGAAACTACTTATTGTGTGGAACAAAGATATGTATTATACAAATGGTATCTAATCAAAAACCCTATTACATCACAGGAAGTGATTTTTAAGACAATTCTACCACGTAACCAATATTCAGATTGATTCCAAGCTTGTGTTTGGCTTATTTTTGTCACATTTTTACCTCTTACGATAATCGCGACGATGAACATGATGGGTAATGATACAAATGCAAAGCAATATCTAAGCCTCAACAGGTTTCGAACCTGGATCCTCTATCTTTGTAGAGAGCTTCGGTGATTTTTATTTTTATTTTCATTTGGTATTTTAAGTCATTTTATGCACAATAAGGCTAATCGAGACTGCATCTACAGTTAAGTTGGACCACTATTTGTCGGGTATCGAACCGGAGACTCCTTGATTACAAGGCGACTCCGCTACTACTGCGCCATGGGGAAGGCTAAGAGAGAGAGAGTTACGGTGACTACGGTAATGAAGAATTGAAAGTAGCAGAACGACTAAGCTATTCTTTAGTCAATAGTGAGATTGTTAATTAATATTATGATTGCCAGTTCAAATTTCCAGAGTGCCGGTACAAATCGTTAATTTTTCTCTTTCCACACATTACTTTGCTACTAGATATTTGCATGCTAAGATATAGAAAGAGCTACAGTTTCAGTGTGTGGAATTGAGATTTATTTCTGAGAATGGAGTAGACGGAAAAGGACCACCTCACATGTTTGAATTATCCCCCCCCCCCCATACACACACACACGCACACAAAGGATATCGGCTGTTGTTGTTATAAGGAAATATAACAGGTATGAATTGTGTCAAGAAAAATTGGAGCCTTCACATTACTACGGAACTGGGAAGGAAGCCCACGTAGAGATTGGGAAGTTCTGTTCCGACAAAATCGGGATGTATGTATAGTAAATTAAAAAAAAATGGTGTTACTTTGTGCTTTGCACCAAGCCATGAAGGCGTATAGGGGGTGTGGAGTTAGGGCACCAGGCTTTCTTCATCAGGCCGAAGGTTGCGATGATGTGATCAGCACCACGCCCCTGGCCGCCTCCCCCCCTTCCCCAGAGTTTCCTTCAGGTAACCACTTTATACGACGCTGGGTGGGCACCGGAGCAGCTTGAACAGGTGGACAAAATCCCGATTCTCTCCCGACGGTGATCGAACCCAGGTCTTTCGCATGATAATAAAACGCCCTAACGACTGAGCTACTGCGGCACATATAGTATAGTAGCCTATGTAATTAAGGAAATAATTGTTTTAGCGTTTCGTTCAACGTTTTTAGGCAAATCATTTTCGGAGATATAACGTATAGCTCTTTTCGGTTCTGCGACCTGGCTTGAGAAAAGGCGATTTTCTGACAAACAACATTCCACCTGACAAGTCACGTGACTTTCCTACATTTTCTGTGCCTGTTAGCTTTTGCATGAGACAGACAAAATCACCCGATCACGTAAAGGTGCAATGTGTGTTGCCTACCTTCCGGCATTATTTACTGCCATTAAAGTCTTATGGGGAGGAACGTTTTTCCACCACTGTACAGGGTGGCTCAATAAGTCACTTAACACCCCCAGTACAAGGCCACTGCGGCATGGAACGTGAAAATGGCGATGGCCAATCGTTGCCTGGCCAAGGGGGAACCACATCGACGTCACCCGCATGGTCTGCAGCCATCTTGATGTCAGCCATCTTGAAATCAACTTCAGAAATTTAAATGGGAACGGAGTCGTGCGACATATCAAAATGGGCTAGAATTTCACCAGGAAAACAACTGTGACATTTGTTTTTACCTTACTTTAAATTTAAGGGCTATTCCCGCATGGGAGAGTGACACGTCCTTTCCTTTTTGCTTAAATGTTTATTGTTCAAATTATCGTTAGTATGTGACTATGTGGTATTTATTGTTTAGACCAATAACTGAAAATGTCCGGATATTGACTTACCGGTATGTACATATCTTGTAGTATTGGTCGTCATGTGAATTACGATTGTGTTTTGTCTTTACATAAAAGTTTAAAAGAGTGATGATGTGAATTGATCGTGTCAAGAGTAGCATATTTCCTTTTTCACTGATCTGAACGAAAATGCCACTAACACGTGAGGAACGGATTGCCATCATATTGATGTCAGGGGAGAGAAGTACGCGTGACATTGCCGCAGACTTCAATAACCGCAATCCTGCAAGACAACCGGTGTCATATGTGGCCGTCAGCCAGTTGCTGGCAAAGTTTCAAGATACTGGATCTGTGGACGACAAGCCGTGACATGGACGTCAGAAAACAGCCACGGATGAGGGTACTGCTGTAGTGTTGTTGGCAACATTTGCAAAGTTCCCAACCCGTAGCACACGGAGACGAAAGCGGTGTCAGCAGGGGTCCAATTCAAAGGATTGTACGGGACCACTACTGGCATCCGTATAAGATACAGCTGCAGCAGCACCTTAGGGAGGACGATCCAGACAGGCGTTTGCAGTTTTGTGAGTGAGCTATAGCACAACTGCAATGTGACCCTGCCGTCAGTAGCAAAATTCTGTTCAGTGATGAGGGTAATTTTTATGTGTCGGGGGAGGTGAATAAGCAAAATCTGCGGTACTGGTCACCCGAAAATCCACACTGGACAGATCTCAGCAAGGTGACAGGAGGCGGGAAGCTAATGGTGTTGTGTGGTACTTGGTGTTCCCGACTTGTTGGTCCGTTTTTCATTGAGGGCAACTTAAATGCAGAGGGCTACTTGCTTCTGCAACGTGAGCAGATCTTACCATCCTTACTGTCCGAGGATGGGAGCTATCCTGAATGGTTCCAGCAAGATGGTGCTCCACGGCGCTATGGGATGATAGTCCGTCAGTACCTGGATCAACAAATCCCTCACCACTGGATTGGTCGCCGAGGGAATGGGCTGCACGCTCACCTGACCTGACACAATTCTACTTTTACCTCTGGGGACACTTGAAAGCCATGGTGTATGCTACGAAAATTAGGGATTTGGCCCATTTGCGCACACGCATTGTGGGTTCCTGTAATGCATTAACTCCTGAGGTTCTTCAGAATGTGGTAAGGTCATGGGAGAGACTATTACACGTGTGTGTTGCACAAGAGGGACGTAATATTAAGCATGTGTTATAACTTTGTGGTATTGTTAACTCTGCAACAATTAAAGTTAGGTGAAAACAAATGTCACAGTTGTTTTCCTGGTGAAATTCTAGCCCATTTTGATATGTCGCACGACTCCTTTCCCATTTAAATTTCTGAAGTTGATTTCAAGATGGCTGACATCAAGATGGCTGCCGACCATGCGGGTGACGTCAATGTGGTTCCCCTTTGGCTAGGCAACGATTGGTCATCGCCATTTTCACGTTCCATGCCGCAGTGGCCTTGTACTGGGGGTGTTAAGTGACTTATTGAGCCACCCTGTGGAGTGTAATGGTAACGTGCGAGAGGTGATAAATTCACATAAGAATTACAAAACACAAGCCTTGAGTTCTGTGCGTGAGACTGTACGTCGCGTTGAGAGTCTGACTTGCGACCCACTAATCGTCTGATCGCCTGATCGTCTTTCCGCACTCTCTGACTGTTCACTCAAAATTCACTAATGACCTCTATTGTCCCAGATATTTATTGTGATGGATTTTACTAAGCAATGCCGAGTCATACAGTTGTAGCTTCTTTCTGGGTGTCACCTGTTTACATGTTTACGCCGTTGGTGACCCGGATAGCTTAGGTGATATGGCACTGCATTCCTGATTGCCAAATTCCTGTCTGGAAAATGATAGCTAGTGTCTGGAATTTGGAAGTTCTTTAATATTAATGTATTTCCATTATTTGTGGATTATTACGAAATGTAGAAAAAAGTGAAGATAGGAAAATATTTTGTGCTTAATAATCACTTATGGTCGATAGACTAGATGTCTCCACATATAATAATAATAATAAAATACTATTTTGTTCTTATTAGTTCATAATGATAATAATTATTACTTGATTATTTTAATTTCACCTACTGAGTATTATATCAACGACCTGACCCCCTAGAAAAAATTCTATCGACGCCAATGCCTCTGAATATGTAGGCCTATCTTTGTGTTATACCTTTAAGAACAGTTATGAAAAGAAAGCAACTGTTTTCCATAATTCGGAATGCATTCTAGTTGCTAAGCATCCCATGGCTGGTCATTGAGCTTGCCATTGCAGTTACAGGTTGCTAGTACCTTGGTCTATCACCTGATATCAGCACTGGACAGATGTGAGACATTCCACGTGAGCCATATCGGCCATCTTCATATATATACTAGCTTCATATTAGGGGTAGGATTCATTGCATGTTCATATCGGAAACACATTGCAAGGAAAAAAACACACATTAAACTCATGACCAATGAACGCCCAAAAGGGGAAGTGAGTACATGGAGGGGGAAAGCGTCTGCAGCGACTTCATGTTCGAACAGCACGCACTGCATTGCTCCGCCTAATCGCTTTTTCCCCTTCTCTACCGTTATGCTCGGCCTTCCTCCACAGATTCCCGAGACGGAGTGCAGATTAAATTCATATTACCCATGGTCGACACCAGGATGTGGTCTCGACGTAACAACTTGCCTGCTGTGGACTTTGCACGAACTGGAAGGATCCTTCTGCACCATATGCTTTTCTCGTGGTTAAATGCTGTTGCTCATATTAAAACACAGGGCCTCCCCGATGGCGCAGTGGTAGGGTCGTCGCCTTGTAATCAAGGGGTCCCGGGTTCGATACCCGGTGGAGGCACAAGTGGTTCGGATCCCACTTTAAACTCTAGGTCGAGTCCCGATTAGCCTTACTGTACATAAAGTGGACTTAAAGCAATCAATCAATCAAAACATATTAAAACACACACACACAGAGGGGTGGTGGTAATATTTTCGTATTTGCCAACTATTCGCCGTTGGGTTGGTTAAAAGCAAGTAAAATTAGGTGAAGTAGTAAGGCAGCCTCTGCAGCTACTCCACTGGCTACTATGCAGCCGTGTTTGGTCAGGATTCACCCTAAAGAGATACACCTCGCCAACTCTGCCATTTCAGGATAATAAACAAATAGCTCCCGGTGCGAATACGCTTGTTTATAATTCTAACATGACCACTTTATTTTTAACTTTCTTCACATATTTTCATTAAGAAGTCCATAGAAAATCGATTGAATGCAGATATATGAACTCAAAATCCAATAAAAAATTAAATCGGCGTTCACAATGCGAGTTCAACCACGTTACATTAATATCACATTATAATCTAAGACATGTTGCAAGGAAAAAAGTCACCCACGTGTTTAATCTTGCAGTTCGAATCACCAAAAAACACGCTGGAAGTAGTTTATGTTCAATACACTTTGTAAATAAAAAATTGCATCACTTTGATACACACCCACTGAATGTATCAATTTCAGTGTTTTATATGTTAAATGTCTATGACGTCATAATTTGTTTTGTTCAATTGGGTAGTATGTTACAATGGTTATGGACTAACCTGAAGATATTTGAGTGTGGGTTTGCTAGGTGAGATATATTATGGATAGAATGTATTATGAATAGGTGAGATATATTATGGATGTTGATGGTTGATGTAAGTGATTTTGAAAAGTAAATGTGTTAATTTGTGTACTCGAAGAACATTTTTGATCCTCATACAGTTTTCGTTGTGACAAGAGGTTTAATTGAATTGAATTTAATTAATTGAATTGACTTTATTGCTGTTGCTGGTCTACTACCTAACCCCAAAAAGTATAGATTAAAATTAAAATAAAATTAAATTCAAGATTACAAAGAAAATGAACAAGAACGTACAATAAAATACAAATGGAATAAAACCTCGTACAATAGAACAGATAAAAATAAAAATTAAAATTAAATTCAGTTTAGAAAGAAATTGATCAAGAAAGTACAATAAAATACAATAGGAATAAAATCATATACCATTGGAACAATTGAATTAGATAATAAAGTAACTGAAGTCGAGAAAGTTGATAGTGCTGATACGCCTTGTTTATTTTGGCCGTATGTAATTATGTAATATTTTATTTGTTTTCTGTTAATTTCACAGAAATCTGTTTGATTTATTTGTTAGTTTCAATACTGTTGTTTGTGTTGATTTAAATTTGTAATTTTTGCTGTATATTTGTTACACGCAATATCGGAAGCGGAAGTCATTTCCGGTTTATAAACATTTGTAGAACTGTCCAATCTTTTATTGATTCCGTTGACGGGACAACAGTGCGTGAAAATGAAAAAGTAAGTTGAGTTGCGTTGAGATGATGTTAATTTTGTGAAAAACACCGTTTTAAAGGAAAAGCCGCAACTTAATTGAAATGTGATTGCGTTTGTGAATATTGTTGTTATTTTGCAGTGATTGTTTAAAGGTAAAATGGGTTATTAAATTTGTGAAATAGCAAGAAGCTATTTCAAATTGTTACGTCCTGAGAATGCTCAGTGTAGCATAACATTAAGGAGAGTGCCATAACTCCGCCGCACAGGGAGATTGGGTAGCTACCGTGACGTAGTGATCCGTGATCCAGTGGCGTACACCAGAAAGGAACGTCACAGGTAAATTTGGCGACCAACATGAAGACACCGATGATGTAAAAGGATAAATGTAACTGTAATATCTTGTGAAAAAACCGTGTGTTTTGTGCAATGTGAAGTCATGAGGAAATTGTCGAGCGTTACAAAGTCTGATAACACATAGATGTAAGTCATGTGATTGATTTTGCAGAGATATCAAGGTATGAGTAGGAGAATTTTGAGAAGCCAGAGCAAGAAGAAAATGAATAAATTGAGTTTGTTGTGATGATAAAGATAAGCCCTTGGACTTAATGGTGTATAAACTTAAATGTTTTGCATAACATGAAATACTGTTAATGGAAATGTGTTGTTTCTAATATTCTATATAGAAATCAGATAACAAGAAAAAGAAGAAAATAAATGTTTCGTTCAGATACGAAGCTTCAACCCAAATACATATATGATCAGACAGGACGTCAACGATGCGTTTATAACTAACATGTGATTATTCAAAATTCAAATAGTGGAGTGGAAAACAACTAAATAACTAACTCTCTAGACTTCTTAAACCCGAAGAGAGCTAATACAAGCACAAGTGTAAATAATTATATACGTTACAAGGGGCTGAGAAATGGTTCGAATCTTTTGATCTAGGTATGGATGCAGACAGGCACTAAGTTTTTGTGTGTGGACACAATTGATAATGGAAAAACCCTCTTCAACACAATAACATAGTGGTAATGTTGGTCTTGCTTTGTTCCCATCGATAACATAGTGGTTACACGAAAGAAAGAAAGAAAAAAATAAAAACACTGTCTCCTATTAAGAAATACGTCTCGAAATTATTCAACTACTTTTTTCTCTTCCTATCTTCGTAACTAAAAAAAATGTTTTGTCAAACGTTTGGATGACTATGAAAATATTGAAACACATGATGTAATAATAAAACGTTGTTTCATTGTAATCAAATGAATTCGTTGAATATGTAGAATATGGTAGGACAAATCTTAAAATTTTAGAAAACTATTTGTTATGCTATTCTTTCTCTTTTTTTCTCTCTCTCTCTACTTTTTCTTAAATTCTCATCCTCGTAGTTAAAATTAATCCAAGAGAAAATATATATTTTGTGTTGACATGGGAAACATGTAATAAAAATGCATGATTAATAGTTAAGGTCAAAAGCTGAATAAACAGTGAGGGTGATATACGCAAGCTTACAGGCATGTGATTTGCTTAGAATTAAATACAAAATTGAGAGATGGAAGGCTTTTATTGCTAAGCCTTCAGGTTTAAGAAGGCAAGAGAATTAGTTGGTTAATACGGAGCTAATTAGAAACTGCCATCTTCGAGGCTTCATAATGCAAGCCTCGCCTTCTACAAGTTTATTTTCGACATGATCCTTGCTCTCGTTATGCTTTTCACAAATAACATCAAAAGCTGTGACATGCGATTTTTTGGCTCTTCTACTTACAATACAGACACTTATGTTGTTTTTTTTTTTTACATTGCAACGATCGAGTGCAAATCACTTGATACACTTTTTAAATTTAAAAATAATAAATAATATGTAGCTTTAAAATAAACTAAATACTTACCTTTTAACAAAAAATTATGAGCAGCACTGCAACAACACGTCCGCACTCTTCAAACACTCTCACGATACTTCACACAAATTCATATGTAGCTTTCTTAAGTGCATCAGTTTCTCTGGGATATTTACATGAAACTTTTTATGAAGCACTCTGTCCCTTTAGTCGGGACATTACACTAGTATGGCTAAGGATAATTCCTACCTCGTCTTGAAGTCTAATTGCAATTTGGTGTAAACTCATGAAACTATTCCTTAGTGCCATGCCCTTTATCTTACAATCCTTTTAAGATGTCTTTTTCTTTGTGCCACAGCATCTTATTAGTGTTCTTGCTTTTCAGGGAACGGCTAACTGTGTAGATGTATGTAATTAAGTTGTTACCCAATTTAGGGCTTATCTCTGAGAATGACGTCCCCAAGTAAAGCAAGGAACATTCCTGGCTTACGTGCGGAAATGACACACTATCTACCAAATTTTTTCTAGAAAACCTGTTCTGAATGCACTACTAGCCACCAGAACACTCCCAAATAATACTAATATAACAAAACTATCAATAAAAAACACAGTTTGCAAATTTGAACACATCACGAGCTCCACTAGCAATAAGCGCATTGCGAACTCACACCAACACGACTGAGTTAATTGATTACAAAGCTCTCTAGCGGAAATTATAATCACTAGACAAACAAAAGAATAACACTCCACGACACACTAATACCAGAAAAATGCTTCAATCAATCAAATTTAAGCTGTGCAATAAAGCTAAATAGGAGTGAATCCAAAACATTTCAATATTCGTAATAAGAATACAATGATGGTATTTTTTCTTTACAGAGTGTCATTTGCCTTATGCCATTTGCGGCAATGCATGTCCAGATAAATCGGACGAATTACGATACAGCATTTATAGTTATGTTAATTCATAAAAAATGTAGTTTGTTATTACTGGCGTTTCCTTGTGCTCTGTTAATATTATGTTAATTTACAAAAGTGGAACACCCGTCACATTACACAACCTCTGCTAGGCAAACCACATTTTATACCTGTAGCTCTATATGTCTCCTATTGTTGACACAAAACGACGCAATTATTGAACGTAATAAAAATCCTGAAAATGTGCACCTAATCAACTTTTACACTATTTTATAAAGACAGCTTTTTAGAACTTTTTTTTCTTGGTTGCTCTACTGTGTTCGCGTTATCCTGCTCAGTAATTACAATTGTCACGGCAGGAGATAATTGGGGGATAAAAAATTATATTTAGACATCTTAAAATATTTCAGGTTCTTATGTAACACCTTACCAAAAGGGCTTCCCCAGTGGCGTAGTGTGTAACGTGTAGCAGTGTTCACGTTACAAAGATGTATATAAACTTAATATTTTTCTTTGTTTGGTACTTATAAATTGTATGTGTTAATGTTTAATTACCAAGAAAAGTGAAACACACCTCGTATATAGACTATACATCCTGATGTTAAATATACGTAAGTTCAAGGAGTTTGTTTCTTTCTGCCAGCAAGTTGAGCTGGAATTTCATTATCGGGGACAACAATGCGAGAAAGCAATCGCTATTGTGTAGAAGCCAGGCAGACTCAACTTTATGTAAACGTTGAAACCGGGGAAAAGACGAAAGATTAGGCTGTCTTCCCCACGCTATATCGGTCGTGTCCCTTGGCGGACAATAATTTAACTAATATCATATTAATCCCTGATTCTTTTACTGCAAGACGGTGTAATCAGAATTTAGTTACGTTAAGGTAAACGAAAGTTATGCCTGCGCAAGACAAAACCTGTATTTAAAAAAATTGCTTAACATTTTAACGTTGTAAACTTTCTTTCTTTTCTTTGTTGTCTTTTCGCGTGGCCGTTGCAGGGAGACAGGGGAGTTGCAAGAAGCCATACTCCCTAGTCAAATTAAATGCTGAGTGTAACAATGAAAATTATATTGCATATTTAATATTCACAGAAGGTTAAAAATAGTAATTTCTGTATGTAGCTAATTATGTTCCTCTTTGATATTTTATTAATACGTATTTTATTGTAATGTAAAATTGAGGTAAAGATAAAAGTTGGTAAATCCTTCACGGCACCGAGAAATCCTATATAAGCAGCGAAGCTCGGTGGCCCGTGGCCTTTTGTATTCGAACTCCAGATAAATACGGAACTCGTATTACCGTCTTTTCTTTTCACACCCGTATTTCTGCGCTTACTTCCGTCGCTACTAGGAATTAGTTTATTCTGGATTATCGTTAGGACAATTACTTAGC
Source organism: Lepisma saccharinum (assembly GCF_977018435.1). Taxonomy (NCBI): domain Eukaryota; kingdom Metazoa; phylum Arthropoda; class Insecta; order Zygentoma; family Lepismatidae; genus Lepisma; species Lepisma saccharinum. The sequence continues at coordinate 20,420,060 of NC_139232.1, read as the reverse complement.
TCTTCTGGTCAGAAGGCTTATGTTCTCTCGGTTCTATGCCCCTGGTCAGGGGATATAATTGAGAGGATTGTGATTGTCGTAGGATATACCAGAATTCGGGATCGGTCGATAGACTGTTAGTAGTCAACGTTTGTGTCCCTGGTCAGGGAACACCTTTTCTTATTCTGTGGTCACGGATTAATTTTCAGTTCTCTGGTCAGAGGCTGAAAAGAGAAAAGGAAGTTGGATACTTAACTGAATATCGACAGAACCTAGTGGGAAAAAGGATTGTTGATTGCTTATAGAATCTTGGTCAAGATCTATGAGTACATTGAGAACCTTTGACCTAGAATTACGAGGCACCTTACATCGAGGATTGAAGAAGCCGGAATAACCCGAACCTTGAGCCGAGGAGACTCAAGCCCCGAAGCGATACTGAGCGTGAATCCGAGGCTCAATAGACCCAATCGAACCAAGTACGATCCAAGGCGGATCCTTACAAGTGGCGCTGCAACGTTTGGACTCGAAGTATATATCCGGTGGTTCTTTTGAAGTTACGAAACATCGAGATGGCAACAAGAAAGTCTAAACGCAATTCATTGCCGACGATTGTAGAGGAACACGGAATTTTGCACTTGGATTGTTGCTCCGATCAAGATGAAGATAAGGGGGCATTTAGGTGCATTTCCTGCAGCCAGTGGAAGCATTTCGTTTGTGAATTTGAGGCTGAATCCGTGGAAGTGCAAAATTTAGATGCGTCCGGTGTAAAGGTTGCCAGGGCGATGAAGATGAGAATAAGGAACCTGCTATTGAACTTCCTCCTTGGTTGACAGTTTGGTCGGAAATGGAAGAAAAGAAAAGAAAAAGCTGCAGAGGTGAAAGCTCGAAAGGCGGAAGAGAAAGCTAAAAAAATTGCTGAAGAGAACAGGTGGCAACAGTTCTGGAGTATGTTAAGAGAAGAGAAAGCAGAAGAAGAAAGAAAGAAACAAGAAGAGAAAGCAGAAGAAGAAAGAAAACGACAAGAAGAGAAAGCCGAAGAAGAAAGAAAACGACAAGAAGAGAAAGTAGAAGAAGAAAGAAAGCGGCAAGAAGAGAAAGCAGAAGAAGAAAGAAAACGACAAGAAGAGAAAGCAGAAGAAGAAAGAAAACGTCAAGAAGAGAAAGCAGAAGAAGAAAGAAAACGACAAGAAGAGAAAGCAGAAGAAGAAAGAAAACGTCAAGAAGAGAAAGCAGAAGAAGAAAGAAAACGACAAGAAGAGAAAGCAGAAGAAAAAACGGCAAGAAGAGAAAGCAGAAGAAGAAAGGAAGCGACATGCTGATAAATCGGAAAATGAAGAACGGTGGAAACAGCTGCACGAAACTCTAAGCAAGTAACTGTCCCAAAATAATGAGAAGTGGGAGGTACTCCACACAACGCTTACAGTTGAGCGAGAGCGTGAAATGGAAGGAATTACTCGTTCCATGGAAACTCTGGGATTGAGTGTAACCGAGATTAAGGAACAGATGACTGCTTATCTAGGGAAAAATGAGGAAGTAAGTTCTAAGGTTGCTGAATGCTTCGAGAGGTTAGATAATTTTGGTGAAGAACTACGTCAAGGAGAAAGTAAGGTTTCCTCTTTTTGCGAAGAGATGAATACTAGTATTTCCAGCTTACGTGAAGAAGTAACCCACAATATAACCAGCGTTCGTGAAGATGTGGATAACATTGCAAAGAATAACACTTGTGTGGCCACCGAGTTACGTCAGCTGAAATTAAACGTGGAACAAAACATAAGCTCCCTGAGAGACAGGCTTCAAGGACTTCGCGTAGATTCAACTCAACAGGAAACCGCTGTTAAGTCACCTTATGGCTTTGATAACCATCAGTCAGCTGGAGAGACATCAGATTATGTTGAGTGTGAGGGTGCACGTGGACCTCTGAGAAAGATCTCAAGGAAGAATAATGATAGGCCCACAGTGGAAGATCAAATTGTTCGAGGTATGGAAGAAAGAATTAATCACAGTAAAGTTGTGACCTCCATTGGAAACTCTGATGCTGGAAGGTTTGGAAAAACCTCGAAGACAGAAAAAAATCGGAAGAGACCTTCTTGTGATTCATCTTCGGAGGACGAAAGACCACCGGGAAGGATTCGTCGGAAGAGGCGAAAACCTGGAAGGAACTCAACTCCATCTTCAGATTCGGAATTAGATAAAAAAAATCGGAGGCCGATATGTCAAATTACCTCGAATATCTGACTTAAATCAACTCCCTAAGTTCAGTGGTAACATTGAAGCTCAAAGTGCACAGAAGTATTTGAAGGAACTAAATGTTAACTTTGAGCTTATGCAAGTTCCAGAGAAATATCGTCTCCAGTTACTATCCAGATTGTTTACCGGACAAGCCGAGCATTGGTTCCAGGCCCATTACGAATTGATTAGGGACTACAATGGATTTTGTAAAAAGTTTACTGCTACATTTGCTTCAGAGGAAGCAAAACAAAGACAATTGGACGTCTTGAGAAATAGAAAGTACACTAAAGGCTCCAATCAAACCATGGAAGAGTATGCATGGGGAATCTATGCTGGGTTTAAGAATCTTTCTCCAGTACTCATAGAAAGTGAGGTCTTGAATCTGATAATAAAACAGATGTCTTATAAAGTCAGACAACTTTGCCTCGTTAACCCACCGAAGACAATGGAAGAGTTGGCAGCGTTCCTGAAAAGATATGAAGTGAATGAGGAGGCCGAAAGCTGGAGAGCAGATTGGTTCAAGAGAAATGAAGCTGGGAACAGTAATAATGGACGGTTTAGAAATCAGCAACCAATGCAGAGAAATACAGCAGTGAGACAAGTCGTCCGAGAAAACCGCGGACCTGCGGGGAGAAATATTAACAACAACGTCCGTAACCATGAGGAACCAAGGACAGGTAATAATGGTTACCGTCAAAGTAGGGAGTTTAGAGGAAGGACGTGGTATAGAAGTCGGCCAAATACACAAGAACCCAGATCTGATCCCGAGACGAGAGCACCAGAAGGAGGTTACGTCGAGAGAAGAAGAAACTCAGCATCTCCTCCTCGAAGAAGAGTCTACAATTCTCCTAACCGGCAATTCGTGACTTCAGGATCTCAGACATATGAATCAGAGTTACCGAGGACCTTTGAGCAACAAGAAGCTGTTGATCAGACTCGTCAGTTCTATTGGAGCGCTCCAGTGGTTCCCACTAACCAAGGTTTAAATGGGAATCTTGCTTAAGTTCCGTTCCGCTTGGGCAAGGAAGTAGTAAGGAACGATTAATATCCAATGGCGAAACTTTTAACAGGGCTTACGAAATCCATTACAGCTACTCCTTAACCAAAGTAGAAGAGAAAGCTGTGGAAGAAGGGATTAAGAGGTCTGTTGAATTAACTACTTTCCATAGTAAGCCCAAAGTTAAAGCTCAAGTTGCAGACATTCCTGTCGTTTGCTTACTCGACACTGGGAGCGAGGTTTCGTTGTTAAATTTCGACATTTGGATGGAACTACTTGAGAAGTACAGGGGAATGAAACTACAGAAGGATCCAGAAATTCGAATAGTTGGAGTAACCGGTTCGAATCGGATAAGGATTTGTGGGAGAAAGAATATTAGCATTAAATTTAAAGACCAAGAATTGAACACTGAAGTATTTGTGATAAAGAAGTTAGGTGTTGATGTTTTACTGGACATGCCGTTTCTTAAGCCCTATGGAGCCAATATTTGTTTGTTGGAGAACGAGTTGACACTGCAAAGTAGCTGCACCCCGCTCACTGTTAATATAGATTACGACGGAGGCAAGGAACCCAGAGTAAACGTCGCTGTGTTGGATAAGTGGAGTGCCAGTGAAGACAAAATTAGGGAAAAGGTTGAAGAAAGTCAGTTCTTGTCCAAGAGTGAACAGGATAGTTTGTTCCATTTGCTTATGAAATATCACCATGTATTTTCAGAAAGACCTGGCTGTGCTAGAGACGTTCAGTGTGAGATATGGTTGAAGGATTTAGAGCCAGTGTTTAGGAAGCCTTATCCGATCCCTGTTGCCAAGCGTGAAGCTTTAGAAAAGGAACTAAATCTATGGAAGGAATGGGGAGTCATTCAACCTTCGAATTCTGCCTATTTGAATCCTTTAATTGTAGTGAATAAACCTCAAGGACAAATACGCCCGTGCATTGATTTTCGCCAGCTCAACAACAAAATGATAGTTCCAAGAAGTTCCGTCGAACCCATCCATGTGTCTTTGCAACGTTTCCGAGGATCCAGGTATTTTTCCAGCTTGGATCTCGCGTCTGGCTACCTTCAAGTAAAAATACACCCTGGCCATAGAAAATACACAGCTTTTTCTTATCGAGGTAGCTTATATGAATTTACTCGGATGCCTTTTGGACTATCGAATGCGGTCAGCACTTTTGTCTCAGTCATGCACAAATATTTTGGTCCAGAGAGTGAGGAGTATCTGACCGTGTATCTGGATGATTTACTTGTTCATTCCAATCCAAGACGCTTGTAGAGCATTTACAGCATTTACAATTGGTCATAGAACGATTGAGAGAATGTGGAATGACCATTAAATTAAGGAAATGTGAATTTGTCAAAAAGGAGATCCGCTTTTTAGGGCATATAGTATCAGGAGAGGAAGTAAAACCTGACCCCGCTGGAAATGAAGCCATTTTGAGATTTCCTCGACCGACTTGTAGGAAGGACCTCCGGAAGTTCTTAGGTCTTGCTAATTGGAGAAGAAAATTTTATCCTGGATTAGCACAGGATGTAGAACCCTTAAGTCACCTCCTAAGGAAGGATGTTAAGTGTAGCTGGGGTGAAGAGGAAGAACAGGCGTTCCAGAAAATTAAGATTACGTTAGTTACTACTGGTGCATTGTCTCAGCCAGACTTTAATTTAGCCTTTTTGTCTACAGTGCGACGCCTCTGCTAAAGGGTTAGGCTGCATATTGTTCCAAGAACCAGAAGGTGGCGAGAAAATTGTAGATGTTATCCAATATGCAAGTCGAAAACTGAGGAACAATGAGAGACATTATTCCATCCATGAACTGGAGTGTCTGAGTATCATTTTTGGTGTGGAGAAATTTTCAGTTTATCTAAAAGGCCAATCATTTAAAATATACTCGGACCACAAGGGACTCGTCTGGTTAAAAAACTCTCAGGATCTTAATAGCAGGTTAACTAGATGGGCTTTGAAACTACAGGCTTACCAATTCCAGATTATTTACGTCAGAGGAAATGATAATGAGATAGCTGACACTCTTTCCCGGTATCCTGCGTCTGATTCACCAGAAGGAGAGATTCCGAAGACACTTTTTAAGGTGAACTATCTTTGGCAAGAACGGGAAGAGACTGAGGAACTGGAGAAGTGGATTGAAGCCCAGAGGGAGGACTTGTTTTGTCAAAGCATCTTTAGCATCTTGGAAGCTCCAGAAGAGACTGATACCATTACTCAAGGTAGAACTAGGAAGAATTATTGTCTACATGGAGGTTTATTGTTCAGAAGAGTTCAGGGTGAATCCATTATTTGGAAGCTTTGTGTGCCGGCAATATTTGTTTCCCAGATACTTAGAGAAAATCACGATAACCTAGGACACTTTGGCATTACAAAGACCAAAGCAAAAATAAAATATAGATATTTTTGGCCCAAACTATCCGGAGATGTTATTCGGTATGTTAAGGATTGTGAGATGTGTGCCAAGACAAAAATGGATAAGATAGGAATCTTGAGAGAGAAGCTTCACATTTCACCCAAGGATCCTCATGAGATGCTGTCTATTGATATTATAGGTCAGCTACCAACTTCCCATGGGTTCTCCTACATTTTTACTGCCGTTGACATTGGCACAAAATTCGTTTCGGCCTATCCTCTGAGGAGAGCTACATCTCAGGAGATCGTGAACGTATTGGAGAAGACGTATTTTGCTCACTACTCTCGAGTAAAAGTCATCCTCTCAGACCGAGGTACCCAGTTCACTTCGACAACCTGGAGCGAATTCATGAAAAGGAAGGACATTACTCATGTCTGCACCACAGCCTATCATCCCAGCAGTAATGTGGTAGAGAGAATTAACCAAGAAGTCTTCCGTCTTTTGCGGCTGTTTTGCTACAGAGAGCATACTCGTTGGGCCAATTTCATCAATGATGTGGTTTGGTTACTGAACAATTCAGTTTCCTCTGTTACGGGATATGCTCCTTCTGAACTTTTCTTCAATAGAGCCATCCCGGAGGAACCTCATGAAAGGTTTTATTGGCCTGTACCACAGGATGAGAAAACGACTTGGGCTTTTAAATTATATCAAGCTCAAGGGAGAGAAAAGGCCCAACAGAAGAGGAGAAAAGTGAAGAATCAAGGTCAAGCCTTGATCCTGAAGGAAGGAGATCTGGTCCTAGTGAAGAACCGTAAGCTGAGCTCCAGTCGTCTCCAAAACATCTCCAAACTCTTCGAGGTGTACGTCGGTCCATACATCGCTACCCAGATGAGGGACAACTCCACACTTCTCCTGCAGCCGTCTACAAAGGAGCCTGTAGATCGGGTTAACTACCAGAAGCTAAAGAAGTTCACCTGTTCCCAGGAACGACCAAGAGAAATACTCGGAGAAAGCCAGATTTCTTGTGACTAGTGTGGAACCTCAAGACTTGCCAGTGAATTGTTTATGAATTTAAGTGAAGTTTTGAAAATTTTCACAATTTTTCTGTGAAAGAGAAAATTGTTCAAATTTTCTCGTAGGAAGCGGGGCAATTGTAACGTGTAGCAGTGTTCACGTTACAAAGATGTATATAAACTTAATATTTTTCTTTGTTTGGTACTAATAAATTTTATGTGTTAATGTTTAATTACCAAGAAAAGTGAAACACACCTCGTATATAGACTATACATCCTGATGTTAAATATAAGTTCAAGGAGTTTGTTTCTTTCTGTCAGCAAGTTGAGCTGGAATTTCATTATTGGGGACAACAATGCGAGAAAGCAATCGCTATTGTGTAGAAGCCAGGCAGACTCAACTTTATGTAAACGTTGAAACCGGGGAAAAGACGAAAGATTAGGCTGTCTTCCCCACGCTATATCTGTCGTGTCCCTTGGCGGACAATAATTTAACTAATATCATATTAATCCCTGATTTTTACTGCAAGACGGTGTAATCAGAATTTAGTTACGTTAAGGTAAACGAAAGTTATGCCCGCGGAAGACAAAACCTGTATTTAAAAAAAATTGCTTAACATTTTAACGTTGTAAACTTTCTTTCTTTTCTTTGTTGTCTTTTCGCGTGGCCGTTGCAGGGAGAGAGGGGAGTTGGAAGAAGCCATACTCCCTAGTCAAATTAAATGCTGAGTGTAACAATGAAAATTATATTGCATATTTAATATTCACAGAAGGTTAAAAATAGTAATTTCTGTATGTAGCTAATTATGTTCCTCTTTGATATTTTATTAATACGTATTTTATTGTAATGTAAAATTGAGGTAAAGATAAAAGTTGGTAAATCCTTCACGGCACCGAGAAATCCTATATAAGCAGCGAAGCTCGGTGGCCCGTGGCCTTTTGTATTCGAACTCCAGATAAATACGGAACTCGTATTACCGTCTTTTCTTTTCACACCCGTATTTCTGCGCTTACTTCCGTCGCTACTAGGAATTAGTTTATTCTGGATTATCGTTAGGACAATTACTTAGCTCTTCTGGTCAGAAGGCTTATGTTCTCTCGGTTCTATGCCCCTGGTCAGGGGATATAATTGAGAGGATTGTGATTGTCGTAGGATATACCAGAATTCGGGATCGGTCGATAGACTGTTAGTAGTCAACGTTTGTGTCCCTGGTCAGGGAACACCTTTTCTTATTCTGTGGTCACGGATTAATTTTCAGTTCTCTGGTCAGAGGCTGAAAAGAGAAAAGGAAGTTGGATACTTAACTGAATATCGACAGAACCTAGTGGGAAAAAGGATTGTTGATTGCTTATAGAATCTTGGTCAAGATCTATGAGTACATTGAGAACCTTTGACCTAGAATTACGAGGCACCTTACATCGAGGATTGAAGAAGCCGGAATAACCCGAACCTTGAGCCGAGGAGACTCAAGCCCCGAAGCGATACTGAGCGTGAATCCGAGGCTCAATAGACCCAATCGAACCAAGTACGATCCAAGGCGGATCCTTACAAGTGGTCTTGTAATAAGGGCTCCGGGGTTGGATGGACTGATTTGCTCTAGTTTAATTCGCATTTCTTCCATTTTTGATTATTTGCGAAGATGGAGATTCAAAGTGGTGTAAGGGCAGAAACACTATTAGGGATTATGCTGGATGTGATTCCAAACGCCACAACCTCGTTAGTCCTCAAAAATGCAGTTTTACGTGGAAGGGAGGTTGAAATTTGGATGCATATATAATCCACACATACACTCTGTCCCGGGAATCTCTGGAGCGAGCAAACGAAAACAAGTCTCTGCACAAGTAGTGACTCTAGAGGTCTGGACCAATGAGCGCGTGAGAGGGGAAGCGAGTGCATGAGGAGAAATATGGCCGTTGCAGCTACCAGCTATTTGCAGCAGCACGCACTGATTTACTCCGCCTTTCTACCGTTATGCGCAGCCCTCCTTCACAGATTAACGGGACAGAGTATAGTAGTTCAGATCTCATTTTAAACTCTGAGTCCAGTCCCAATTAACCTATCTGTTCATAAAGTAGACTTAAAAACTGACCGAATTTGTCTTAGCAAAGTCTTACCTCCTTTTGGGAGATATGAAAAAAAATCGTTTCAACTTGTGTTTCACCATTTTATTCATCAACTTGTCTTTCATTCATCATTGGACATTTTTTCGGAGGAGGATAATCAAAATTAAGACGACGTGGCAGTCCAGTGATCCCAGCCAAACGAGGACTTTGCTTGATGAAATTTGACGCAGCGTCAATTTCTAAAGACAAGAAATATCGCGGTCCATTTTCCAAACAGGGAACATTCCTTGATCATGACAAATGGAATCTGGCTTATTTGTGTAATGGATCTCCCTAAGCACAGAGAGAAAAATACAACAGTGACCGTATATAGTGTAGAGGAAAATTCAATTACTGAATTGACCACTTAGTAATATACAAGTAGCTTGTTTCTGGCAATAAACAAGTTATATTCTATTCTATTCTTCTATCATCGATTCCATCTTAAAATATCAAACCAAAGCACTTGCGTCGTCAATCAGTTCAGTCACCTACTATTCGAATACTTTCCACAATCCACTGTCCACAAATAAAATATTGACATGTAGTTGTTATCAAGGGAGGGAAATCTTCATGCTTATTATGTGACGTCACGGGAGAGTGGGAACGTGTAATTTGATCATTCTCCAAATATTGGTAATATATTTCTGACATATTTATGCACTGTACATTTATGCATTAACTAACTCTGAATTATCCTTGTGACGCATTAATTGAAAACAATGGCACTTCCGAAAAGCCATTTTGTGCAATTCTTACAGACTTACTGCGACTCACAACTGCCAACTACAAAAAGTGTTTAATGGCCTAGGATCAGTGCAAGTTAATATGAACCTTCATGCTTACATTTTCATCGTTGTTACTTTTGCTCCAAGACGTTGGCAGCGCCACCTGACTGACTGAATGGATGTAAGTAATCATTAGTAGTCTCAAACGAAAATGTGTTTTCAAGAAATACACACGATTTTGTGGCTGGTCCTGTTCTTGCTGTCATATAAATAAACCATCTGGAAGTCTCGCGGCAACAATATCTTAAGCCCTGCAAATAATTTTAATAACTATTACAACATTAAGGTGTTTTAAATGCATAACAATTTCATTTACGAAGATATCCGATGAACTTAATGTTAAAAAGTCTATCTATTTGATGCCGCAATTTTGTACTAAATATTATTATCTCAGGAAGTTCTAGAAGTTAGAGATAGAAAAGTACGATAAGCCACTAATTATATAACTATTTACTTTCTTGACTTCAAGACTTATAACCTCATGGGCGGTAGTCAATGTCCTTATCACTATCGTCTAACTAACTAACATTAAGCAATGATGAGTAAAAATTATACAATTTCTCCAGGGATTGAGAAACAGGTCACTGCATAATGTCATCGTGTCCAGTGGCTTGTCATGTTCTTCCAAAGAAAGAGAGGGGAAATCGTTTGGGCAACAACATGACAGTCTGAATGCTGCAGCTATCTTTTAGGAATTTACGAAGATATCACCTGAAATAGTTGGATACGTTAGCAACATATCGATTGGCTGGAAAAACTATTTTCGGCAAAAGTGTGTCTTGTCATGTTGTTGCATCGAGTCCTTAATTTAAAGGCACATGCAGCTTCAGCGTGCACCTCTGGAAATGGTGACCTATATTTTGGCTGCTTTGCTAGAAGTTTTGGCGACTAGGACTATTTCCACACTCGGAAACAGAAATCTGGATACTGAGATACCTATAAAGTACCAAATATTCTAGACGAGCTCATCCATTTATGTATTCACAAAAGGAATTCATTTAACAATTTGTTAAGAATCTGTAAATATTGAAATATCTATTTGCTAGTTTCAGATTAGTACACATGAAGCACATCGCGCATAATCAGTCAACGTCAATGTTTAAGTCCACTTTTATGCTGGAATGGGTTAATCGGGGCGGAAACTATAGTTTGCAATGGGAGTCGAACGGCCGGGGATTGGATCAGGGACCCCTTTATCACACGCTACAGCGACGCAACTACGCTTGAGCAGTGTATGCAACTACAACTTGTAATATACACCATAGTTGGTCTTAACTGCTTCCCTCTTTTTTCCCTCTAGAGTATCTGGTGACTACATTAAACTCCGACTGCAGGGACGAACTGTGTCCGCCCAGCTGCTTCTGCTGCAACGACAGCTCCCTCTGCATCGAGCAGAGAAGAAGCTGCGATGGAAGAGACGACTGCCTCGATGGAAGCGACGAGTGGGAGTGCCGCTTTTTTCTAAATAATCACAAGTATGTAGAAGGTACAAACTAGGATTGTGTTTACAACCTAAAGTGAGATTGCGGTAGGCAATGAACTTGTCCTACGAAAATGAATGTTAGAATTGGCACGCAAAGAAATTTAGATTCGTGACGTCAGTTATAGTTGCGTCTTCACCTATGCAGGACACAAACTATTTAGTGTCAGCGCGGTACGGAACCAGCCCACAGCTTTAATAGTAAAACTCGTCGGAAATATAGTTTATGGTAGTGGCTGCTAAGAGTGGTCCAAGTTATACGAACCGTTCAAAGAAATTAGCTGGCCGTTCGGAACCAGCCATCACAATCGGTTTTAATTCTCAGGGAGGAATTCGAACTGTTCTGATCATGTGCCGATCTAGACCGAAGGGTGCTCAACGGGTTACGGTGTTTGATTTAATTGGAAGGGTACTATGCTGAGCTGTGCCGTGCCGTGCCGATTATTAATAAAGGATTTCCTCCCTTCCTTCGTCACCTAGAGCACGCAAAACCCTCCCCGGAAGCAGATGGCATGTGGCGTTAGTGCAGACATCGGCAAAAGAGTAACACTTGGATCCTGAAATGCTCACTAGTTCACGTGGTGTTATGTGTGTTACCTAACTCTACGGCGGTGGGCGAACATCGCACCAAAGTCTATTAGCATGATCATTTTTACAGCGTTCTTCTTACACTCACGGGAGGAATCTGACATGTGGTGGGTTCGAAACGTCACACAGTTCTAATTAGGCCACTTCTGAACTGTGTTCGCTAGATTTATACATATTGATAATACTTTTAATTACACATTTATGCCGTAGAGAAATCTATAATTCTGAAATTTAGAATAAACATTTTCCAGAATGCCAATTTCGAGAAAGAATAAGAAGTGACCACAGTCACAAATTGAAAGTTTACGAGTCACGTGAAGCAATATAAGGATTTGGGAAGAGCCATTTCATGAGCCAAGTGGCCACATTCGGCATCTTATAACTAATATGAATATAATTTCGGCGTTTATTTCCATTCTGAAAAACAAATTTGCAATTTTCAATAGCGATGCCCATTAAAATTGACCCAATTTTTGTAAGAGATTTGTAAATTTACCACAAACTTTGGGCGTTCAGCTTCGCCCTTATCAATCAAGGTTCTTAGACAGTTACTTCCGTTTATTTTCTGTTTCATATTTTTCTTTCTGTTCTTAAGTGGGACCTAACGAACATAACATAACACCCAACTGCTATACCCCAGCACAAAAGCGTATGCAGAATCCATTCCAAACGCCAACAATACGTATCTACTGTGGCAGCTTGAAAAAACCAGGCGTTGGGGAGGATTACATGTTATTGCCGTTAATTTTGTGAATGAAATCATTGCATCAAAGCATATGAAGTAGCAAATGAAAAGGAATGGTGCATTTTCGGTTTTACTTCTTGGAGAGGCTTAGTGTTTTGAGCAGTGAGTTTTCATACAGTACGTGATTGCATGCAACAGTTGTATTTAAGTATGTAAAACATGTTACGAGTTCAGCGCTTTGTTAAGTAAAGATTTCCATATTTTACGAACAGGGTGGATTTCTTGCATACATGATTATATCCTTGATGAACATTAATTTCCATAAACACGTACATTTGATTCAGTTTGGCGTAGTTTTACATTGCGAATCCATTAAGATCTCAATTGTTACTGCACATGTTGTTTTTTTTCACTCATACAATTGTATTTCAAAAGGAACTTTTTCATATTAATTCTAAAATTAATTCACCCTGCAGCTACATCTTATTTTGAGAAATACAAAATGTCACGAAAGGAGAATTCTTCGCAAAGCTGAATGTTATCTCCTCGATCCGAAAATTCTCCAGTTGTCGAAGAGGTCTTGGTTTTTGTGTTGGTACAGGTAGATGTCTGTTCAAATCCCCAGAACGGCGTCAAAGTCTCTTCCATCTGTAGGAGCCTCTATTTCAGTTGGAGAGGGACAGACCTAGCGCCATAGAAATAAAATACGAAGCTCCATCAGGAAGTTCTAGGATTGGCTGTCACTACTGAAGGATTGCAACAGTGCAATAGTGAGAGAGAGAAAGAGGGAGAGAGAGAGAGAGTAGAGCAGTCGTGTGTTGGATCGTCACTTAGTGTATTTTAATAAACAAAGGACCAACAATATTCCACTTCATTTAGGAAGAATACTGAATATATAGGGTATTTTGCAGACCATTCAAACTCTATATTCTCTCCCAGGGACCTCTGGAGCAAGCGAACAAGTCCTCTGCGCAAGTAGTGGCTCGAGAGAAATCTACCAATGGACACGTGGAAGGGTAGTGAGTTCCTGGAGGGTCAACACAACCGCAGCAGCTCCCTGCCTCACCTTTACGCCAGCAACTGCCTCGTATAATCCATGTGGAGGACTTCTTGAATTCCATTCCTTGCTAAAACCTGCTTCATCCTTGCTTAGAGCTGCTATCATCTGCAAATAAGAGAACTTCCAGGCGATGGTACAGGTAGATGTTAGTTTAAAGCACCACAACGGCGTCAACGTCTCCACCATCTGTGGGGGGCCTCTTTTTTTAGTTGGAGAGGGACGCAAGGTCGTTGTACCGTACGGCCTTGCGCCGGAGAACCAACCAAAACGCGATGAAAAATTCTCGAAATGTTTTTCTCCCTCCCGTAATGGAGTAACGGGTAATGTTGTCGCCTTGTAACCAAGGATTACGAAGTTCAGATACACTTAACTTCGGATCCCACTTCAAATTGTAGAACTTGTTCCTTTGCCTATCTGTGGACATATATATTATACATCTAGTTTTACATATAAATGCCCTTCACTTATTTCTCTATACCACTGTAATACACTATAAGACTACTTTTTCACAATTTGCTTGTACGTTTGAACATCAATTTTGTATTAAAAATATATGATTTCAATTTTTGAACTGCCGGTTAAGAAAGAAGTGATTCCAATAGCGCATCGTTTAGTTCTTGTGTTTCTCGGTAGATGGCATGACTTTTTTCTTCAATTACAACTTTCTTTAAAATTTAATCTTGCGACATATATGTAAAGTATTTCGGTTATTTAATTTTTATAAATTACGAGGGTGCTAAAATTTAGTAACGCATCCCGTTCGAGAATCAGCTCAAATTTCAGAAAATTATAATATTTGTCCTTCCCTTAGTTCTTCTTATTAACCCGATCCTTATGAAACGGTGCTAGAAATTAAAATCAAAGATTTTGAATATATTACTTATATTTTTGCAGGGTATACGAAGGCTCACCAGGGCTTTATTTCGTACCTAATAAGAAAATAATGTAAATTAGAATTGAATAAACGTTCAAATATGGTTATAATGGAACCGCTGTACTAACCGGTGTGCAATCACAGCTCAGAACGTTATTTTGACAATATCCTGTTTCCCTAATGGCTCCATTGGGAAGGGGGAATTATAAATATGTAGGGGGTTGCCCAAGCGCTAGATCTAATTCGTTATTTGATAGCGAGTTTCTTCGTAGGTAAACGCGGCAACAGAGGGTCACTGCCATGAAGGCAGTCTCCGCGCCCGATCCTGGCCCGGCGCAACTGTAGTTTTATTTCACTTATTTGACCAGGATCGGGTTGTCATTTGTGGGTTTTATACCCTGTTCAAGCCTACTCTGGAGCAAAGCCGCCCATAACAGAGACAGGGAGGACATCGAGTGGGCAGGTCGAAGTGCACGCTGCTGCTTAGGTTCGTAACTGCAGTCGCTTTCCCCCCTCCATGCAATCCCGTTCCTGTCACGTGTTCATTGCTGGAGCCATCTCTCGTAACTACTTGCGCAGACACTTGTTTTCGTTGGCCTGCTGGGCCAGGGTAGCTATACGTTTGAGCCCACTTTACACAGATAGACTAATCGACACAGGGCCTAAAATTTTCAAAGTGTATACGGTAAGTTCTGTAAAATGTTGTGTGGAGATCATTTTCCATTAATTTTGGATTATGTATCCATTGCATATAAGGATGAAAACAATAAAGTTCTACAAAAAAATATCGTTGATAGTAATGATTATAATGATGCTATATTCATAATTTGCATGACGGTCATATTTCAGTAAAAGAGAATTTTAAAAATAAAACAAATATGAATGGTATGATGATGTGATAAAATTGACGAAGTGAGACTCCCGAAGAACACCCAAGCCGAGACCGGGATTCGAACTCGACACTCCTGGCTTCGCAGCGCAGTGCTAACCACTCCGCCACAGAGGTTGGCTTCTTTTCTTCTAGATATTATTTTTGTGAATTGTTCGTTTGCATGCTGTTAATAACTTTAATAATACTCTAAACGAACAGGGTGGAAAAATATCTTGAAGACCGAACTACTTACATTACTGGAGCTGCTTCTACCTGTCTATTCGGAAACACTACAAGGTGCCTCTTTAGACACGTCAGAACTTTGCGTGAACTCTTAGAGTAGTGTCATTTGCAGCCATATCTCGATTTGCTTTTGAAGCTTCAACTGATCAACTGATGGGCCTTCTCGACAATCCCAATTACGTGAGACCAGAAGTACTTGACTGTAATAGCCTCATTGGAGGAATCGCAAAATTACTTTAATAATAAAAAAAACAAAACGTAAGTAGAAGTTATACGCAGAAGGTACACTCTAATGAATAAGTTCATCTAAAAGGTATTCGGTGGTAAACACCTTGACTACAACCCTGTGCACAGTCGCAGGAAAACGTCACAGTCGTGCTGTTGTTCGGGGCTGCATAATCTTTGCCCCTGGAAATTTCAAATGTAAGACTGAAGGATTGAATTAACGTAGCTGAAATCTTCCCTGTCATGTCAGTGAGTGAAAACGTTTAAAGTAAATTATGAAAATTAGAGGAAATAAATACGAACAAGGAGAAACTAGAAACTGAAAGAAAGAATACGAATAGTTTCAAAGTTGGTACAAGGAAACAGACAAAATAGGTTACCAATGGGGGAAGGGCTACAACCCTCAGCACTGAAAGTAAATATGAAATATATACAATTTGGATTAGTAATTAGGTCCAGACGTAGATACCAGTTATCAAGAATTCCGGATAGAGTTTGGGGATAGCTACACTGATTTCTTAAAGCAGCTCCTTCTAGCGAAAGATCACAGTAAGATAGGCAATAAACATGTTTTGTATTTCTCTCCATTTAGAAGCTTTCCCGCATTTTCAGGCGATGATGATGATGAACGGTAATTATAGGAAACCGAGGAAGGGATAAACACAAGTGCACAATTATTGTACACAATGACTTAGATATTAATGCATTCACATCAGCTCTCACCTCCAGTATTTAATTTGCATAGAGGCACTCATTCTTCCTAATATGGACACGGAAAAGACGAAACTGATATTTTATAGTTATGAATTTCTTTGGGGGAAATCCTGCACTCACAAGGGAGGTTATGTAAGTGTCCCCCTCCGATTTCCATGAAACTTGGCAGGTGTATAGAGGGGCCCAAAGGAAGAAATACTTATTTTTTTGTTTCGGCTAAAAAACTGTTTTAGGGGCAAAACTTCCTTCAAATGTCAAGATGAGGACAAATTGAAGTGGGGAACCGACCCCTGTGTCCCCCTCAGATATCCATGTCTGCTATTGGATTCGTGGAGTGGACATAGTGATATTATGACAGGTGACAGGCGAGAGGTGACACCACAGGAGAAAAATATTACTCTGTTGACAATATCTAAAGGATTGACTGGCATTAGATGTGTATGGATTTAGGATTTGGAAAACTTTCGTACGACGGTTTTTCCGATCTTGTCCTGTAACTACACAGTGACATTAATCTCCAATTTCGCAATAACATTATCAAACTACATTCACTCACACATAACCAGTTGTCCTCACCCAGGTTTCGACACGTCTTCCAATACGCATGGTATAAGAGTGTGTATCTTCCCGAAAGGCCACCTCCATTTGAGAATCCGGTATCATTCTGTTTTGGTGGTGACAGTAATCCGATATGTGATGTTTGTGGTGCAGTGGCAGTAATCAGATGTGCATGGTGTAACCGAACATTATGTTTAAATCATTCTTTTGAGGAGTACCTTTACTGTGACGAGTATGTACATTGGCACCGTGGAAACAACAATGGGGCCGGTTTTCAATGTGATGCCTGGGTGCTTGTCTTTACTTTGTGTTGGCAGATCGATTACCATAACGTTGTTTCGTGTTACTTCCTGGTGGTAAGAAATGTTTTATACATGCTGTGTATTCATCTGTGGAACTATCCTCTTGTGTCCTTGGCTATGGATATCACCTATATGATATCTGGGTCATGCTTGATAGGGTTATGGTTCCCGTGTGCGGCTATTTTGATGCTCTGTTACCCTGCTCTGGTCCGTCTATTGTTATGCTCATTGCTATCCGGGAACAACGGTGTCTTATGAATTCGGCAGCTCTCTACAATTGCACTGCGTTTGGTACCGACAATCCTACAGTTCTGTGCTGTGTGTGTTCCAATTATAATTATATGAGCGTGTTGTTTCTATGCCAGATTTACGTGGTTTCGGAGTCAGATCCCCACTTCAATCTGACCTCATCTTGACATTTGAGGGCGGTTTTAGCCGAAACAAAAAGCAAGTATTTCTTCCTCTGGCCCCCTCTATACATTTTCCACGTTTCATGGAAATTGGAGGGGGTCACAGGGGTCAGATCCCCACTTCAATTTGTCCTCATCTTGACATTAGAGGGGAGGTTTTGCCCCTAAAACAGTTTTTTATCCGAAACAAAAAAACACGTATTTCTTCCTTTGGGCCCCTCTATACACCTGCCAAGTTTCATGGAAATCGGAGCGGGACACTTAGATAACCTCCCTTGTCAGTTACGAATGACATAGATCAGTCTCAAACACCCAACACTCTACAGAAGTTCTATGTACACCCGCAGAAACAAATTATATTTTACGTTATGTTCGTAATATTCAGTAACTCGTACATTTTAAGCGAAAATGCAATTGAGTTCTTGTGCGAGATACTATTAAGCTAAGGAATAAGGAAAACTGACAAATGCTACCGATATGCAATAAACTGCAGAAGTAAATACTTAAGTATCTATTCTTAACCCTCTTAGATAAAGAAAGTCATTTGCTCATAGCAAGAATCTGGACCCAGTTCTCTGTAATCTTCTGTGGATTTTTGGGTTTCATGTGGTTACTCCACAACAGTTACCAAGAGTAGACACGCTCTTCAAGTATTTTACTGCATTGTTGTCTATTATAAATATCAATTGTTACGTAGCGGCACCAGACAGTTGTCAGCGAGAAATTTGGTGGTTCTTCTACGTAGTTCTGTCGATGGCTATGATCAGTAGGAAAGTTTGAGATGGGAGACTTTTCTTTCCTTAGTAGGTGCCGCAGGGTGGACTTTCGACACCAGTACATTTTCCCAATGAAAGGCTAATAAATATGTTTCCCTTTGAGATGTCTTTACAAATGAATCAGTCAGAAGAGTTGCAGGAAATAAAACAGAAATGTACTGACATGTTACAAACTGTTGTATTTTTTTGTTCGGTGCACAAGCGTTGAACATAATAATAAAATACCAATTTTACAGTTTGGACGTAAGAAGTTAACCTCACATTGCTAATGGAATTAGAAATTCTTTATTCATGGACGAAGTCAGCCTAAAAAATGTAGAATTAATGTCGACAACATTATGCAATCCATTATGCAATGCATGGTGCCATGAGGGCACGTGGGTGGTGTGGAGGTAGAAACGCCACACACACTCTTGCTCTGGTTTATTATGGAGGTGATGTGATCGACACCTCGCTCCGCCCTCCAGCGTTCCCTACAAGTACCCACTGATTGGTGTTCTCGAAAGGCACTTTATGCACGGAGATTGTCTGAAATATCACCCACCACGAGAATCAAAGCTGTGTCCAGTGGCCGAATTGGAAATAAATTACTGCCTGTATGCTCGTATGCATAGACCTATCTTTTGATACAATTTTCTTATTTGTGATTTCTTAAATAATACATCGATTATCATTCTCAGCACAAAGAGTTGGCCATTTGTACGTTAAGCTCCAAATTTTAAAGTTACTACCATTATGCTTTTTGGCATCTTAATTTACTACCGTTATGCCACACCGACCCAATTCGATCACTGTCTGCATCTCTTGCGTGGCAGTCAGCTGCACCAACTAAGCCAGCGTTGTTCTCTAACTTAAAATACACTTTTTAATAATTTACCCAATGCGACCTCTACAAGTAACGAGTATATTTTCAAAATTTCATTCTTTTCTGTTAACCACGGGAGAAATTCGAAAAGCGAATCGTTTAGTTCCAACGTTTGCCGTTAGATGGCAAGCCTGGTTAATTCTGATATAGGTATTTTATGATATTCTGCTTATTCCACATAGCTGGAAAATATTGTTTCGTATTTAATTTTGTAAATCATTTATCGCTAAAATTTATTAACGTAGATTGCGTAAGATTTTGTTTAAACTTCAAGAAATTATAAACATATGTTCTTCCCTTATTTTTCCTTTATAGCTAGACACTTATGAAGAAGCTATGCAGGAAATTGCACATATTTCACAAGGTTGGGATTCGTTATACAGGTTCCCCCCACGAAAAACAGGTCAAATGACGGGCGTTAACGTTTTGCTACAATTAATGTAATAATGTAATAATGTTGGTCTTGAGTTGGTCTTTTAGCAAGTTTTAAATGTTCCGATTGACAATAACTGTCGAGTCTGTCGACCTTTGTTCAAATAGGCTAATTGGGAATGGACCTACCCTTGACACCTTGATTACGAGGTGAACCACTTCTCATCGGAAATCCCTTTATTCTTCAATGTCGATTTCCTTATTCTGTAAAAAAGTACAATAATTCAACGGCAGTTACACATTTTAGGAATTTGGTGTGCTTTCTTTGCTTACTATTCAGATTCAATGAACGTAAGTAGGATATACACATGCAGTGCTTTTTTTCTGGCACGAATGGTTCCGGTACTCTTCAAGCTTGTTTGTTATTGTGACAAGGGATATGTAAAGCTTACCATAAATCGATAATATTTTTGCCCATTACCCACAGAAGTCCCGGCGTGGCGTACCGTTGCGTACCTCCACAAAAGGCACTTTATATACGTAATATTACATAGGGAAGTAGATACAAGTTTTTCACCATTCCGGAAACAGCTTAAGACTAGTTATATTGATGAGCTTAAAGCAGCTCTTCCTAGCGAAAGGAGACAACAAACATAGCCAATCAACATGTTTTGTATTTCTTTCCGTTCAGTCTCCTTTACGTGCCTCTTCAGGCAATGATGAAGATGAATGATGATTATGTGAACAAGGAAACACTCTTGTCCTGGTTGGGTTCGCACCCAGAGGCTACTTTGACGTGGTCGTGAATCAAGCACTGAAAACAAAATTAATACACATAAATAAATAAACGAATTTATCTCGTATAAATCTCACACGTCTATTGACATCATCTCTCAGAAAGATTTTGATTTTGAAAAGAAATACTAAATCTCCCTAATATGGTTCACTAGGCCAATATACAAAAAAGATATCGAAATTGATATTTTATAATTGTGAATTTATCCTGCATTCCATTACGAATGACGTAGGTCAGTGTCAAATACCCACATCTTTACAGAAAATTCTATATCCGCCCATAGAAACATTTTTTTAAAAAATATTTTCTTATGCATAAATGTAATCGAGCTACTCTGTAATTTAATATTAGCACATGGAAATAGGCTGTAAAAACGATAAATTCTACCGTTAGACAATGAACTGTAGAATTGAATAATTACCTATTCTCACCGCTCTTAGATAAGGAAAGCCACCTGCTCATTGCAATAGGGTTGCTGTGATTTACATACACTGACATCTTGTGTGAATTTTTGCGACTCTCAGATTTAGTGTAGATTCCTGATTGCCTCTTAACAGTTACCATAAGTATAAATGCTATTACGTGTTTTACTGTATTGTTGTCAGTTTTAACAATCAATTGTTGTGTAGCAGCTGCCCACCAGAAGATATTTTTCAATGTATATTCTTTATTCCATCTTTGTAGTTGCATTAATTTTCCAGACAAGGTTCTGTTGTAAGAACATCCCTTGAGGCCGAAACACACTCGCTCTAATGAAGACAATTTTATTATTATTATTATTTTTATTGTTATTATTATTTTTATTGTTATTATTATTTTTATTGTTATTATTATTTGTGATTCCTTCTAGTTCTGTACCTGGCTCCATTGCTGTACGAAAGTTTAAGTAGAGAATGTTTTTTCATAAATGCATTGTAGGCGACCCATAAAGTAATTTTTGACTTGAGAAGCACTCGGCAGCGCTACATTTTTCCACTATAACGTCATCAATGATTGCAGGCGCTCAGTCAAACTTCTCGTATCTCTTGTTATGCTGTTGACCGATTTCCATGATACTTGCATTTTTCATACTAATTTAACGTTTACAAAGCTATTCACATGGGTGTAAGGTCGAATAATATTTACAAATATTTAAAGTGTCTAATTTTGAGATTTAAGATGATAATTATTAAAGTATATTATTATCAAGTATTTTTTTTATTATTGCACGTTGCTCAAATGAAATGAAAACGGATAGTATAAAATGTTCTAAGGTGCCAAGAGATTGTGTACCAGATTTTAAACATGGTAAAAACCATGAATTATGTGCAATAAAAGTGATCATAACGTATTAATTATTGAATATGGAGTGCACGGACCATGGGCTACGGCTGGTAATACATCCACACGATAGTCAACCAATCGTCTCCAAAGGGCCTTCTGATTGTTTCATTCTTGGTGTCCAGTGTGAACTTTCGATATCCCTTCTTCGGTAGGGTGACTGACTGTAGAGAAGGAGAGCGAGTTCGATTCCCAGGGTGGGCGATGTCAGGTAACAACTTTGCCAGCTATGCTCCTGATTTTGAGTTCGCTTCGCCTCTGATAAAATGGGTACCTGTGACAGTGGCGCAGGAACATAAGGGGTACAGGGGTACAATGCCCCCTCCCTAAATCTAAGAATTCAAGTTGTACACCCTTGTAAGTTACACCCTCAAATATGTAATAGCTAAAGACAAAACGTTTATTTTGTTTGCTAACATTATCTTCCTTTCCAAAAGAATTGAAACCACTGAAAACCTATTGTACTACATTTTGGTACTTGCTTGATCCATACTCTTGGAAAACTTTCATATGGACGCATGTTAAAAGATTGAATGAGATAATATTTAGTTTTTATGAAATCAATCGAAGGCTTATGCTCCTTTGTGTGAGGGAAGGTACACATTTCTAGAGAAGTAACGGATTGGAAGATAAAATATAAATCTCTTTCAGAAGTTTACACTAAACTTCACTTTCGAATTTTTCAAATGGAATTTTCAGAAACTATATACTTCCATTAGAAGGATTTAGTAAGATTCTTTCAAACTATACTATCAATTTCAAAAATTGAAATTGTTTTACAGGAAGTTTCAGGGGAAAAAATACTTTTGAATTGGGTAAAAGAGGAGTTCATTTTGAGTTTATGAGCTCATTTTTAACAGGTACGAGTAGGAATTCTGGGGGAAATTTTAAATTGTGAAAATTATTTTATCACACCGTCTAAGTGTTGCAACGTCCACCCACGCAGTGCTCAGCACCACGGCGCAGGAGTACTGGTACTGGCTGCGTTCAACACGCTAAACACTGCAGTTGGGTGGTCGGCAAAAGTTTACCCATATGTGCTAACTGATTCAGTCGTAGTACAAAGACTCAGAAATATCTCAGGGCTTTCTGGGTGTAAATAAAGACTAAACCAGGTTTATATGCAAGTAATGGACAAAATAATATGAACACCTTGGTTTGCAAAGGCCTATATACGCCGTCGTGGAAAAGAAACAACACTCAGCAGATTTCAACCATCTAGTGGCAATGAAAGCAAACATATCAGTCTATCAGAAGCTGGTGTGAGAGTTGCATGAGACCAGTCAGCTATCCGTCAAATGTAGGTATGTCTGACCTTTCAGACTTCAAGAGAGGCATGATCATAGGAGCCCGCCTGGCTGGAGCATCTGTGACAAAAACAGCTTCACTTGTTGGTGTAGCACGGAGCACAGTGTCAACTGTTCTGACAGCCTACATACAACATGGAAAGACAACGACTGCAAAGGAGAATAGTGGGCGAAAAACAAAGTTATCCAACAGGGATCGACGTGTGTTGAAGCGAATAGTGACTCGAAAGCACAAGACAACACTGTCCCAGATAACCGCATAGATGAACAATCACCTCTAGGACCCTGTATCAACGAAAACCATTCAAAGGGAGCTGCATTCTGTGAACATTCATGGCAGAGTTGCCATCCCCAAACCGTTGGTGACTCCACGTAATGCAGTGACACGAAGAAGGTGGTGCCAAGAGCACACGAATTGGACACAGCAGCAATGGGAACATGTGATATGGTCAGATTAATCGTCTTTCACATTATTTCAGACCACAGGACGTGTTTATGTGTGGAGAACTCCTGCTGAAGCATTTGATATTGACTGCTTAGTGCCTACCGTGAAACATGGTGGGGGTCTGTGATGGTTTGGGGGGGGGGGTTATATCTTGGAATGTTGTTGGCCCACTTGTCGTCCTGCGTGGGAGAATCAACGCAGAGAAGTACTGCACCATCCTGGGTGACCACCTCCATCCCATGGTTCAGACTTTCTTTCCCGATACATGCCCCATCTTATAAGATGATAACTCCCCTATTCACACTGCTAGGTGCGTTGATGCATAGTTTGATGAGCTCAGTGATGAGGTACAACATCTCATCTGGTGTCCACAGTCCCCCGATCTTAACATCATTGAGCCTTTGTGGGGTATTTTGGAGGCCAAAGTGTGTAATCGGTTTTAACCTCCAATGACACTTTCGGAACTTGAGACTGTTTTGTGCGAGGAGTGGCTACGTATTCCAGTTCACACTGTACAGGACCTTTATTTGTCTATCCCACGTAGGATACAAGCTGTCATTCAGGCAAGGGGAGCCCAACCCCCTACTAATACAAGTTTTCTGCAATTGCATTGGTGTTCATATTATTTTATATATATATATATATATATATATATATATGTGTGTATGTATGTATGTATGTATGTATGTATGTAAGTAACAGTTTATTATTATCCTATCACAAGGATGTCCGTTAGCACACTTACACACTTGTATTTACTTTTAGCCTTACCACTCACGTGCATTTACCTGTACCACCTTTAGACTCTAAGAGATAAGGGGGTGAGCAGGGAACGTCCAATTCATTCCTCGCAGTGAGGCGCCAATGGAGAGTATGGGGACATAATTTTACTTAGGGCCTGGTCGCCGCAGTCGTCACGGGTTCCCCTGAAAGAGAGAGTAGGTTGTCTGGAAACCCAACGCCACACTACCCTGGCGGGGTGCCGCAGGTTGATAGGGGAAGGAAACCTCTCGCAGCAAGCGGAGCGGGTCCTCTCACTCTAAAGTGGAGTTGTTCTCTCTCGCCAATAAGCGGAGTGGGGTATCTCCCACTCGAAAGTGGAGTGGGTTCTCTTGCCAAAAGCAGAGTTCAACCTCTCTCGCTGGAAGGCGGAGTGCGGCTTCTCTCGGGTGCTTGGCCTCTCGCAAGAGCGGAGTGCAACTTCTTTCCTTCCTTAGGATGCTTGGACTCTCGCAAGA
Organism: Lepisma saccharinum; assembly: GCF_977018435.1. Lineage (NCBI taxonomy): Eukaryota > Metazoa > Arthropoda > Insecta > Zygentoma > Lepismatidae > Lepisma > Lepisma saccharinum. The sequence continues at coordinate 20,395,471 of NC_139232.1, read as the reverse complement.
GCGGAGTGATCCTTCTTCCAGGTCCGTTGGTAAGAGAGAGATCTTATCGTGAGGCGACCTGAAAGCCAACTCAGCCCTGGCCCAAAACCATGGTAACGGTTGAAGTTCTTGCGTGCGATGACGTGTAACCGGCCAAGTGAATGCATCACTTCAATGTGAAGTCACGTGAAATGACAAAACGACAGTGTTGCAGTATACAGATATTAAACACCAGAACAAGAACAATGTCTAGATGAGGATGTGTACTACAAGCTGTAGAAAAGGAGATGCGATAACCACTAACGCCGTCAAACGGTTGGGCAGGAACTTTACGTCACATACCATGAAGAAGTAATAGGACCTGAGCTGATTATGTACTTTGCGATTAGTCCACTCAGAATTAGTTCACTTCATCAAATGATTTACTAAATCTCATCAATTTACATTGTCGAATTCATTATTTGAGTTTCTTTTGGTTTAGGTTCAACATCTTCACCGAAGAGAAAATTATGCTCATTTCTTTGTTTTCCTTGACCCTATACATCCAGGTGTGTTATATACAGTGTACGTACAACTATAGATTGAATTGTATATGATTGTATCTTCTCCAAATATGATGTATAAAGAAACAAACTGCCGGAGAACTAAGTGAGGTGAGTCTACAATTTTATATAACTATTATAGGGGAACCACAAGCAAAGAAACCTGCGCAGACTCGCGAGTCCTGTGCACCGTACTCCAGTGTGGAGGGGAGAGGGAGAGTGGCGCATGCTCTCTTATAGCCCGAGTTGAATGGAAGAGGAGGAAGGTGCTCGGGGACTTTTCGACGAAGGTTCTTTTTCTTGTGGTCGCTCTTCTAAGTAAGGGGAACTGTGATTTGTCATTCATCTATTTTATCACTTCTTCATCATCTCAATTGACTTAAATGGACGGAAGAACAAGGAAATTTATCAAATATAAATACAAACACGTACCGTTTAATAAATAACCAAAATGGAATGAAAAGTTAGCAGTTTGTATTTTTATTGCTTTATGTGAATATGTAGGGAAAAAGCGAGAGAGAATTGTACACCAATGGCAAAGAAATGGTAGGCGAAGTATTTACCAGGATTATACTCCCTACATTCCTGCTCATAATAAGGAGTCGAAGGCATCTTGCTTAAGGATCTTTCTTCGATGTAAACCTAAAAGTTAACTTTTCAGATTACGTACATAATCATCTGGGCAGAAATGCCTACTGCAGGTTCTAGCATTAGCATGATTCACGTTAGCGTTCCCACACGAATCCAAAGCTCGGTGACCGAAGAATCCTTTTGAAAAGCGTATATAACGTATTGTTACGGGCTGCTAATTTAATAACTAACTGATTAACTCAATTAACTCAACTGAACTGAGCTTAGCAACGCAACAACGAAGAATCGCTCGCCTCACCTGCTGGGCGAATTAAACATTACATGAAATATAATACGGTCAGGATAAGTGCCTAACAGTCGGAGTTACCGAGAATAAACCTAGGAGGATTTGATTTTAAATACCTGAAATGACGTTACATAATACTACGGTGTTTCTGAATATACACATATATTAAAGCACAGATAAATAGACATTACATCTTGAGTAGTGTAATTGGATTGTTTCAAAATAATACTTAGTAGGTATTGTTTTTTTTTATCAATTGAATATTATTTTTTGACATATTTTGACAATTTTTTGTCGATGTTTTAGCGTTTGACGATTTTTTAGTGCAATTTTCACCGCTTCTTATTTTTTTCCCACTCATACTTGGTAGGTATGTATTTGTAGTTTTTTTTTTATCAATTGAAAATCAGTTTTTGACATATTTTGACAAATTTTTGTCGATGTTTTAGCGTTTAGCGATGTTTTTGTAAAATTTCCTATTTTTTTTTTCCCACTCGTACTTGGTACGAATGCCACGATCTTACGTGATATAACTTAACCTATTTATTTTTTTTTCGTGCTAAACTACACGAGAGCCTCTACGTGCTTTGGCCTACTTTAGAGTAGAACCATAAAGACAGAGCTGCAACCGAAAGTGAGGCTCGAAGTGAGGCTTGGTGAGGCTGGACTTAATAGTTTGCTCTTGTAAGACATAAGCCTTATTTTCTCGCAGTGTTGCCAACATTTTACTCGAAATAAAATCACCAAGGTTTTTTTCTTGGTCTAACCTATGTTATTGAACTGCGTCGTCACGTCCAAACCTGCATGACTTCCGAACACTATTGGTTTTATTCATATTTTTTCTTACGTATAGGTGTATATGATGAATCAGCAAACAGATTTGTCCTAAGTCTTACCGTTTCCAAGATAACCCCACTTCCGGTTGCTATTTTGGATTTCCGAACATAGGTTCTATTTATATTTTTTCTCACGTATAGGTGTACCTGATGAATCTGCAAACAGATTTTTCCTAAGTCTTACCGTTTCCAAGATAACCTTACTTCCGGTCGCCATTTTGGATTTCCGAACATAGGTTCTATTCATATTTTACTTACATATAGGCGTACGTGACGAATTCGCAAACAGATTTTTTCTAAGTCTTACCGTTTCAAAAATAACCCCACTTCCGGTCGCCATTTTGGATTTCCAAGCATAGGTTTTATTCATATTTTACTTACATATAGGCGTACATGACGAATCCGCAAACAGATTTTTCCTAAGTCTCACTGTTTCCAAGATAACTAGTAGTCCAGGTGCACCGGTTCTACGCCCTCTTGTGAGGAGCTGAAGTGAGGAGCTCGCCTTAATGGATTTCTATCGTAAGGCATGAGCTCTATTTGATGGCGCAGTGTTGCTAGCTCCTTACTCGAAAAAATCACCAAGGTTTTTGGTCTAACCTAACCTAAAGTAAGGGGCTGGCAACCTTTTTCTCGCAGTGTTACCAGCTCCTCACTCGAAAAAATCACCAAGGTTTTTGGTTTAACTTAACCTGGTTCGCGTTTTTATTATATAAGACGGCATACACTGCAGATCAGTCAGTCTTGTGAGAGCAGCCGAAGAGTACGGACGTCCTGTTGCAGCGCTTCTTGTTTTTTGTAAAAAAATAGGTATTTAATTTTCTTTGAAGCTACATACCATCTATTATTTCAAGTTCAAAGGTGTTTCACGTGGTTTTTTATAGTAATTTCGACCAGATTGAATTTTGACGTGATCGTGCATTTTCTATTTCACCTCAAGAAATTATATATAAATAACATACCTGAAAATTGTAGAGTACGGATGTCCTGTTGCAGTGCTCCTCGTTTTTTGTAAAAAAATAGGTATTTAATTTTCTTTGAAGCTACATACCATCTATTATTTCAAGTTCAAAGGTGTTTCACGTGGTTTTTCATAGTAATTTCGACCAGATTGAATTTTGACGTGATCGTGCATTTTCTATTTCACCTCAAGAAATTATATATAAATAACATACCTGAAAATTGTATCGCTATATACTAGACTTTTTGATTTCTGTGATTTTCGAAAAAGCAATGGCATCCACCACCAGTTTCAATTGTAAAAATGATAAAACTGAATGTGTTACTTGTGGGAAGCTAATCTCAAGGAACAATTTATCGGTACACAGGGCAAGATGTAGCGAAACAGGTTCGAGAATTAATCGTTCGTTACCTTCTAAGCCTTGTGCTCGATGCGGAAAAATGATTAGCATTGCAAATTTAAGTAAACACCTCAAAATTTGCAAACCATCGACCGGACAAGCATCGAAAAGAAAAATCGATAATGCAGATACGGAAGCTTCCACTTCCAAGCAAATTAAATTATCCAATGAACGCAAACCAATTAGATCTGCATTCAACGACCAACTCCAGGATTTTTCAATTAAGTCAGAACCAGGCCGTGACATTCTTAGTTTCTTGGACGAAACGAAAACACCTGTACTAAATATTTTGAAAGATAAACTTGAAAACAACTCTATAAAAGTATATGTTGTTCTGTTTTCCGAATACGAGAAAGTCGATGGCACAACGAGTATTTTTTATCATTGTACAAAAAACCAGACTCTTTATTTTGCTGACGTCGAAAATTTGGACAACTTCTATTATAAAGTTTCCAACGAGCTGGTTAAGAAACACGACGATTTCGAGGCTAAAGGGTCGGGATGGTCTCTGTGTGGAAGTCCTCACACGTTAACCGTTTACGTGAACCGATTCTCGCCTCTTCGAGCTTCCAGCTACGTTCCTCTTCCACCGAACATTCAACACAAGAGGGCCGTGTTAAATATACAGAACAGCGATAACAAGTGTTTTCTCTGGTGTGTGTTGGCTGTACTGCATCCTGTTTATTGCAAAAATAATCCACAGTGGGTTGGACATTACAAACAATACGAGACCGACTTTCAAAGTGTAATGTCTGGCATTGAATACCCGGTGACATTGTCGGATATAACAAAGTTCGAAAATCGTACAGGAAAACGCATTGCTATTAATGTGTATTCCTTCACGTCAGATAAATATCTCGTGCATCCCGTCAGGATAAGCGATATCGACGATGACGATGCTTGTGTAATAAATCTCCTTCTTATTTCCAACGAGGATGTTCATCATTACACGCTAATTCGTTCTCTATCACGTTTGGTCAGAAGTCAAACTACCAAGTATGCAAACAACATCGAAGTTTGCCCGAGATGCCTAACCACGTTCGACGATCGTGACCGACGTGATCATCAAAATCTTCATAGTCGTCAAATTGCTCTGGAGAAACTTGCCGAACATAAAATTTATTGCGGTGACAACAGACCGGCTAGAATGTTGATGCCCGAAACGAACGAAGTCGAAGAATTCAAAATGCACAAGGCATTGTTGGAACATCCCGCAATCATCGTCGCAGATTTCGAGGCGTTCCTGAAACCACTCTCCTACTGCGAACCGGATCCTGAAATTTCCTCCACAACGCCGTACCAGCTTCATCAACCAAACAGTTTCGGCTATGTTGTTGTGCGACGTGATAAAATAAATGAGGCATATATATACCGCGGGCCAAATGTAATCGAACACTTCCTGGAAAAAATGGTGGAGGAGGTTGAGGTAATTGGTAGCGTATTGTTTACATCAAAACCGATGGCGCCTTTAACTGAAAATGAACTTCAAGATTACAATTCCACTGAGGTGTGCCCGGTATGTGATCAAAGTTTCACTGATGAGAACAAAAAAGTATTCCACCACGATCATTTCAGCGGAAACTACATAGGTGGAATTTGCAATACGTGCAATCTTAAAATCCAGAAACCTAAATTCATCCCCATATTCTTTCACAACGGAAGCGGATATGATTTTCACCACCTGGTGAGACATCTTGGCTACGATCCGAAACGTATAGGTGTCTTGGCCGAGAATGAGGAACGCTATATTAGTCTCAGCAAGCAAGTGTCGATTCCGGGAACGAAAAATACAATTGAGATGCGCTTCCTGGATTCGTATAGATTTCTCTCTGCAAGTCTGGATGCTTTAGCGAACAAACTCACCGACGATCAATTCAAAATAACTAGAGCTAGTTTTCCCAACGTGGACATAGAACTCGTTAGACGTAAAGGGATTTATCCTTACGAATACGTCAGTGATGATTCTAAATTTAACGACGACGTTCTCCCACCTCCAAGGGAATTTTACAGCAGACTCAGAGAGAAAGGAATCACGGACGAAGAATACCAACACGCGCAACTCATGTGGGAGAAATTAGGATGTAGGACACTCGGAGACTACCACGATGCCTACTTAAAATTAGACGTGACGATACTCGCGGATGTTTTTCAAGCGTTCAGGAAAACGGCAACGAATATTTATAAATTAGATCCAGCGTATTTCTACAGTCTACCGGGATTAGCGTGGTCGGCAATGTTATTCCAGACAAAGGTCAAGCTGGAACTGATATCGGACGTTGACATGTTGCTATTTATCGAAAGAGGGATACGAGGTGGAATGGTGCAATGCGTACAGAGACATGCAAAAGCTAATAACGTACACATGAAAGAAGATTACGATTCAAATCGAGCATCGAATTACATCTTCTACTCTGACGTTAATAATCTCTACGGACATGCCATGGTACAGAAACTTCCTTACGGGGGATTCGAATGGTTAGATCCCACTTCGATAGATATTATTCATTTCGACGATAGCGAGTGTGGTTTCTTCGCAGAGGTAGATCTCCAATTCTCCGACCACCTGCACGACACGTTTTCGGATTTGCCTCCGACTCCCGAAATCAAATGTCCACCCGACTCGGTTCAAGACAAGCTTTTGTTAACATTGGACCCTAAACAGAGATACGTCGTCCACTACAAGAATCTCCGGTTTTTGATTGGGAAGGGTGTTCAGATAGTGAATGTTAGACGAATACTAAAGTTTAAACATTCCACGTGGTTAAGACCTTACATAGAAACTAACACACAACATAGAACAGCTGCCACTTCCGATTTAGACAAGGACTTCTTTAAATTAATGAACAATGCGGTGTACGGAAAGACCATGGAGAATGTTAGAAAGCACGTAGACGTGAAATTAATTTCCGATAAGAATAAATGTCGGAAGTGGATAGCCGATCCTAGATTCAAGTCGAGAAAAATTTACAACGAGAATTTGGTACTTTTCAACCTAGATATAAAATTGATGAAATTTAGAAAACCAATTTACGTTGGTGCAACGGTTCTCGACTTGTCGAAACTTTACATGTTCGAATTTCATTACGACGTGATGAAACCCTTCTACAATGATAAGATATCACTTTTGTACACGGACACCGACAGCTTCATTTACAGCATACAAACACCTAACCTATACGAAGACATAAAAAATCCTTCCATGCTCGAGTATTTCGATACGTCTGCGTATCCTCAACCCAACAGATTTGGAATTCCATCTCGTAACAAAAAAGTCCTAGGTAAACTGAAAGATGAATGTAACGGTGATGTTATTGTCGAGTTCGCGGGTTTGCGTTCGAAGATGTATGCCATGAGAACAGAGACTAGCGTCACGAAGAAAGCAAAAGGTGTGGGCAAGAATACGGTAGAGAACAAACTCACCTTCCACGATTACATCGATTGCCTTTACTCACAATCGACGATACTAAGTATAGAACAAAGAATCCAAAGCGCAGACCACGTGATTACAACAAACGAAGTTAGGAAAGTAGCATTAGATCCGCATGACGATAAAAGATGTATTTTGTCTTGTGGAATCCACACGTTGCCTTGGGGACACTATTGTTTAGAAATCAGTAAAAATTGTAGGCAATGCAAATGAAAAAAAACTTTAACTGTCTCACATACACAATAAATAACTAGCAAGGACAATGAATTTCTTTGGTTTCCGAAAGCAAACAATGGAGACTGTACACCGCACGGTAGATCATGAATTTCTACCTTCCATGTTATCTAAACTCAACGGCCTGTTGATCAATCAATTTTTGGAACGCTGCTCTTCTTGCTGGAACAGTGACGATTTCGGATTCGCGACGATCGACATGACGAGGAAACCCAACGACGGAAAATACAGAAACAAAATCAACGACTTTCTAAACGTTGCAACGTTGTGAGAAACGTTGCAACGTTTAGAAAGTCGTTGATTTTGTTTCTGTATTTTCCGTCGTTGGGTTTCCTCGTCATGTCGATCGTCGCGAATCCGAAATCGTCACTGTTCCAGCAAGAAGAGCAGCGTTCCAAAAATTGATTGATCAACAGGCCGTTGAGTTTAGATAACATGGAAGGTAGAAATTCATGATCTACCGTGCGGTGTACAGTCTCCATTGTTTGCTTTCGGAAACCAAAGAAATTCATTGTCCTTGCTAGTTATTTATTGTGTATGTGAGACAGTTAAAGTTTTTTTTCATTTGCATTGCCTACAATTTTTACTGATTTCTAAACAATAGTGTCCCCAAGGCAACGTGTGGATTCCACAAGACAAAATACATCTTTTATCGTCATGCGGATCTAATGCTACTTTCCTAACTTCGTTTGTTGTAATCACGTGGTCTGCGCTTTGGATTCTTTGTTCTATACTTAGTATCGTCGATTGTGAGTAAAGGCAATCGATGTAATCGTGGAAGGTGAGTTTGTTCTCTACCGTATTCTTGCCCACACCTTTTGCTTTCTTCGTGACGCTAGTCTCTGTTCTCATGGCATACATCTTCGAACGCAAACCCGCGAACTCGACAATAACATCACCGTTACATTCATCTTTCAGTTTACCTAGGACTTTTTTGTTACGAGATGGAATTCCAAATCTGTTGGGTTGAGGATACGCAGACGTATCGAAATACTCGAGCATGGAAGGATTTTTTATGTCTTCGTATAGGTTAGGTGTTTGTATGCTGTAAATGAAGCTGTCGGTGTCCGTGTACAAAAGTGATATCTTATCATTGTAGAAGGGTTTCATCACGTCGTAATGAAATTCGAACATGTAAAGTTTCGACAAGTCGAGAACCGTTGCACCAACGTAAATTGGTTTTCTAAATTTCATCAATTTTATATCTAGGTTGAAAAGTACCAAATTCTCGTTGTAAATTTTTCTCGACTTGAATCTAGGATCGGCTATCCACTTCCGACATTTATTCTTATCGGAAATTAATTTCACGTCTACGTGCTTTCTAACATTCTCCATGGTCTTTCCGTACACCGCATTGTTCATTAATTTAAAGAAGTCCTTGTCTAAATCGGAAGTGGCAGCTGTTCTATGTTGTGTGTTAGTTTCTATGTAAGGTCTTAACCACGTGGAATGTTTAAACTTTAGTATTCGTCTAACATTCACTATCTGAACACCCTTCCCAATCAAAAACCGGAGATTCTTGTAGTGGACGACGTATCTCTGTTTAGGGTCCAATGTTAACAAAAGCTTGTCTTGAACCGAGTCGGGTGGACATTTGATTTCGGGAGTCGGAGGCAAATCCGAAAACGTGTCGTGCAGGTGGTCGGAGAATTGGAGATCTACCTCTGCGAAGAAACCACACTCGCTATCGTCGAAATGAATAATATCTATCGAAGTGGGATCTAACCATTCGAATCCCCCGTAAGGAAGTTTCTGTACCATGGCATGTCCGTAGAGATTATTAACGTCAGAGTAGAAGATGTAATTCGATGCTCGATTTGAATCGTAATCTTCTTTCATGTGTACGTTATTAGCTTTTGCATGTCTCTGTACGCATTGCACCATTCCACCTCGTATCCCTCTTTCGATAAATAGCAACATGTCAACGTCCGATATCAGTTCCAGCTTGACCTTTGTCTGGAATAACATTGCCGACCACGCTAATCCCGGTAGACTGTAGAAATACGCTGGATCTAATTTATAAATATTCGTTGCCGTTTTCCTGAACGCTTGAAAAACATCCGCGAGTATCGTCACGTCTAATTTTAAGTAGGCATCGTGGTAGTCTCCGAGTGTCCTACATCCTAATTTCTCCCACATGAGTTGCGCGTGTTGGTATTCTTCGTCCGTGATTCCTTTCTCTCTGAGTCTGCTGTAAAATTCCCTTGGAGGTGGGAGAACGTCGTCGTTAAATTTAGAATCATCACTGACGTATTCGTAAGGATAAATCCCTTTACGTCTAACGAGTTCTATGTCCACGTTGGGAAAACTAGCTCTAGTTATTTTGAATTGATCGTCGGTGAGTTTGTTCGCTAAAGCATCCAGACTTGCAGAGAGAAATCTATACGAATCCAGGAAGCGCATCTCAATTGTATTTTTCGTTCCCGGAATCGACACTTGCTTGCTGAGACTAATATAGCGTTCCTCATTCTCGGCCAAGACACCTATACGTTTCGGATCGTAGCCAAGATGTCTCACCAGGTGGTGAAAATCATATCCGCTTCCGTTGTGAAAGAATATGGGGATGAATTTAGGTTTCTGGATTTTAAGATTGCACGTATTGCAAATTCCACCTATGTAGTTTCCGCTGAAATGATCGTGGTGGAATACTTTTTTGTTCTCATCAGTGAAACTTTGATCACATACCGGGCACACCTCAGTGGAATTGTAATCTTGAAGTTCATTTTCAGTTAAAGGCGCCATCGGTTTTGATGTAAACAATACGCTACCAATTACCTCAACCTCCTCCACCATTTTTTCCAGGAAGTGTTCGATTACATTTGGCCCGCGGTATATATATGCCTCATTTATTTTATCACGTCGCACAACAACATAGCCGAAACTGTTTGGTTGATGAAGCTGGTACGGCGTTGTGGAGGAAATTTCAGGATCCGGTTCGCAGTAGGAGAGTGGTTTCAGGAACGCCTCGAAATCTGCGACGATGATTGCGGGATGTTCCAACAATGCCTTGTGCATTTTGAATTCTTCGACTTCGTTCGTTTCGGGCATCAACATTCTAGCCGGTCTGTTGTCACCGCAATAAATTTTATGTTCGGCAAGTTTCTCCAGAGCAATTTGACGACTATGAAGATTTTGATGATCACGTCGGTCACGATCGTCGAACGTGGTTAGGCATCTCGGGCAAACTTCGATGTTGTTTGCATACTTGGTAGTTTGACTTCTGACCAAACGTGATAGAGAACGAATTAGCGTGTAATGATGAACATCCTCGTTGGAAATAAGAAGGAGATTTATTACACAAGCATCGTCATCGTCGATATCGCTTATCCTGACGGGATGCACGAGATATTTATCTGACGTGAAGGAATACACATTAATAGCAATGCGTTTTCCTGTACGATTTTCGAACTTTGTTATATCCGACAATGTCACCGGGTATTCAATGCCAGACATTACACTTTGAAAGTCGGTCTCGTATTGTTTGTAATGTCCAACCCACTGTGGATTATTTTTGCAATAAACAGGATGCAGTACAGCCAACACACACCAGAGAAAACACTTGTTATCGCTGTTCTGTATATTTAACACGGCCCTCTTGTGTTGAATGTTCGGTGGAAGAGGAACGTAGCTGGAAGCTCGAAGAGGCGAGAATCGGTTCACGTAAACGGTTAACGTGTGAGGACTTCCACACAGAGACCATCCCGACCCTTTAGCCTCGAAATCGTCGTGTTTCTTAACCAGCTCGTTGGAAACTTTATAATAGAAGTTGTCCAAATTTTCGACGTCAGCAAAATAAAGAGTCTGGTTTTTTGTACAATGATAAAAAATACTCGTTGTGCCATCGACTTTCTCGTATTCGGAAAACAGAACAACATATACTTTTATAGAGTTGTTTTCAAGTTTATCTTTCAAAATATTTAGTACAGGTGTTTTCGTTTCGTCCAAGAAACTAAGAATGTCACGGCCTGGTTCTGACTTAATTGAAAAATCCTGGAGTTGGTCGTTGAATGCAGATCTAATTGGTTTGCGTTCATTGGATAATTTAATTTGCTTGGAAGTGGAAGCTTCCGTATCTGCATTATCGATTTTTCTTTTCGATGCTTGTCCGGTCGATGGTTTGCAAATTTTGAGGTGTTTACTTAAATTTGCAATGCTAATCATTTTTCCGCATCGAGCACAAGGCTTAGAAGGTAACGAACGATTAATTCTCGAACCTGTTTCGCTACATCTTGCCCTGTGTACCGATAAATTGTTCCTTGAGATTAGCTTCCCACAAGTAACACATTCAGTTTTATCATTTTTACAATTGAAACTGGTGGTGGATGCCATTGCTTTTTCGAAAATCACAGAAATCAAAAAGTCTAGTATATAGCGATACAATTTTCAGGTATGTTATTTATATATAATTTCTTGAGGTGAAATAGAAAATGCACGATCACGTCAAAATTCAATCTGGTCGAAATTACTATGAAAAACCACGTGAAACACCTTTGAACTTGAAATAATAGATGGTATGTAGCTTCAAAGAAAATTAAATACCTATTTTTTTACAAAAAACGAGGAGCACTGCAACAGGACATCCGTACTCTACAATTTTCAGGTATGTTATTTATATATAATTTCTTGAGGTGAAATAGAAAATGCACGATCACGTCAAAATTCAATCTGGTCGAAATTACTATAAAAAACCACGTGAAACACCTTTGAACTTGAAATAATAGATGGTATGTAGCTTCAAAGAAAATTAAATACCTATTTTTTTACAAAAAACAAGAAGCGCTGCAACAGGACGTCCGTACTCTTCGGCTGCTCTCACAAGACTGACTGATCTGCAGTGTATGCCGTCTTATATAATAAAAACGCGAACCAGGTTAAGTTAAACCAAAAACCTTGGTGATTTTTTCGAGTGAGGAGCTGGTAACACTGCGAGAAAAAGGTTGCCAGCCCCTTACTTTAGGTTAGGTTAGACCAAAAACCTTGGTGATTTTTTCGAGTAAGGAGCTAGCAACACTGCGCCATCAAATAGAGCTCATGCCTTACGATAGAAATCCATTAAGGCGAGCTCCTCACTTCAGCTCCTCACAAGAGGGCGTAGAACCGGTGCACCTGGACTACTAGTTATCTTGGAAACAGTGAGACTTAGGAAAAATCTGTTTGCGGATTCGTCATGTACGCCTATATGTAAGTAAAATATGAATAAAACCTATGCTTGGAAATCCAAAATGGCGACCGGAAGTGGGGTTATTTTTGAAACGGTAAGACTTAGAAAAAATCTGTTTGCGAATTCGTCACGTACGCCTATATGTAAGTAAAATATGAATAGAACCTATGTTCGGAAATCCAAAATGGCGACCGGAAGTAAGGTTATCTTGGAAACGGTAAGACTTAGGAAAAATCTGTTTGCAGATTCATCAGGTACACCTATACGTGAGAAAAAATATAAATAGAACCTATGTTCGGAAATCCAAAATAGCAACCGGAAGTGGGGTTATCTTGGAAACGGTAAGACTTAGGACAAATCTGTTTGCTGATTCATCATATACACCTATACGTAAGAAAAAATATGAATAAAACCAATAGTGTTCGGAAGTCATGCAGGTTTGGACGTGACGACGCAGTTCAATAACATAGGTTAGACCAAGAAAAAAACCTTGGTGATTTTATTTCGAGTAAAATGTTGGCAACACTGCGAGAAAATAAGGCTTATGTCTTACAAGAGCAAACTATTAAGTCCAGCCTCACCAAGCCTCACTTCGAGCCTCACTTTCGGTTGCAGCTCTGTCTTTATGGTTCTACTCTAAAGTAGGCCAAAGCACGTAGAGGCTCTCGTGTAGTTTAGCACGAAAAAAAAATAAATAGGTTAAGTTATATCACGTAAGATCGTGGCATTCGTACCAAGTACGAGTGGGAAAAAAAAAATAGGAAATTTTACAAAAACATCGCTAAACGCTAAAACATCGACAAAAATTTGTCAAAATATGTCAAAAACTGATTTTCAATTGATAAAAAAAAAACTACAAATACATACCTACCAAGTATGAGTGGGAAAAAAATAAGAAGCGGTGAAAATTGCACTAAAAAATCGTCAAACGCTAAAACATCGACAAAAAATTGTCAAAATATGTCAAAAAATAATATTCAATTGATAAAAAAAAACAATACCTACTAAGTATTATTTTGAAACAATCCAATTACACTACTATCTTGCCCTCTTTCACTCGATCTCACATTCATTCTCTCATTCTATGGCATATTGCGACAATATGACAAATACAAAGGTTAGATTACTTACTACTTTGACCATACTCTTGCTATGTCTTGGCTACATTGCCTTTTACAATTTATCGTTTAGGATTTTAAGTATAAAGTGAATAATTGTTCCTTGTGCGAACCCCTTCTATCTTTTCTGAAGGTATAAATATATTCAATAAACTATTGTTTGCTGTTAGCATAAACTCTCATCTTTAACATTTGATTACTCCGCCGGAAAACAGATGTCTAGGGATGCCATAGCGCTGATTTAAGTTAAGCAATGATTTGATTTACGCAGATTCGAGGTAGATAGTCGTCATCTTTCTCACACACGCACATGGTTGGATCTTACCTTCGCTGCATTCCCTCTGACCTGGGTTGGGTGAAAGTGGTCCTACAGTTCTGGAAGGCCTCCGCACTCCAGTGTTGCATTTCACGGTTATCCTGGTTGGCGAAAGTGGATCAGTCGGCAGCTCCATCTGGCATCATCGGATCCTAGCTTCACTCGTTCACTTCGCAGGGACGTCCAGGACGGTACACGCCCACTGTCGACTCCATACGACAACTTGCGCAATAATAGGTCAGTTCTTCGCGGTCACTCGTAAGTACAGATACGTGACTTGGGCGATGAGACGAACATACGCGATTAGCCATTCGCGGTTTCACATGGATATCAAATGTTATTAACTTTTACTACTTAGGACGTTGTTTCGGACGATTGACACAGGTGGACGTGTCTGGCGCTATTCTCACATAACCACACGTATGTGCACGGATGCGTTGACGGCGAGGGGGAGAAGGACCCCCTGGTTCTATTCTGCTCTACTCCATGGCTCTGAAACACTCACTCGAGGAAAACAAATCCAGACCTCGCAGCTAGGTCGCGCGTAGCTCACACTCCGGTGGCGATTGTAGGCAAAACTGTGGCAAAACTGTGTCTCGCTATTCCAAATCATCCCTTTTATTCCAGATTTGAACGTAGTGACGCGCTACCCTCTTTGATCAGGTGCTTGTTTATTGTTTCTGGTGCTTTGACCGTTGTCCTCCTATCCTGGTCAATGCTCACTCCGGTCCTTAACCCCTGGTAGCAACCCCTCGCGCAGAGATTAGGCTAACTCTTCCTCTTTTGTATTCGACACGTTCAGAGAGGCCAACTCAGCAGGGTTCCGTCTTCTATTCAATCCAGCGATGAATCTTTAATAAATCATAACTCCCGTATTTCTGTTCTGATTAGGCTCAAATCTTGGAATCAGTACTTTCATGATGTGTTCTTCCGCTGGTTGAAATCTCACCCAATTCGGTCCATTGGTTTAGAAGTTGCATTTTTCTTGTTATTCCCATAAGAATGCATGTAAATCCGAATTCGGGCGAAAAACGGTGATTGAGCAAGCTAGTGCTGGCTAAGACAGTTTGCTAGACACCTGTATTCGCGACGGATTTTAATATTACCAATTTCAATTAATTCCTACTAACGGGCAATTAGATTAATTACTTGTCACTCAATATTTGACCGTTATAGTATATATTATGTTCAACGTACTTGGAAGATGTATCTTGTGCTGAACTAAAATAAATAATAATAACAAGTGGTGTGCGGTATCTCGAAAAGTCGGGACCGGGATCGGAAAGAAAAATTCCGTCCCGATCCCGACTTCAGCGAATGACTTCCCTACTTTTCTGGATCCCGAGCAGTCGGGAAATACCGAATGGTCATTTTAAAACGGTATTAATTCTTGACGTTTTCTGCATTACAAGTGTCTGGAACTTATCGGAAATTGTTAGTTTTCATTACAGAAATGCAAAGAAAATCACTTAAGGTGAAAATGAGAATTTGAGATTTCCCGACTAGTCGAGAAATTGCGAATATTTCCCGTCCCGAATGTCGGGATTTAAAAAAAATTCCCGTTCCGATCAATAATATTCTGTCCCGCATAACAATAACTAACTATCTTCATTTATTTTCAATTTGTCTGAAGCCACAAAATGTAAATGGGTGGAAATGCTCATTTGTGTCCTCGATTGCGTGTGTTCAGTTTCTGGCATGGTTTCCTATCTGCATAGTGCAACACTAGCGCATAAATTTGGAATTCATTTCATAGATAAATTCACCTCTTACCGTCGTTTCGTCATCACGAGTAAACAACGGATTGGCCCAACCTATACTTCTAATAACCTTGAGCCAACTGAACTCCGGGCCTCGCTGCGCTGGCTTTATAATCGCGGTGGCGTATGGGTAGTGAAAATAGTAACTACAGGTACGCGTTGCTAACTCATTTTTTTACATATAGCAAACTTCGTACTGAGAAACATCCAAGAAGTAACATTAAGAAAACACTAGTGGGAAAATCACTAGTTGCACGTGTCAATATAAACTTAAAATTGTGTGCATTCAGACAATACAATTGATATTGAGCCTCACAGGACTCTTCAACAAATTTAACAGTATAAATGACAATAAATGATAACATTCACCGAATACAGTGACCACGCAGGGTCGAAGCTAATAAACGTAGAGGTGGATCCGTTAACGTTTACAGAATAGAGTGACCACGCAGGGTCTAATAATAAGTGAAACTAATAAACGTAGAGGTGGATCCGTTAACACATTTAAACTAAAAGTGTACGCCTCACAGGGACATTTAGCCTGCATTCTTTATCCAAACCTTCTTAACAAAAATATAATATTGCGACCACGCAGGATCGTTAAATGTGGCGACCACGCAGGGTCGTTACAGTGTTCAACGTTCAAACCTGAACAACTCAATATATCTCCGCATATTTTGGAAAACATTTACCGATATGGGCGTTCGAATGTTCTCATAGACAATGATGTTGAAATCTTAATTCGATTTGCAGACGTCGTGAAGTCGCTGTACTTTGCCGATTTTCAGCAACAATAGCTCTTGTCCAGTCTAACGCTGGGCACACTACATGTTGGCAGGAGAAGTGAGGAGCGGGGAAGCGAGCTATCCAGCGCATAAGCAATCCAGCCTGTAGAACGAGGTGCGCGTACTACTTCCTCAACACCACGTCGAAACTCTCTGCACCACCGCTGTTGTCTGGTTGGTCTGCTGCGTACTTCCCGCTTCCCACTTCCCCTGCCAACATGTAGAGCGCCCTCCTTAAGACTAGACAATAAAACACAAAATAAAATACTATTTGTCTTTTCAATTCAGAGACCATTGAGCCATCACAGACACCAAGGATGGTAAAGAGAAAAGTATTTTTGTTTGCAACCTTCATAAAGTCACAGAAAGTAATTACCCATTAAATAACGAAAGTTCATTTTCGGCCACTCAATCAGAGTTTCATCTCTTTGATACAATTATCACAAAATATGTAATTGTGGGATTTATACCACCTGTGAGCATCGTTTTAAGTACAATTCCCATTTATTTTATTGTATGCATAAATAAGTGTATTAGAAATGTCATCTAATTTTAACTGATAAATTATTCGCAGATTTGTGTGATCCTATAGAGCCAAATCTATTTTTAACTTGGAATCAGTGGCGGCGATTGTGTGCCAAAACTGGGTAGCAAGGACAGTTTTTTTCCCCTTGTAGATAAGGTCTAGCATATTGCTGGGACAAAACTGGCCCCCACTCGCCGCTACCGCTTGCAATAATGTAAATGTCAATTGTAAGGGTAAACGTGCCACCCACCCTTTTTAGGGATTATGACATGTCTACAAATGCGTCTCTAAATTCATTAATCTTTTCTGGAAACATAAGATAGTGAAACGACACATTGAAATACTCCCACCAATGTGTGTCATATTTAGTACTCGAGAGCTTGTTTCTTATATTTTTCATTTCTTCACCTGTAATTGCTTTCATAGTTTGTCAGAGATTTTTGGGGAAATAGATACAGTTAATCCTTACGTAGAGAGATTTTGTTGATGGTGCGGGGCCAAGTTTCGGTGTGGTCTGTCTCGTATCAAATTTCGAAACGAGGCCGAGAAGGTTTTTTAAAACTCGAGAGGAACCGAAGTAATCTCTATAAATTTAAAAGAGACAAGAATTCGCGTCCGAAGCTCTCTGAATAGTTCGAAACTTTGACATGCTGTTTGAGAAAAAATCCTAATACAATTTTACATAACTATGTGACTCATTTAAACGTATGAAGAGGATATGTACCTGATTATTGATATACTATATCTAAGTCAAATGTATTGTTTCTCGCAATTGCAAAATTTATCAGTTGACTACAATGCTGCTTCGTTTCATAGAATCAGGATAAAATTCTGCAATTCGAGAATTCTCAGCGTCGAAACGAGGCGTCAAGCTGGAGAACGTTATTCGGGCAATTTGTGTTCCTTAATAACCTCTCCACGTCTTCAGAGATTGTGCTCACACTAGCAAATCCCCCCCTCAGGGAGTCCTGAGCACGATCACCAGTAGACACACATTACACAGTGGTTCAAATTCCTATTGATATTGGAGACTAGTCCCACTTAGTCCATCTGATTAGACATAAAATGAACATTGAGAATCTTTTAAGTCGAGATTGAGACCAGAACGAGAACAGACATTTACAACTCGAGACAATAACCAGAAGGGCTTAATCTCGATACAATTTCTAGTTAAAATAGAGCAGGACGTTTCCGAGACTTTAAAATGAATACATGTTCGCTTGCAACTTTCATTTTACAAACTTATGACTTTCCGTTGTATTAAATTTTGAGTCTAAAAGAAGGTCCAGAGTTTCACCTGTTCCGGAATTGTATTTTATACCTGTTTTTTTATCTTCAAAAAATATTTTTTTTAAAAATTAAAGAAATAAAAATATGTAGGTGTGTCAATATTGCAATTAAAAACAGGAAATACCTGTGCGTTTCTCAAAAATGGAATTAATCACGCTCTTCCCATAAACGTCGTATTTTCTTCTATATGTATGTATACACACACACACACGCACACCCACACACATACACACGCATTACTGGAAGATATTTGTTGCTGCTTGCAGTTCTTCTCTAGGGCAGTTGGGTTCAAGTTTAATGACACCCAAAGGTCAACGTAATACACCCTGGTTAATCGAGGCCCTGGCGTCTGGACCCACGGCAAGTATGAGACTCTCTGAGACTTGTGTTGTATGTCGTCCATTCACTTTCGTAGTTGTCCTTCATCTATTTCATCTTATCACCTGTCATCCTTATCTTCGCAATTAGCCAAATGTGGCAGAAACGCGACGTACAATAACTCAAACCAATCTATCTATCTATCTATCGTGAAGATATAACTTTCTGTTGTAGAAATAACTTCCGGTCATTGTGGTACAAAGAGGGAGAGTTTAAAGGGTAAAAACTCCTCCAATCGGCTTGTAAACTGTTTGCATTAATAAAATTAAAAAATTGAACAATAACATATAACTAAAGAGAAATTTGAAAAAAAAATATTTGTGGTTTATTTATAATAGTCACATCTTCTTCAGTTATAGCTAATACTGCTATGTTCTTCATAATCATGATTCAGAAAAAGTATGGGAAAATATGCTATAATTGGCAATAATTTAATGCGTGCAGTCCAAAAAAGTGAAAATTCAAACATGTTTTGATACATTTTAAAAATAGAAAGTATAAATATTAATTCACTTCTTAGGCATAAATATTTTTTTGAAAAAGGAAATACATTATTGATTAATTGTAAACTGCTTAATAATAATTATTTGTAACCCTTTTACGAATATAAAAATTAATATCAAACAATTGTTATTATTATTGTTATGAACGGTACAGAACTATTACAATTTTACTATTCTTGTTCTGCTGAAAGTTGAACCCCTCCCACTATTTCTCTCTATATACGCACATGCTTGTGTCCACGATTCTTGCTAAGTGTGTTGGGTTCAAAATACCCTGGATGTATTAAGTGTTGCCAAACATTTATTGTATAATGTTCCTACTGCAGGTTTGATTGATTTGGCTTATTTTGCTTCGCCTTACTGCAATTCTTGGCTAATCGCGAAGTTGAAGAAAGAGTGATGATATGATGAAATTGATGAAAGGACACCAATTACCAGGCCAGGATTCGAAGCCGGGACACTAGCGTCGTTCTAACTACTCCGACACGGAGGTCGGCCTTCTGTAGGTGTATATAATAATATATGAGATATTTTCGTCGCAATGAGCCAATAATGGCAGAAGAACAACGTAAAATGGCAATAATACAAATGCCAAAGCACTTTCAATTACATTAGTTGAATTTAAATTTATTTCGTACTCCACTTTATGCACAACTTAACCTACAGTTTAAATAGAGATCCGAACCACTATGTACCTTCACTCTTCAATACAAAGCAACGACGTTACGACTGCGTCATTGTGAAGGCCAAACTACATTAGTAGTCGCTCTACAAAAGTTTCCTGGTTCGATTCCTTTCGTAAGCACGGATTTCTTTGTTACTGTCCCTTCGCAATTTCACATAATCATCACTAATACCTATCTTCCTATTAGCCAAAGTAGCAGAAAAGTGAAGTAAAATAAGCAATATACAATATTATCATCCATGTGTCTACTCTGTTTCGAAAAATTGCAATATGTATTTTATTATTATGGTCATTCAGAAAATTCGTTCAACCACTAGACAAAACAACTGTTTCCGACGGAGAAATGCTGTATTCACGGGTAAGTCATGGATGTGCATTCATTATCTGTTTCATCACTCACTCATCTTCACATCGGGATTAATATTAAGAGTGTATAAAACGATGAAAAATAAATAAAGCAGATGTGGAATTTATGCTAATAAAACATGGCAAATGTACTTACGTGTAAGGACATTTCCCTGCTAATGGAAACACTGTCAGATTATGAAGGGACGCTCGCAAAGAACACCCATCACAGATCGGAATTAGAACCGGGACACCTAACGTCGTACCGCTCTGTGTTAACCACTCGGCCACGGAGGTTATGTACTTAATTTTGGCTTCATTCACTGTGCAAGTGGCTTACTGTACGTCAGAAAAATAACAGTTGTTATTGTTCAAGTATTTGTCTAGGAATAACACTGTTTCCAGGCCCTGATTTATATACGTATATACGTATCACACCCTTACAATTACAGTTAAACTGTTAGACCAAATTACATCAGATTGTTAGTTACATTTTAATATGTTTACATTTCACATATCTTATTATTTCAATTTATTCCTAAAGCATTGTCCTTTGCAGCTCGGGGCAGCCTCAAGTCCCCCTAAATCCTGCAGATATGAATCGCAACTGGAAGTTGACAATTCAATACATAAATATGTAAAATGATGTATTGTTCCGTTTTTTAAAAAAGATAAAGAAATTATATGCATTTTATATCTCACCAAGCGATATCTTCAATCCCATCATGGTTTATGTTCAAATAAATTTGGCAAGTTAACAGATTGCATTCCAAATACAGATTCCACAAAAGTTCCCCCGACCCCATTCTCATTTGTTCCTGCACACTGATTGAATTGTCCAGCAGAGCAACAATTGGCTCAATTCCTTCCAGTCTCGTTAACCGGCTCGAAGCGCACAGCTGTGTTTGATCAAAGCTTTTTGTAATCATGGAAATTGTAACATTCAGAGATAATATCGAAGAAAAGAAGAAAAACCTTTCATTGCTACACTGTCATTTTTAAGGGGAGAAAATGCCAACTACTATTACATGGTTTTATAAATTCATCAATGATGTTTACTGAAAATCATTCATACAATCTAGTGATGTGAAAATCAGTGCCAATGGAAGATTAAAAAGTTGGAATTTGAACAACGGGTCTCTCGATCGATCAAGCACAAAATGGTGCTCGTAATCCTTTTGCTCTTTGATTTTCTGTCCAATTCAAGCTGATATTGAGGACGAGATGTAATTTGTGTTGTGTTTTTTGATTGGAAGTTCCAATGCACCAACATCAACCAACCGAATAGATGTAATGTATGTTGTGTTTTTATTTCGAAGTTTCAATGCACTGCCTTCAACAAACTGTTACAATATTATATAACCATAAGTTAAACAATTATAATTGAAATCTCGTAATCCGTCAGAAAATAAGAGAATTTTGCTATTCAAATTGTTGAGTTCCCTTAACATAACTATATGTCTCACATTACTTCGTTTCGCCGAAAGCTTACATTTTGTTGCGTGAAGTTCTTTTGTTCCATGAAACATTTTTGTTGCTTATCGGAAACAAACCTGATGTTCGTACTGGCAAATAACTATGACCATTAAACAACATGGCGGATACCGAAACAAGTTTGTTCCGGATGTATGCTACAATTCTGCCAGATCTACGCACTTCATTGGGATTTTGTAGCCTGGTACCTACATCTGCTGGTAAGTGCAACATTGATGCTAAATGTGTTAATTTGGAATAAATACAGGCGAAGAAGTTCAATATATAATTTTGAGGCGGGTTTGTCTCGCATCCTAGTAGTGTATCTTGACCGGTTCTACTCCATCTTTTTGGTCTTTTCCATCCTTTTTGTCGTTTTCCATTTTCTTAGACGAAACGCATTGCTATTTTTATTTTTATGACCTTCTACGGGCTACGTTAACGTACAAGGGTAGTTTTTGTATACGTATTATTTTGCTATGACCTTCTACAATATGATAAAATTGACATATTCACTTTTTTACGATCTTTCACGAGTTAGGTAACGTTCTATTTCACTCCAGTTGTAACTTGCCACGAGAACCTTTTTTCAACGATCTTTTACGGACTAAAGTACAGTAGAGAGGAAACACCAATTCCCGGTCAACTGTAAATTTTCTCTCACTCAAAACTCTCGACCAGCGAGTTAAATTCCGATTCCCCGACCCGAATTAAGTGTGCTGTGTGAGATAATTCGATGGAATTCAGTAAATGAAAGTTGAATCTTATCTGATACCGACTCATACCGGCCTCGAATATGAGAGTTGTTGTACTAGTATATATTTAGCAGTTCAAATGTCATCATTTGTACGAATCGCATCATACGTAAGAAGGGACCTCATACGTAGTAATCTTCTACGATGTATTTTGAGGGGGGGTCCCATGATTTTTCACTTTATGTTTAAACCACATGGGCCCTTTGTCGACGTGTTCGATGGGGTCCTTACGATGTGTTTTCAGATCTTTTACGAACTTACCAAACCTACTTATACATGTCCTTGCAAATTTGCAAACAGATTTTTTGACAAAGTGTATAAACTGTTTCCGAGAGATACGTCCATTTCCGGTCGTCATTTTTTGAATTTCTTCCAGTCAGGCAGGACACCGAGACGATGCTAACGCAAAAAACCCATGTCTCTACGATCGTCCTTTCGAAAGTTACGAGCGATGAAAAAATTGGCAATTGGTGTTTGGACCAAATCCCGCCACCCCCCTGAACTTAGGACCACCAAATTTTGTGTACGTACTCTACATCACTAAAATCTACAAGGGGTGCCCAACGGGGAGATTTCTCGATTTATTTTTGCTCTATCTCTCGCCGTTTTCGTTGTATTCGCAATTTTAGATTTTTTTGACGCTGGACTTGGAAAATTTTCAGGAGATGTTCCAAGACGAGCTATACCAATTTCTGTAGGGGAGGACAGAGGACACCGAGACGATGCTAACGCAAAAAAAACCATGTCTATGCCATCGTCCGTTCGAAAGTTATGACTTATAAAAAAATTCGGCAGTTGACCCATCCTTGACCTCAGGACCTCCAAATTTCGCACGCGTACTCAACGTCGTAGAAATCAACCTGGGGTATTTGGTGGGAATTTTTCGAGTTATTTTCGCGATATTTCTCGCTGTTTCCGAGATACGCACACTTCCCGTCACCATTTTTTTTATGATTTTGGAATTTATATATTTTTTTCGAAGAATTTTGATAGGCGACCACAGAGCCATCTATGAGCAAAACGTTTAAACTCTTGAATGTTGAAATTTTCTGTCAGCTTCTTTCACTACGTCAACAGATTTTTTTCCTTTTCTTAGAGTGGGTTAGGTGACTTGCAACGATGTAGGCCTTCTAACACCACGAACTTAGCTTACGTCGGCATATTTCACTAAAATATGTCTTTGACTATTGTCAGTTATTAACCGCCATCTCCTTATGGTAAATTTGGTAATGGCCAATTTGAAAATTGAGCCAAAAATAACACTGGAGATGGCAATTGAATTTTGGGAAATGACAATAGTTACAGGTTTCCCCAATCTAGTTAGATAGGTTGGTTGAAACTTCCAAGGCATATTTTGAATTTTTTAAAATAATATAAACACATTGGATTTTTTACATGATCGGATTTTAATTGTTGTTCCAGAGAAATTCTATATAAATAACATACCTGAATATTCTATCGTATTTGCGACTATAGTTTTTTAACTTGTTTTCGACAAATTATTTCAAGTTTAAAAAGTCATTTTAGAAGGTGTTTCTTAGTTTTTGAATTTTTACACGATCGGATTTTACTTGTTGTCCCCAGGAAAATCTCTATAAATAGCATATCTGCAAAAATTCCACCGTTGTTTACTTGATTTTTATCTTGTTTATTTACTGGGACGTACAACTAACATATTATGCCAGCACGAAAAATTTGTGACAAGTGTCAAGCTAGTGTCGACAGTTCTCGTTGGGACAGACATCAACGTAATTGTCCATCGGAAAAAAGTTGTTGCCCAACAGAGCTTGTCATCAATGTGGAAAGAAAATCAGTATCAACAACCTAAAAAGGCACGTTAAGATTTGCAAAGCGTCATCTAATTCTGCAATTTCCGAAGCAGCAACGACTATTCAAATAGTTCTGAAAAGAAAAACTGTCAATCCTGTAACTGATGCGCCCAAGCCAAAACAGAGTAAGTTGCCGGTTGAAGTTAAACTACGTTGAACAGCTTTCGGTGCACAAGTTAAAGACTTCTATTTCAGATCAGAAGCATAGTCTGACACCAGTAGCGCCTTGAGTGAAATGAAATCTTCTGTAGTGGACTTTCTGAAAAACGAACTCGCAAATGTTCCGATTAGATTTTATGTCATTCTATCTTCTGAATATCGGAATTACGATGATGAGATAGACACATTCCATCATTGTTCAAAAATCCAAACTCTATATTTGAGTTATTTGAGCGTCATTTGCGATCGTTTAATTGACGGAATGGTTAAAAAGCACGAAGAGTTCGAGGCTAATGGTTCAGGTTGGACGTTGTGCGGAGTTCATCATGATTTAGAGCTGAAAGTGAGTCATTTTGCACCTCTTTCAGGAACCCCTGACGTATTACACACCAAATTCGACCAATTCCATCACCTTTCGGCATCAAAATAAGCAAGCCGTGTTGAATATTCAAAACACAGATAACAGATGCTTTCTCTGGTGCGTCGTGGCGGCTCTGTATTCGATTCATTGGTCAAATCATCCGGAGCGGTTTAGTCATTACACGCAATATGCAGATGAGATTGAATATGCTATGGCTAGCATCGAGTTAGTTGTCTCAACGTAGAAATATAACTTATTAGTAGTAAAGGAGTGGGTGACCGTCCATTCCAAGTTTGAGGATGAATCACTTCCTTGAAACGTTCTGCTCGAGAAAGGGTGCCTACTACACCTACAGGAGCACGTAAGCGGGATGTAAGTCTACTAACTTGGCCACGACCAATCATTAGCACCATACGCTCTGCAAAGTTTTACCCATTATGATAGCCTTTTCTCCAGCGGTGGTATGAGACCCTATTTCACTCGGGTTTCGGGAATAAGTACACTGTCCAACGTTAGAGAATGTTTAATGAATGTAGCTGGATACACATATGCAACTGTAAACGTTGTAAGTTTAGCACACGTGCGTGTAGGATATTACACTCACTTGGCCAATATATTGCCACGCAATGTGGGGGGAGAGAGAGAATGGCTTCTGCAAACTGCCGTAAACTGCGAACAGATACACCGCTGCTGCTGCCCTCTGGGGTCGTATCCTTAGCTCCAACAAACGTCAGGAATTACGGTCCTTTACTAGCGCCGACTTCTGTAGCTGCAGCGTTTTACAGGGAACTGTTGGATTTCGGGGAAGAAAGGGGCATCTATTAGGGTCACCCTCACGATAACCGTAGTATTTCACCTGACCTGTAATTTTACCTTCTGGGCGGTTGCCTGTAATCCCAACGCCACACTACCCTGGCGGGGCGCTGCAGGTTGATAGGGGGAGGAAACCTTTTCGCAACAAGCGGAGCGTGTCCTCTCACTCTAAAGTGGAGTTTTTCTCTCTCGCCAATAAGCGGAGTGGGGTGTCTCTCACTCGAAAATGGAGTGGGTTATCTTGCCAAAGGCAGAGTTCAACCTCTCTCGCTGGTAGGCGGAGTGGGGCTTCTCTCGTGTACTTGGCCTCTCGCAAGAGCGGAGTGCACCTTCCTACCTTCCCTTAAGAAGCTTAGCCTATCGCAAGAACGGAGTGCTCCTTTCTTCCGGATCAGTTGGTAAGAGAGATCTTATCTTGAGCCGACCTGAAAGACAACTCAAGACAATCTGCTCCGCATCTGGTTATATAGCTTCGGTTCAGGTAGCGCCTCTAGCGCCGTTCACGCGAACTACGTGGAACCGTGCTAGAGCAGGAAAGGCCATCTATATGGCAGACTATAGAACTACGTGCTCAACGCACACACAATAAATACATATTATAATATTAAACGTGTGCTAAACTTTAATATACAATTTTAAGATAAATATTGCATCTTCTTTGCGACAACGCAGGGTCTTATTAACAGAATAATAATAAATTACTACTGATAAACACAATTATCAAAGCAGGTATTATCATATGTAACATTGAACAAGTAAATGAAATAACTTTGAACATAATAACATTTTTACATATACACCGAGTAAATAAACATTAGCGTTACTAATGAGAATGATCTCTCAGGATCATTACATCCGCCACGGTCAAAGTTTTACAGTTGACTCAAAGGTTCAGGTATTACGGATGAAGAATATGAGAACGCGAAATTAATGTGGAATGAATTGAAATGCAATACTCTCGGGGATTATCACAACGCATACTTGAAATTTGACGTAACAATACTCTCCGATGTTTTTCAAACATTCAGGAAAACATCAGATAATATTTACAATTTGGTTACTGCACATTTTTACAATCTTCCTGGTTTGGCGTGGTCGGCCATGCCGTTCCAAACAAAAATCAAACTCGAATTAATATGGGATGTAGACATGCTTCTCTTCATAGTAAGGGGGATACGAGGTGGAATTGTTTAATGTTCTCAGAGCCAAGCAAAGGCAAACAACGATCATATGTCTGAGAATCAATACGATCCAAATCAACCATCCAATTACATATTTTACGCTGATCTTAATAATCTATATGGATTCGCTATGATACACAAACTTTCCTATGGTGGTTTTGAGTGGGTTGATCCCACTTTAATAGGTTTACAAAATTTCGACGATAGGAAATGTGGTTTCTTTGCAGAGGTGGACATCAAATTCCCCGACTATGTGCACGACATGTTTTCGGATTTATATCCGAATTCCGAAATCAAATGTCCACACGACTCTGTTCAACTTAAGCTTTTATTGACTTTTGACCCTAAAGAGAGACATGTCATACACTATAAAAAATTGAGGTTTTAAATGGGAAAGTAGGTTATAGTGTAAATCCGAAGTGTTCTCAAGATTAAAGATTCTCCATGGTTGCGTCCATATATCGGCGTTAACACCAAACATCGCACAGCCGCCACTTCAGATTTAGACAAAGATTTATTCAAGCTGATGAATAACGCGGTATATGGAAAAGCAATGGAGAATATTAAAAAGCATATAGACATAAAATTGATTTCAGATAGAAATAAATGTAAAAGTGGATGACCGATCCTAGATTCAAGTCACGAAAGATTTACAACCAGAATCTAGTACTTTTTAATCTCGAAATAAAACTAATAAATATCAGAAAACCGATTTAAGTTGGAACTACGGTTCTCAACTTGTCGAAGCTTCACATGTTCGAATTTTATTATGACGTAATGAAACCATTCTACAATGATAATATATCACTTTTGTACACAGACACAGACAGTTTTATTTATTCCATACAAACACCGAACTTATACGAAGACCTGAAACACCCTGACATATTTGATTATTTCGATACTTCTTCCTACCCCCAACCGAACAGATTTGGAAATCCTACCCACAACAAGAAGGTTCTCGGGAAATTGTAAGATGAGTGCAATGGTGATATTATTGTTGAGTTCGCTGGCTTGCAATTAAAAATGTATGCGATAAGAACAGAGAGTAGCGTCACGAAGAAAGCTAAAGGAGTGGGCAAAAATACAGTTGAAAATAAACTCACCTTCCAGGATTACGTCGAGTGTGTTAACGCATTGTCGCCGATACTGAGAGCCGAGAAAAGGATCCAAAGCGTTGATCATATCATCACAACCAATAAAGTTAGAAAAGTAGCATTGGATCCTAGTGATGATAAAAGATTCATCTTATCCTGTGGTATTCACACATTGCCTTGGGGACACTATCGCTTAAAAGATGGAAAGAATTGCACTCAATGCACGTAAAATAAAGCACACATTCTTCTTCGCACCACCACACAATTCAGATTTCATATATAAAATAACCATGCCTATGAACGTGTTCGGTTTCAGAAAGCAAATAACCAAGGAAACTGCGCCGCCGAGCTTGAATCTCTTGCCTTCAGTATTATCTAAACTCAACGGTTTATTGATCATTCACCTGAACAGCATTTGGACGAAATACGATGACGACGTTGGTAACACTTTTTTGGTCTTCAACAATAACCTCAATTTCTACAAGATTCTGAACGGTGGAAAACTTCAGATATTCGTGAATCTGGAGAATGCTGGTGAAATCAAGGTTTCTTCCGGCAAAAACATTTACCGAATCAAGCACAATAAGATGGATGACGCAACCACGCACGATCTTTCTGCAGGAGAATGTCTGTACGTCGAGCTTCTGGGAGAATACGACAAACTCGTTCCTCTCGTCGTGGAATTGAGAATCACGTATCCGATAATAAATAAATAACCATAATGCCTAACGATATTTTTGGATTACGAAGAACGTGGATCATGCCAGCGAGATTCTTATGCTGGATCTCAGGGTTAAAAAGTTAAGGAGCAATCTGGTAGCTTTGCAAAATACACTCAATACCAGTCCACAGTCGGAAATAGCAAGTCTTCAGTCTCAATGCTTGGACCCCATTCTCAAAATAGATTCTGAAATGAAATCTTTGTTAAAAATTATGTCGACGTTCCGTCGGTTGGCAACGTGCAAAATATACAGTTGAGGGTTGGTTCGCTTCAGAACGATTTGGTCAAAATAAAGCAGCTTCAAACGAAAGATATAGAAAAATTGAAACTTGAACTTGAGCGAACTTCCAATGTAGAAAATAAAAGTCCGAACTTCAAAACTTGATAGTCGACATTAAAGATGATTTTGACGTTGAACAGTTACATAACACCATCTCTAACTTACGTGATGAATTTTCCACGTAAGTGATTCTATGAAAGAGATACTTCAAACAGAAGAAATTCAAAGTACTCTCGAACAAATTAAGAGTAAATTGCAGATTTTGGAAGACGCCATTACTCCTCCGACGAATTGCAAGTTATCGGTAAGAGCGTAGCAAATATCAAGCTTCAGTTAGGAGCGTACCAAGATTTTGAACACATTCAAACTACGATTGCTACACTCCAGGCGTCTTAGGAGTTGATTAATGACGAAATCATAAATATCCACGCTCTCATAAAATGCTTCCAAAATCAGACGATCAGCATTCAAGACACGTTAACTACGGTTCAGCATAAGATTGATTACTTAGAAAATTTGAACGTTGCATCTAATCTCAACCATTTTTATCATGTCTTGGACAACATACATCATGATTTCGAAACTTTGCAGACGAGTGTTCCGTCGAACGAAGATTTACAGAAGTTGAAAACAGCAGTGTCGACATTGTCCGAATCTAGTGACGTGGAAAGTATAAAAGCACTCGAAAACACGGTAAGTGGTCTTCCCACCTCGCAAGAACTTCGCGCCGTTAAAAGAAATACTGCACGCATACTCAAACAGATAAAAACGGAAGTGACTCATATGGAACAGATTCGGGATGAAATTTCTTCGCTTCGCGACATGGTGTCCACTTTACCAACATCGCAGTGTGTGACCGATCTTCATATGCAGTTTACCGAGATGAGGAACATAATAAAAGTTCTTATTGTGAAAAGTTATAAATTGCATCTATTGGAAAATCTTCAGCAAATGGTCGTCAGCGTCAGAGAACAGGTTGGTGTTCTGGAAACCCATGATGTCTCTCAGGAATCGACGCTAGCAAGGAAGGATATAGTGAAAGAGTTGCAGAAACCAGCGCGTCACAACTACAAACGTTTATCGATGGTGACAAACGGCATCGACGATTTGTGGCAATGTGACCTCGTCGAAATGAGCAGCGGTAATTTGAAGAATGTACATAAAATCAACAAGGGCAACAAGTACAGATGGGATCAAATGAAATGTACTTCCCTTTTCCTACCAACTCAGAAGCGAGTTGGAAACTCTTCATTGCTCCTGTATAGATAAGAAAGTGGGGGAGGGCAATAGCAGACAAGGCCAGCACGCAAACTTGTTTCCAGCAAGCTTTCTGTTGGAGTCTTGGCAGTTTATGGAAGGATTTTGTGTTCCTACCCCCCCGCCTCTCTCTCTCCTTGTGTTTGTGTGTGTATGCGTGTGTGTGTGTGCGCGCCAACACCTGTTTCATTTTAAGTTGGACGTATTTTATTGCATTGACTAATTGCTGTTGTGACTGGGTATGAACCAGGTTAGCAATGGAGACGTAATGAAGGATCAAAAATACAAAAATCATGGCATGAGTAGTTAGTAGTAGTAAAGGTAAGGCAAAGTTCGTCGTCCGTATAGAACCGTGCCATGAAGGCACATTTAGGGGATGTGGCAGTAGGGCGTCGCATATTCTCGAGTTCGGCCATTTTGGAGGTCAATGATCAGCATCACGCTCCAGCCGTTTTTACTCCCCAGGGATGTAGTTGAAACGAGAAAATAAAAATGTTTTACATTTCGTGTATGTGACAGTATTCTTTGGATATTGTCTCTGAAGTGTCTGTTAACATCCTAACCCGCAATTTTGTTCAAGGATAAAACTGGCTGAAGGCCGCGAGTGTTCCTGAGAAGTAATGAGCATATCACATAATGCGCAATAGTTTGGTCGCGTTTTTCGAAAATAATAATAATAATAATAATAATAATAAAAACAAAATATACAAATCAATTGTACGAATGCTTACGTCATTGTGATCATCAAGTGCATTTTGCACACTAACGAGGATCTGGCGTCTAGACATAAGGTCAGTATAATGGTCTGTGGGGTTTGGGCTGTGTCCTATCTATCTACGTTTGTATTTGTCCTTTCACAACTTTCATCTTAACACACCTTTCATTATCCAAAAGTGGAAAAAAAGCGAAATAAAATAAATCAATCAATCGGTTATTGTGTCCCTGCGTTTTTTCAATTTATCACCATGACAGAAAATTAATGTTTCGCTGATGTAATGCATCACTATAATCATGTGAATTATTTTCCGTCATCATCCTGTGCTTAATCATTCCTTAAAGCATAGACTCTAACGCTGTTGTCCTTAATGTAATTGATCTTATTGTGTGGAAGTTTTGATGTAGGCAAAAGAATGGTTAAGAATAAATCTCAATTGATTGTTCGAAATTTAAAATATAATAATTCCGAGGTGACGCATATTAACTGTTCTTAGTTCGATGTCAAAGAACGATTTTTCCTATACATTAAAAAGGATTCCGGCCTCCGTGGTAGAGTGGTTAGCACAGCTTGCTTAATGACCGGCCTTGGCATTGTGGTCATTCGGTGTCTCATTGTGAGTGTCGCTTCATTAATTTCCATCATTTCATCTACCATCCTCATCGTCGCGTTTAGCCAAAAGTGGCACCAGAAGCGAATTAAAATAAAGCAAATCAATCAAGCAATAGAACATAGGGTCTCCGGTTTCATAGAGCAGTATGCAAAGCACTCGGTCATGGAGGCCCTCAAAATTGAAATAATAATTGCAACAGAAAACCTGATATTAGAGTATTTTAAGAGTTTAGGCATATTAAAAATTCACGTCAACCAACAACAATTTCACCTGTGATTGTGTGATATATGGTTCTGCCCTAACAATTGATTGATTGATTTGCTTTAATTTCACTTCGCTTTTTGTGCCACTTTTGGCTAATTTGCGAAGATGGGGAAGTGATGATATAATGACATTGATGAATGGACACTCAGAAACATCCATGCTCAGGCCGGGATTTAAACCCGGGACACCTGGTCTTGTGTATTGGACCGGTGGCCATCCACCGTCCTGAGAAAATTGGGGAGCTACAAATGAGTAGCGTGACGCGGTCACGGAAACCTACAACGACTGAAGGCTTGTCTTGCTGACCACACGTCACCCCATAATTCCCACCTCGGCAAGTGGAAGTGAGGTCGGCAGTCTGTAGGTAGGACCTGGTCCTCGCGGACTGTTGCGCCACGGGTTGTTTTTATTATTACAATCTTCAAATAAAGCTTTATCGTTATATATTACGGTATTTCATCGCATAATCGTCGCACCCTGTTTTTCAATCCAAAGAGAGAGAGAGAGAGAGAGAGAGAGAGAGAGAGGCGGGGGGATGGTAGAAACACAAAATCCTTCCACAAACTGCCAAGACTCCAACAGAAAGCTTGCTGGAAACAAGTTTGCGTGCTGGCCTTGTCTGCTACTGCCCTCCCCCACTTTCTTATCTATAGAGGAGCAATGAAGAGTTTCCAACTCGCTTCTGAGTTGGTAGGAAAAGGGAAGTACATTTCATTTGATCCCGTCTGTACATCCTCACCGTCATAGACACATTTTCAAAATTCACATGGGCAACAATTTTCAATGAAAGTAGCTGACGAACTCGATTCCTTCAAATACATACCGGAAAAGAATTCTACAACTCCGTATTCCAGCATTTCATTCGATAACATGACATTCATCAATCATCATTATTCGGCCTTCAGTCACATATAAGCCAGCATAGTGGAACGTTTCAATCGAACTTTGAAAACGCCCATGTGGAAACTGTTCACGCTTCAGAGAAATTACAAATGGGTCGATATCCTGCAGGAACTCATAAACGATACAATCACACAGTTCACAGCAAAATACGCATGAAAACAGCTGCCGTTACTAAATCTGACGAGCGGCGTTTAATTTCTACGGTTTATTGTCCAAAGTACCGTCAAACGACCAAGAAACCTAAATACAAAGTAGGAGACCAGGTGAGGATCAGCAAATTCAAACGTACGTTCGAGAAGGGTTTCACAGAAAGATCGAGTACGGAACTTTTTACCGTAGTTGGAGTGCTACCCGGAAACCGTCACACTTATATAATATAGGATAGTCGTGATGAAATTTTGAAAGTAGGGTTTTACGAAGAGGAACTCTCTTAAACTAAATACCCCGACATGTATCTCATCGAGAAAGTATTGCGCAGAAAAGATAACAAACTGTTGGTAAGACTTTCGGAAAAGACTTGGATTAATGCAAAGGAAGTGATTCTATGAGTACGTAGAAAAGAGTGAGGAAGCGTTTACCAGACTTCAAATGTCAAATTAAAAAAAGAATGCGCAGTTGCTACCCTAAACATACGTTGTTTAATCGTAGATCCTTCCGATTGTGGAAAAACCACGTTACTGGTGGACAATTTTCTCCTTGCACCGAATTGGTTAGATTGGAAGAACAGACACCTGTACGTTTTCTACAAAAGTTTGGAACAACTAAAATACCAGCAACTCATTAATTTGTACGAAGGACTGGACAGAGTTAACTTCGAATCATAAATAAAACTTCTCGACCGCTGTCACGAAAATTCTGTCGTGGTCTTTGTTGATGTAATTTTAGAAAATCAAAATGAAATTCGTAACTTTTTCACTCAAGGTAGTCACAGGAGAATGGAATGTTTCTACCTAGCTCAGACTTTTTCCAAAATTCCAAAACAGTTACTACGTGACAATGCTAATTTTATTTGCTTGTTTCGTCAAGATTGCACTAATGTCAAGCATGTTTACGATGACTACGTAGGAAAAGATTTAAACTACAACGAATTTTCGAAATCCTGCTCTTCTTGATGGAACAATGACGATTTCGAATTCGGTATGATCGACATGACTCGAAATCCCAGCGACGGAAAGTACAGATACAAAATCAACGACTTTGTAAATGTTTCAACGTTACACGACGTTTAAAATAACCCCATATATATATATATATATATATATATATATATATATATATAAAATGTAAAAATCGAAAAATCGAAGACAACTTGAAATTGCGCGATTACCATGCAAAACGATTCAAAGGTTGGAAATCCGAGCATCGTGGATTCTACGAAGGGAACAAGCGCTAAAATCAACCCATCATCGACGCCATCAGCGGTCTCGGTAAGGAGATTAACAATGTTACAGAACAGTTGAGTCGAGTTGGTGTTTTAAGTCCACTTTATGCACAGTATGGCTAATCGGGACTGGACCTACAGTTTAAAGTGGGATCCGAACCACTTGTGCCTCCACCGGGTATCGAACCCAGGACCCCTTGATTACAAGGCAACGACGCTACCACTCCGCCATGGGGGAGGCACAATGTTACAGAACAGAACAAGGATCTCATCACGGAACTCGTACCTCTTGCCGCTCGAAATTAGGAAGAATATCCTCCAACGCCTCTGTCTAGCATTCACACTTCGCTCGAACTTACGCAACCGCCGAAACGTCAAGCTATAGAGCGCACTTCATCTTCTTCGGATAAGATCGAGTTGGTCCATTGGCAACAGATTACCTGAGTACCGGGAAATTCGAGAACGACGAGTTGCTTGCATTGTACGCGAGAATGGAAAGTAACGAAGGAGTAATTTGGAAAATTGGAAAATCGAAACTCATATTCGAAGAAGACGACGTAAAAATTAATTTAGGTGAAAAAGATAGTTGGTCCAGGTACCCAGGTACGGTTGTTCTTTGGAAACTCACCAAAAAATATCCCAAAGATTACACGGGCTAAGATTATCAACGTTACACGGACATTTTAATATTGTCTGATGTTCTGTACCAAAACAACGACGCCACTCAGAACCGTGTCAAATCCAGCAGTGGAGAAAAATACAGGAATCTCATCAAACCTATTTGGAACGTTATAAAAAGTGGAAGCGGCATCAAGCGCCACGACAAGTTACCGAAAGAATTCGTATGGGTGGACGCCGTTAGGAAACTTTTTGATCCTTTTCTTGTCATAGCAGGCGAAGAAAATGCAGGTAATCGTAATTTTTACAACGAAAAGGTAGGTATCGTGGGCATGATCAGCACCAAACTCTCCAACTTCATCGTAAACAACAGTAAAGTAATAGGATAACTGATCAAAATAATCAACACTCTTCCACCGAAATTTTGGAACGTGGCAGAAGGCAAGGGACTGGTGAACGACATCATAAACAAATTACCGTTCGAAATTCACATGCCAGGTTATCAGTACTGTGGACTGGGTACAAAACTCGAACAAAGATTGGAAAAAGGAGAACGGGGAGTGAATTCGTTGGACGCCGCATGCAAAGATCACGATATCGCTTACAACACTCAAACAAATCCAGATGCACGTCACGAAGCAGATAAAAAATTGGGACATGCAGCATTCGCGAGATTCATCAGCAGGGACGCTTCTCTGGGGGGAACGGTTGCAGCTTTAGGCACGACCATCGCCATGAACACGAAACGAAAATTGCGATGGGGTCTATAAATAACATCCATTAAAAAATGACGCAGCTTCACATAACAGAATTTCCTATCGAATTTCTGCATAACATATTTACGATCACGTTCGACGAAGGTGATGGGAACATCGGCTTGATCAAAATAACGCCGGAATTTCGTGCACCGTGCAAGATGGTTCTCATGGACCACCTTCGGATTAATATGCGGCACGAAGAGTTTGCAAGATCTCAACGTCATGTTTCAAGCTGCAGGAGAAAAATTGAACAATAGGTTGGACGAGCTTCATAAGGCGGGACAAGGAAAGACATTACACCAACGATTGGAATAGGTCCAACACAGAAACAGCTAGCATCTTCGTGCAGCACATCGCGTTGTCCCAAGCACGAACTTTCTTCTTCGACTCCCACGATATATAAATAATATAGCATCATCATGAAGCCCAAGGGTGTAGTTTACCAAGTACCGTACTCGAATCTAAAAAATCTGGGGGTCTTGGATGGGTTACTTAGCAAGAAACAACGCGAGAAGAAACGTTCTTGCTGGTCCAAAGGTCACGGAATGAAATTGTTGCTCAGCACTCCGCAATTGAAAAGATTGCAGAGTTCGGGGAACTCACACGGGAGGTTTCATATTCAGCATTCCAGCAATTTTAGCGGCTTTGGGTGCCGTGGGAAGTTTAGCAGGTGGTAGCGCCGCCATCGCAAAAACCGTAATCGACTCAAAAACAGATCAAGGCAGAATTGGAAGAACAGAAACGTCACAATCTGCAAATGGAGAAAAAGGGTAAAGGCGTCAAGAAGAACGCTTTGAGCAAGTTTTAAAAAAAGATGAAGTTCTCAGTAACCACGATATTGAATCTCTGATCGAACCGTTAGGAGTCTAGCATTTCAGAGGAGTTTTCCTGTCAGATTCTTTGATCTCCGCAGTAAGAAAAAAGAGTGTGGGGTCGTCAACTTGGACAATTACGAAAATCCAGGTACGCATTGGATATGTTATCTCAAAATTTCAAATACCGCTTTCGTTTTCGATTCCTTCGGAGGTGTTCCACCGTCGGGTTTAGTAAAATATCTCAAAGCTTCCAACCTCTACTACAACGACGAGAAAATCCAAGGTTTCAAGAAAGTGAACTGATGTCATCTTTGCGTTTCCATGCTCTCATTCATGTCCCGAATAGATAACCCATCTATTCGAGACTTTAAGAAAGCATTGTGGAACCTGAAACATCATGGGAGTGTTCCATCTCACAAGCGAAACTTCGGCCATGAAACTCACTTTGCCCGACGATATCGTCTATCCTAAATCCATCGCTCTTCGTGCATTCTACAGCATGTACCTGATTCCAAATGTGACCGAACACAACAACAGCATCAAGGTCGGAAAGGGAGAAAAATCAGCAGCATGCCGAGACAGCACAATTTGTCCACCTTGCAAGCCGAATTACCAAGAGGAGTACTTCTCTCTCAAAACACCGTCACTCACAGAGTGGAATTACTATCCGCAACAGAAACCGGGGACCTGGGTACGATCGGAGAGCTTTTGGGTTTCGAGAGCAACACAAAACTCGAACCTGGAATCCAACATTTCGGTGCCAAAATTCCAAAAATCCTGGTCATCAAGACTGAACGTGCACTGCAACGTGGCGGAAGGCATGATCACAAAACCAGACAATATCGGCAGACACAAACAAACGGGAATCATCACGCCCTTCAAACCAAATTCTGAATTCATGAAACCGATCAACTTCACGCCTTCGTCGACAATCTATTTTCCGGTACGTCGCAACAGAATTGACCAGATTGAATTAGTGGTGACCAACAAAAAAGGAGAAGTTGTGGATTTCGCAGGGGCAACGTCAACGGCCATCTTGGGGATCAACATATAAATAACTACAATCATAAAATATGGAACAGATTGAAAGTTACGGATTGCAATCTTTCCCTCCCAACAGTCGTACGTTCGCTAATCTCAACGAACCGAACCGGGAAATCGAGTTCGATGTGAACGTCGGGGACAGATCACACCTGTACGTTAAATTCGACGTGGTGAAAAAAACGTAGCATCATTCCCGCCCAATCCAAATTTGAAACTCGTGGACAACATCGTACCCTACCTGTTTTCACAACTTGAAGTCAGAAAACACGAAGGGTCATCGATAGAGTCGATTATCCAGGCACCACTTCCACGGTAGTGGGAACGTTGAAACTTTCGAAAACAGAAGCCGGTTACTACCAGGCAGGAGGACTCGAAGCGGGAACGAAAATATCTACAAAAAGTCACATCGTACTGTTTACCATGCCTCTACTTCCGGTTTTCTTCTCAGACTGCAAGGAGACCATGTGGAATGGAGGTTTGAGAATCACTTTTCGCAGATCCTCGAAGGACAGCAATGTTTTAATGCAATACAGTAACTTGGATCCGGACGGGATCACATCGCTT
This sequence comes from Lepisma saccharinum, assembly GCF_977018435.1. Classification (NCBI taxonomy): domain Eukaryota; kingdom Metazoa; phylum Arthropoda; class Insecta; order Zygentoma; family Lepismatidae; genus Lepisma; species Lepisma saccharinum. The sequence continues at coordinate 20,357,747 of NC_139232.1, read as the reverse complement.
CCAAACACTTTACCCGAAGCAGCAAAATGCATCATTCAAACAATGGAGTTGAGAATTCCAGTTGTGGAATACGAAACCAACCACGCTCTCAAGTACAAAGCGGAAATCTTCAACAATCCACAGGTACCCATTCAGTTTTACAGTTACCAGTGCGTGCAGAAACTCGCTTCGGGCAAACATTACGAATTCGACGTCACGACGCAGTTCCACAACATACAGTTCGACATGCCAGACTTCGTGGTCGTGCCTTTTCAGACCGGGAGGGACGACGACCAGGAGAAAGATTCCAGCAAATTCGACAACTGCAAGATCAAGAACGCATACCTCAAGAACTGAAGAAACGAAGTTTTCCCTAGCGAAAAAGCTCGACATAGCACAAGATGATTTTTTAAATTATACGAAGCATACTCTGCTTACAAAAGAGTGACCCAGGGAAACATAGATGTATACTAAACTCCAAGTGAATTCAAAGCACACTGACCCATGTTCGGAATCAACACCTCGAAGAGGAAACAGGTTGTGGTCAACGATCGCACCAACATCATAATAGTGTGCGAATTTCACAATCCACTCCCCGACGATACCGTGTGCAGCGTCATACTGGTAGCAGAGAAGTCGTTCGTCCAAGAAATCAAAAATGAATAGGAATAGTTCTAAAAAAAACGGAAGTAGTAATATTTCCATTCCATATCATTTCTAGAAAAAAATTCGCACAAAAATTCAAAATACTAAAAAAAATGTTGAGGTACTGAAAAAAGTGGCTAAAAAAATTTCCACGTTAGATATGAGTCATCACATTACGTAATAACTTATTGAAAAAAGACCACGTTAGATATGAGTCATCACATTAAGTAATAATAACTTGTTGGAAAATGTTGTGCAATAGTTTTTTAACATCCGAGTCTATCAAAATTCCTCGATCCTTCCGGAAAAAATTCCGAAAATCACAAAATGGAGACCGGATATCGAAAACGGCGAGAGATATAAAAATAACTCGAAAAATCCCCACCAAATAACCCCCTGTTGATTTCGACGACTTAGAGTACGCGTGCGAAATTTGGAGGTCCTGAGGTAAAGGTGGGTAAACTGCCGATTTTTTTTCTTATAAGTCATAACTTTAGAAAGGACAATCGCAGAGACATGCGGTTTCTTTCGTTAGCATCGTCTCGGTGTCCTATGTCCTCCCGTAACAAAATTGGTATAGGTCGTCATGGAACCCTCTCTGAAAATTTTCCAAATCCAGCGTTAAAAAACCTAAAATTGCGAATATCTCGAAAATGGTGAGAGATGTTGCAAAAATAAACCGAAAAATCTCCTCCTTAAACACCCTTTGTAAATTTTGGTGATGTAGAGTACATACACAAAATTTGATGGTACTATGTTCAGGGGGAAAGGGGTTTATTCCAAACACCAATTGCCAATTTTTTTATCGCTCGTAACTTTCGAAAGGACGATCGTAGAGACATGTTTTTTTTTCCGTTAGCATCGTCTCGGTGTACTCCCTGAATGGAAGAAATTCAAAAAATGACGACCGGAATTGGACGTATCTCTCGGAAACAGTTTATGCACTTGGTCAAAAAATCTGTTTACAAATTTCCAAGGACATGCATACGTTGGTTTGGTTAGTTCGTAAAAGATCTGAAAACACATCGTAAGGACCCCATCGAACACGTCGAGAAGGGGTGCATGAGGTTTAAACATAACGTGAAAAATCATTGGACCCCCAAAAAATACATCGTAGAAGATTATTCTGAGATCCCTTCTTACTTATGATGTGATTCGTACAAATAATGACATTTTAATCGCTAAATATATACTAGTACAACAACTCTCATATTCGAGGCCTGTATGAGTCGGTATGAGATAAGACTCAACTTTCATTTACTTAATTCGGGTCGGGGAATCGGAATTTAACTTGCTGTTCGAGAGTTTTCAGTGAGGGAAACTTAGCAGTTGGCCGGGAATTGGTGTTTCCTCTCTACTGTGGTTTATTCCGTAAAAGATCGTTTAAAAAAAGGTCCTCGTGACATGTTAGAAGTGGAGTGAAATAGAACGTTACCTAACTCGTGAAAGATTGTAAAAAAGAGAGTAGGTTAAGTTATATCACATAAGATAGTAGAAGGTCATAATAAAAAAATACGTAGACATAAACAACTCTTATAGGTCAAAGGTCGTAAAAATTATGGATTCATATGGAGGCATATGGATTCAGTGATAAATTTATTCATATTTTGAAAGGTTTCTATCAACAGGCAACATCTCGGATAATGGTCAATTGATTCCTGTCGTCCCCAATAAATATAACAAGATCAATTCGGCAAGGATGTCCACTAAATATGCTCTTGTTTGCTTTAACCCTGGATCCTTGGCTGCAATATACCAGGAAAACTACTCCCGACGAGATACACGCCTTTAGAGGAAACCAAGTGTTTGCTTTCGCAGATGATCTATCTGCTTGTATCACCACAAACGAGCAAATGCAAGAAATGATGGCAGCGATAAATATATACTGCCGTGCTAGTGGGGCCAAAATAAATATGGAAAATTCAAAGGCCTTACCATTTGGCACATGGGCTCAAAAATATACAGATATAGGGATACCATATGTACAAGAAATATTAACATATTAGGAATAATTTTTCACGAGGACGAGGACCAAATGTTAGAATCCAATTGGCAAAAGATAGCGACAGACATTCGCATACAATGTTATCAAATGCGCAGCAGACAGTTGAACATGATACAACGGGTGTGGTTTTTGCAAACATATATGTTTATTAAATTAAACTATACGGCCCAAGTGATCCCAATCAATCAAAAATACCTCAGAATAATGAATTCAGCAATTGGTTGGTTTATGTGGTATGGACATTCTTTTTCGAATACCACTATCCAATCTATGGCAAATGAAACTAAAAGTAGGATTGGAGCTCAGAAATATTGAGATCAAATGCAAATCCCTATTCCTGGCAAGATCATATACGCTATATGGCATTGAAGATTCCATTACATCATTATGGATACAGTTATGGACGGAGGAATTTCCACCCCAAAATCCGCCAGATATACGCAGATTTTAAAAAGGACCGTTATATCTCCGAAGTTTGATGCAAGAATTCAGTTATGTGGTGCTTCCGCCAAAAGGTGAAGATGTAAAACTCTCTCAATACTTATATACACTGTTTCACAAACAGTTGCAGATACCGACTCACCGCATTGAAAAACATTTTCCCCATAAGAGATGGGCAAATATTTGGAAAAATTTAAATAAGAAATTTCTGGATACATCAGTGTATAGTGTTTGGTACAATGTAATACATGATATTATACCAACTAATGAACGCTTACATAATATCAATAGACTAACAACTAATAAATGCCACATATGTGGAGAGATAGACACCACTGAGCATAGAATAGTAACATGTAATGGAGTAAAGGGAATTTGGAAATGCCTAACGACATATCTAGGACAAATATGTCGAACAGCACCCCAGTACTTTCAACCGTCGATGTGTACAAGACCAGATTTCAAATATTTTCCAGAAAAGAAAAACAATGCAGTAATTTGGTTAATAGCTAATGCAATATATTATGTATTTTGTAAAAAGTATGAGAGCAATAGCATTTTGTTCACACAGTATTTAAAAAGAAGTAGATGGAAAATGTTACAATATCCAAAAATGTATGAGTATTTTGGAAACTACCTCAGTGTTGTTTAGACAACAATAATTGTATACTTGTGGTGTGAAAGTGTAAACAGGTATTTAATATATGAAGAAACGTATATTTGTATTACAGGTACAACTGCATGTTTACGCCAAAAATCTTCTATCAGATAGAGAAAATGAGACTCTTACTATATTACTTACTATGTTAAAAATTCTATGTAATACTTTTAACAGAATTTATTTAAGAAAGCAGATTTATTTTGTATATATGCTGATAAAATAAAAGTTTCTTAAAAAAAAAAGTCGGTATAGCATGTTGACTACCAGACGGACGACCTGGGTTCGATCCTTGGGGCAGGTGATCTGGGCCAGGAATTTTTTAAACAGTTCATGTAATTTTTAAAACATTTTACCTTTCGACTTTATGCTACTGGTGTAGCATTGATATGTGTACCGTATATCCCTGTATTGCATCTTGTCACTTTATGGGGTCCGTTGCAGAACTGTACTACGTCGAGAAATAAATTTTTTTAACGACAGATTTCGATGCTTTTAAGTAACATAAATTAGTTCCAGCGTGCGGAAAACACAAATAACGGAGATATTTAATCCCAAAGTATGGCTCGTGTCAGTAACAACTTGCCAACTTACCATGACGCAGTAGTTCCGCCACTTTTTATTAGTATAAACTGGTTGTATGTACACTCAAAAAGCTAAAGAACACATCGAAAATTTCCATCAGCCACAAACCTAGACCTCCTAATTCAACAACGTACAATTATAACTGCCATTGTGGTATGTCGTGTCGGGTGCTATATTCACTTGCTTGAAACTTTCAGGCTGGTCTGATTCATGTGAAAGTGACAGGTGTACATATCTTCACAATAACACACTTCTGCAGGCTAAAAGCAAGGGAACAACATAATCCTCATAAACCATGCAGAATATTTCATTTCCTTGAGAGGGTTAAACACAGTATTATGTTGAAAATGTCAAGCAGCGTGAAATGAAATTTTTAAAATGTTATTACTACTTCCGTATGGTCCCAACATTTCTCAGTCGATTATTTCGTCATTTTTGATATTCGAACTTACCAATTCTGCATTGCGAAAGATTCTTCAAGGTGGTATTTGGCGTTTTTCACCAATATAATTTCAATTTTTCACATTACGAGTAATTATTGTTTTTCCTTTTTTCGCTTCCTTAAGGGCGGCCGCAGCTTGACTAGCGTCGAGGATCATCAGTGAGTATGCAGTGTTTCCAACCTTTGTAACCGAAAACTTCCCCACAAACCATTTCACACATAACCCCAAAAACCATTCACGCATAGCCCCAAAAACCATTCACGGTAAGGTTAGATTAGATTAGTTAAGGTTAGACCAACATAGTTAAAATTTTGGGTCGTTTTAATATCAGGAATGTATATTTCGTTTATTCATCCTCTTGCAAAACAACGGCGTGGTTGGAAACACTGACAGGGGGTTACGTCATCGCAATATCCAGTTCAATTAGAGGAAGCAAGTAAGAGCAACAGCAATTCCACGACGAAACAAAACACCTACAAGAACTTTCAAAATGCTACAGAAACTCATTCACGTAAGTAGTTTCTTCTGTAAAAATGAAGAAATCCGTTGGGACCATACGGAAGTGTTACCAAAATTTTTATTGCATTTTTATTTTCACTCACCAACATTCCACAAAATAAGTATTAAATCTTGTGCACATAAAATTGGTGTATCATGGGTAGTATGCCATAATGTTCCCTGTACCTACTAGGATATTTCCAAGTTTTTACCACCAAAAATTGTTGCCAGGTGCAAAGTAAATAGTAAGGTGATTAGAAATGTTCTCCCGCCTCAGAATTTCCTTTGGTTTTCCTAAAAAAATATTTATTTCTTCAGGTTCAATTTTGTTTCATATGTAATACAGTTACTTGTTTTGCATGAACATTCAATTTAGTGCTTGTCTGCTTTGGTTGTTAGGTTCAATGTATATATATATATTGTAGCGTGACGTCGGGTAAGGTACTGGATCGAGTCACGCCGGGACGTAGCTCAGATAAATACGATAGGTCTTAAGTTTGACTTGGCTAACCACCTCTACACTTAAGGAAGCTGATGAAGGATTGTTGGGAGCCTTTGATGTTGAACGCTACTCACCCCTTGCTGTAGGTCTGGCCCTCGGCTTCTGGCGTCGGCGGCGGTGACGGTGATAGGTGCCCGCTGGAGAGATCGAAGATGACGATAAGAGACGGCAGGCAATTCGGCGACTTGAATTGTAAATGAACTGCAGATTCTTCGGCTGGCTTAATCCGGACTGCTTATGGACTTCTCGCTTGTTGCCGCCTCGTAACGTAGGGATCTCTCAGCAGGTCGTCGTCGTCTTCTCGTCGATCAGTTTGGTGGTGATGTTGGAGCGAAGTGAGAGATCGATTTACCGTCTCCAGGGGTTTTATACATTGGATTTGAGTCATAGGTTGGTGGACTTTGCACCTCCACTGTGCACCTGGGGTATCCCTGGATGCAGATGGAAATTTACAGTGGAGGTGCACTCACCGCTGGTGAGGGCCGTTGGCTTGCTGACTGTGCAGAGCCAAGTGGAAAATTCTTGTTGCTCGGCTCTGCATCCGGTGGAATGTGGGGTGAATGGGCGTTCAACTTGCGAGCTTCTGAGCGATGTTTGAGGCAAATTAATGTTTCTACCTTTATGCTCCCAATTCCTTCATCATTCCCCTGGCCAAGATGTATCCACTGTGAGTGGTTACCAGGCAGAGTAGAGATGGTCATGGAGAGTATATTTTGAAATAATAATTGAAGGTACATTGAGTAAAGAAAAAGAAAAACCCTGTATATAATAATGTGTAAAAATAAAAAAAAAGTTGGAGCTGTCGGTATAGCTGGTACTGCACTGGTCTGGCTGCAAGTTCAGCTGGAATGCTGACCGCTGGTGGTATGCTGAGCTGCAGGCTGCATGTGGTCTGCTGGCTACATGTTTTTGTGCTTGCTGCATGATGTCTGCATGGTGTTTTGCTGGCTGCAATAGGATGTCTGCTGGCTGGCTGCCTGTATGATGTCTGCTTGATGAGCTGCATGATGAGCTGCAATAAGATATCTTCTGGCGGGCTGGCTGCATGATGTCTGCATGATGAGCGGCAATAAGATGTCTGCAGGTTGGCTGGCTGCATGATGAGCAGCAATAGGATATCTGCTGGCTGGCTGGCTGCATGATGTCTGCATGATGAGCTGCAATAAGATGACTGCTGGCTGGCTGGCTGCATGAAGTCTGCATGATGAGCTGCAATAGATGTCTGCTGAGGAGCTGCAATAAGATGTCTCCTGGCTGGCTGGCTGCATGATGTCTGCTGCAATAGGATGGCTCCTGGCTGGCTGGCTGCATGATGTCTGCAATAGATGCCTGCTGGCTGGCTGGCTGCATGTACAGCTGCTCCAGGATGACTGCTGCGAAATGTTGATTCCTCGCTGACCGACTGCTGGGTGACTGGCTGCATGCGGAACTGCCGAAGAGATGCTTGAGAAACGCCGTGAGTGGAGCATGGCCAGATGGTGACGTTGTGCAAGGGGGAGCCGACAAGCGTAGGGAAGGGGAAGTTATAACAAAAGGTGTTCGCCTAAGTGCGGAAGAGAAAAGGTTGGTGTCGAAGGTGACATAAGTGAAATGACAGGGGTGGGTAGACAGTAGCCATCATCGAAGGTGATATGTGTGGGAAGAGGAGGAGCTAAGAGAGTGGGAGTTGTAAGTTGACGAAGAGTGGGAGGGGGTGGTGGGGAATGTGCGGGACGTTGAGATATAGCAGCTACGGAAATAGGAGGACTAATAATAGGGACGGAACATGTCTTAGGAGGAGATGGGGTTCGCCGGTGACAACATGAACAGCAAGAAGTGTGACGTTTTAGACGTAAGTACATGTATGTAATGCAAATACAAAGAAGCAGGAGAGCTATGAAAATTAAGAAGAGATTGGAGGTTGTATGTTCAGGAGATTTTACAAGGTCATGAGGGGTAAGTGCACGAGCCTTAGAAGTAAAACATAAGAAGAGGGGAATGTGGAGAAGTTTAAATTGGTATATGACACCTAGAGTGAGACATGTGAGCCAGACAAAAATTATAATGATAGGAATATCCGTATGTCGGTAAAGTGGAGTTATAGGAGGGATGTAAAGAACTTTATATTGGGAAAGGTTAAGGTGAGGGATATGAAATGTCCATTGTTTATGATAAAGAGCCGTTGCATTCACAAGGGGAGGGGTCCCGGGTTCGATACCCGGTGGAGGCACAAGAGTTCGGATCGCACTTTAACTGTAGGTCCAGTCCCGATTAGCCTTACTGTGCATAAAGTGGACTTAAAACACTAACTCAACTCAACTCAACTCACAAGGGGGGAAATTTTGTAATGGGTGTCGAGTAGAAAATTTGGATTGTTGGTCCAGGCAGCAGGAAGGATATGAATTGTTCGGTGGATTGTTGAATGATCGAAACCACATGGAAAAATAGCATGAATTTTGATATCGGGGGTGATAAGTACATCTGTACGGCAAGCCACGTTTAACAATACTGCACCGGGTAAAAGTGAAAAGTGAAAGTGGTAAGATTATAATGTAAAGTGGAGCCATTAGCGTAAAGAAAGGTGATGGTAGGAGGAGGATTAATTATTGCATAAACATTTAAATCTAATTTTACCACATCAGTGAGGTGGGATTCGTGACATGCGTAGGTACACCCATTCATCGTATCAGCCACGGTTGTTGCTTGAATCAATTTGGAAAGACAGAAATTGAGCCCATCGTGTCTCCCTGTGTGAGAAGGCAGAAGGCAAAATTTCTGTGTATGGACCTGACAATTTTCAAGGTCTGTACCACTAATAGTGACAACATTATGAGTATCATCGATGGCGATATACGATGGATTATGCGACACTACGCATGTTAAATTTTCATACGAAAAGGGGACAGGGATTGATAAATAAAGTTTATATTTCTTCTGAGTGGAAGTGATAGGCACCTTCAACTCAATATTGACAGCATCAGCAGAAATTCTGCATTGGGACAGTTGTATCTGATAATACATGTCAATAAGGGTGAGAGGAATTGCTATATCAAATCCAATAGGAAGAATATTTTTTTGAATCTTTTTCGAGTCTCGGTGCAGTGTTGTTTTAGATACAACATGTTCAGAGAGAAAATGATGTTTACAATTGTTAATGGTATTCTCATATTCAAAAAGGGTGAAAATTTGGCTTAGCTGCAAGGTTAGGGTCATAAATTCGATGAGATATGCTGTGCTTGATGCGCATCTTTGATTGTTAAATTTTTGAGTTTATTAATTAATGCTTCCTGATTTCTAGCCAAACTATCAGAGTGGTTACCATATTCAGTAAAAACATCCTCAATCTGATGTTGGAAAGAGTGAATTTCACCAGTTAAATTTGATAGAAAATATGATTAGCTTGCAGATGTAATTTAATGTTAGATATAGTTTGTTTTATTTCATGAGCATTTTGGAATAAGGGTTCTAGTTGCTTAGTAGTGGCAAAATCACAGCAATAGTTAGCAATGCTACTTATAAAGCCAAGGAGTGCACGTTTTTGTCTAACTACGGAAGTGTTGGGAGTGGGTCTTGTGAAGAGGGAAAGGTGTGAAAAAAGGTGTGAATGAAAATTTTGGAGTTGGACCGCAAGTTTACATTGGTTTGAATCTTCTTCACCTTTGTTGCACATGGCATTATGTAATGTTGATGGGAAGTGCTGGGGTTTAGGCATTTTTAATTTCACATTATAGTAGAAGGGGATGGTATAATGATAAGGGATGGTTCCTGGTAATTCTTTCAGATAAATTCCCGAGATGATTTTTACATGTTCAGTTACCGTGGTGACCGAAAAAATGAAGGAAAAAAGGGAAAGTAGTAACAGTACTGCCATTGTCGTTAGTGAACCCTGAAAGGAACAAATATACAATTTTAAAACTGAGTTTGCATAAAAAAATAGCATGTATGAAGCATGAGATTTGTGATGAGAAAAAAAAATTGTTTTCCGAGTTAGCTACTCAAATAAAAGGTAAAAGAGCACGAATGATAAATTAGAAAAGAGAAGGAATTACAAGCTGTAATGCAAGAGATTTTCGAGACCGAATAGTTTGTAATATAAACTTCTGCATTTTTATTTGTTTGTATTTTATTACCATTTGTTCACATTTTGCGCTCCGCGATGTATTTGCTCGAGCCGAGGCGATTCCTACATCGTCAGCTGTGCGAGATTCGTTTACGGGTAGGTCGCGCATGCGCAGATACTTGTGCGATTTCTTTTTTTTTTACAATCTGCTTGCTGCAGACAGAAAAAATCGCGTTGTCGCTAGCGAGTGGAAAATTCACGTACTCAACCAGTAGTCAGTTGAGAGACTACGTTCCTGATTGGCCGTTTTTACTTTCATCTTCTCTATTATTATTACTTTGTGGAATATTAAAAGTTTATTTTAGTCTTCTAACTTGCTTTGAAAGTTAATTCCCGACTCTTTCATGTGTACAGAGTGGAGAAGGAGGGAACAGGAAGAAGAGGGTACTACGTGAATCAAAATGGCGGAACTTCCGTTTTTACATATGCTCGTTCTTGTGTGTGACTTAGTGAAAAATGTCCGTTGTGAAAAAAATCGCGTTGCGAAAAAAAAATTGCGAAAATACAAGTATTATATTGACATGTGGGTGCGAAAAGAATATTTATAAATTATGAATGGACTGTGCAACGGTGAAAAATGGAAAAATTGAATATTTAAGTGACAGACTCGTCCGGGTCAAGGTGCCTTGTTTTCAAACGGTGAATCGTGATAGCATCGGTTTTCAGTTTGCCACGACCATCGGTGTATTCCACCAAATAGGAATTGGCGTCGTATCGTGAAATTATTTTCCCTTGAAATTTGTAGGAGGAGGAAAATGCCTTGGGTACGTGGAGATGAGGGGTAGTGTCCAAAATATACACTAATTGTCCAGGGGAGTAGGTCGTTTGTTGTGTCTTTTTGTCGGCACATTGTTTTTGCTGCTCAAATCGCTTTCCTAAATGTTTGTGTGCTAGTTCTCGAGCGGCTTGGAGTTGTTCTATTCTCTGTTCATTAGAGTGGATAGTGGTGTTGGGATTAGTGGGGAAAACAGCATCTGCAATTAACCTAGGGTGTTGTCCAAATAGCAAAAAATAGGGGTAGTTGTTCATGCCAAGATGTGTACTTACATTGTGGGCATGGGTCGCACTAGCTAAAAGTTCATGCCATTTACTTTGTTTTTGTACCACATATGTTTTCAAGATGGATTTCAAGTAGTGAAAAGATGATTCGACTACACTATTTCTGAAGTGGGCAGCAGTATCAATAAATTTTAATGTGACACCAGTAATTTTGGATAATTCCTGTATTAATTTGCTACAGTCCGGGGAGCTTCTCTCAAGCATAATCGTCTCTGGAAGACCAAAAATGAGAAAAACATGCGAGACAAGAGCGTTAGCTATTGAGTTGGCATCATGGTTGGGTAGGGTTGTAGTTATGGCAAATCTGGTACAATTGTCAACAACGGAGAGAAAATATTTGTGTCCTGTGTCAGAGGTTGAAGTCAATGGTCCACACACGTCAATATGTATTTGACTAAAGGGATGACTAGCGGGTGGGCTCGTTTGCAGTGTATGTTGTACGGCTCCGTGAGCTCTTTTTGCTACTTGACATTCAGTGCATTTGCGTACTGCAGCGTACACGTATTTCTTTAGATTAGGCCAATAGTAGCGTAAAGAGAGATGGGAGTATGTTTTATCAGCACCTTGATGTGCGACCATCATTTTGTTACAGTGAATTAATTGAAACACTTCTTTTCTTAGTTTTTAGGGAATACATAACTGTTTTCTATAGCCTGGTGAAAATTTAGTGTTCCTATAAAGGATTCCATTGTCAAGAACAAATGAGTAGGCTGTTTTCTCTAGTTTGTGATCAGCATCTGGGTGGTTTTCATGAATTTTGATTAATGCTTGTAAGTATGGGTCCTCTCTTTGTGCCGTACCTATGTCAAAGTCATCGGATTGTAACATGAAGACTTGATTTAGTATGTCCTCCTCGTCTGTGTCAAGAGAAGTGTCTTGTGCTGTGTCGTTGGGCAAGGAAGGGGCTGGGTCTACAGGATTCCTCGATAGTGCATCAGCAATACCATTCTGTGATGATGGGATATGGTGGATTTGGAAGTCGAACTCTTGGAAGAAGAGTGATCTTCGAGCAAGGACCCCGGACAACTGTTTTGTTGTTCTAAGGTAAGACAATGCATGGTTATCTGTGAAAAGTATAAAGGGTGTGTTGATTAAGAAGTATTTGAATGATTTTAGGACATAAAAGGCAGCTGCAATTTCAAGAGAAAAGACATCTGCTTTTTTCTCAGTGTCGGTAAGGTGTCTGCTGAAGAAGGCTATCGGATGTAGTATTCCATCAGTATGTTTCTGCATAAGACAACCTCCCATACCCTTGTAGGACGCATCGATGTATACGCATGAAGTTTGCTTTGGGTCATAAGGTCTAAGAATGGGTGTGGAAATAATTTTGTCTTTTAATGCCTCAAAGCTTTTCTGATGCTCTTCATGCCAATGAAAGTTTACTTTCTTTTTGAGTAATTTGAACAAACATTCTGCGGGTTCCGCAAACCCTTGTACATAGCGTCTGATGAAATTGCATATGCCTAGGAAGGATTTCAAATTCTTCTTAGATTTAGGTGAAGGGAATTCTTTGATTGCACGCAGGATGTGATCAGAAATTTGAAATCCCTTTTGCGACACAAGATGGCCTAAGACTGGAATTTCTTCAAAGCAAAATTTACATTTATTTGGCCCTAGTTTCAAATTGGCTGCAAGTAATTTAGCAAAGACTTTATGTAAAACTTGTAGCATTGCGTCAAACTATATCTAGTTTGTGTAGCAAATTTTGTCATCCGTATATGCAGATATCTCGGAACTATCTATGCCAGATAGAACCATAGACATTACATTGTTCATGACCTGACTATTTGTCTTCAATCCCATTGGAAATACTTCATACTCGTAATTTCCACAATTACTAATTGCAAATGAGGACATTTTCTTTGACCTTTCTGTTAATTTTACCTGAAAAAATGCCGACTTAAGGTCAAGGGTTGTGTAATATTTCTTGCCTGCCATGTCTGCTAAAATGTTATCAATATTAGGTGTTGCGAGAGAAGAGGGCTGAATAATTTTATTCAGCGCCCGAAGGTCAGACACCACGCGGAACGAATTGTCTCGCTTGCGCACTAAGAGAACTGGGTGTCGGAATGGACTACCTTCTGACCTGCGAATGATGCCATTTTGTAAGAGCTTGTTAAGCTCAATTTTCATTTGCTCTCTAAGATTCAAAGGGATGGGGTATTGTCTCATATAGGGAGGTTGATTGTCTCCAATGTCAATGTCGTATTCATAAATTGGGGTTGTTCCAGGCTAAAACATCAGCATAATCAAATACTAACTGTATGATTTTTTGTTTGTCTGCCTCTGATAAGTCAGGGTTAATACTGATGCAAGACGGGTCAAATTTTTGCTGACTTTCCTTCAGTCTTGTGTTTTCTGTATTGTCTTCTGTGCATGTGTATGTAGTGGTAGTCATATCAGTGTTGGATGCGTCTGTCATGTCAACTAGAATGTCACATTGGGTTGCTTGGCCAAGTGGCGTGTTGGATTTGAGTGTGACTGGTTTCTCTGAGGGGTTATGAATTAGTAACAGAGGGGAAGAAGTGTTAAGGAGAGCATGGGGTATTGTAGGACAAAATTCATAGTGGGGTTAATTTCCCACGTCCCCCAGGATTCCATGCTTTTTAATATTTTTAATATTAATAATTCCAACAAAGATCCATTACTGTCAATAAATTGATTTGGTTGATGGTACCAAGCATATTGTTCAGTGAACTACACCCAATTAGATACAACACACAAGATATTTGGTTGTATGTACAAAATTAAGTCAATCAAATAATTTTGTACGGGGAACATTCACGTTTTGCTCGCGTATAACAAACAAGGGATTTGGTTGCTGTAACTAGGATTTGTTGCAGCCAACCAGACTTTTTTCTCAGTGCAGTTACCAAGAGGTACAAATCTAACGGTGTTAAATCGGAAGATCTGGTTGGATATCAGACACTTATGTTGCTCCAAAGAAAAATTGCTCACCTCTGCCATTCTGTGTACACTAATACCTACCGCCTGTCGGGCTATGACGGTATTAAAGACCTCAGAATGCCTACATGCCCTCACACACACTCAACGTAGACATTGCAGCTTCAATACAAAAAGTCCAGTCATGTTAAGTTTAATAGTTTCTCTGTTATATAGGTTGAAAGAGTGTATACAACACTATTTTGGGAAACAATATATACAGGGTGACTGGTAATTAGATGTATTCCCTGAAAGGGGTTAAAGTAGAGACAATTTGCAATGCATTTGACTATATGATACTCCTTCCGAAAATTAGTAGTTTTCGAGATAATCGAATTTCAATTTTTTTTTAAAAAAATGACAATTTTCCACATAAAAAGATGAATTGAGAAAAAACTGCTCATTGTATGCCACTTCTTTCAGCGTTTTCTGATAGCTAACAAATACGTGGTTTGTTGAAAAAAAAGTTTTTCCCAAATACCAATCACATGTAAGTAACGGGTGGGTCTAAACTTACAAGTGATGATAAAAAAATGCACTCTTAGTTTACTTGCCAACGTATTAATAACAAAAATGGTATGACACGAAGCGTACAAATTACTTAAATTACTTTCTTGTGACATCTGCTATCCAACAAGGTACAAATGTTGCTAACATTCACATTTGTGTACAAGAAATAATACTTCATTCATCTTCATGTGAATAGAATCAATGAACAATACAATTAAAGAACATTACACGTCTTGATCAAAGTGGGCACCTCCGTTACTAATGCAGGCAAGCAGGTTTTTACGGATATTTATTCTCTTAACTCGTGATTTGATGGTGTCCTTGATGAGTTGACCATCTGTTAAGATCCTCTCCCTGAGCTCTTTTTGCGAGTTTACCGGTGTCTTGTCATGTGGCTCCAAATGTAATAGTCGCAAGCCACTGTCGCACGCTCACGCAGAAGTATGGATGGGCGTCATTAACAATCATTTGATCAAGCCATTATTCCTGCCCCAAATCTTAAATGGCATCACTTATAAACATTTTTTGAGGAACAGGATGGCAATGTTGTTGGAGGATGTGCCTCTAGCTGCAAGACGTGACATGATTTACCAGCATGATGACTGCCCAGCTCGATCCCCCGATCGATTTGACGCCTCGCGACTTTTACATTTGGAGCCACATGACAAGACACCGGTAAACTTGCAAGAAGAGCTCAGGGAGAGGGTCTTAACAGCTGGTCAACACATCAAGGACACCATCAAATCACGAGTTAAGAAACCTAATGTCCGTAAAAACCTACGTGCCCGCATTCGTAACGGAGGTGCCCTCTTTGAGCAAGACGTGTAATGTTCTTTAATTGTATTGTTCATTGATTCCATTCACATGAAGATGAATGAAGTATTATTTCTTGTACACAAATGTGAATGTTAGCAACATTTGTACCTTGTTGGATAGCAGATGTGACGAGGAAGTAATTTAAGTAATTTGTACGCTTCGTGTCATACTATTTTTGTTATTAATACGTTGCCAAGTAAACTAAGAGTGCATTTTTTTATCATCACTTGTAAGTTTAGACCCACCCGTTACTTACATGTGATTGTTATTTGAGAAAAACTTTTTTTTCAACAAACCACTTATTTGTTAGCTATCAGAAAACGCTGAAATAAGTTCCATACAATGAGCAGTTTTTTCTCAATTCATCTTTTTATGTGGAAAATTGTCATTTTTTAAAAAAAACAATTGAAATTCGATTATCTCGAAAACTACTAATTTTCGGACGGAGTATCATATAGTCAAATTTATTGCAAATTGTCTCTACTTTAAAGCCTTCCAGGGAATACATCTAATTACCAGTCACCCTGTATATATATATATATATACAGGGTTAGTCAAAAGTACCGGGACAGGCCAGTAATAACGAGACCCGTGGACGGAGGAAAATCACATGTTGCAAGTGGGTATTGGTGCGGAAACTGCATTGAATAGGGCTGTGGATATCATGGTAGCCATCTTGGATTCCGCCATATGGAATATCACACAATATTTTCAAATGGAAAGGGGTATGCATGACACATCAATTTAGGCTAGAATCGTCCCACAAATGACAATCCAAACTCATTTTGGACCTATCGCCATTCGTGGAAGAGATAGCGTGTGCTACGTTAGACTGCAAAACATGAGATTTGTCTGTAAGTAAAATTAATGGCACTAAGCATAAATAAAATTAATAGTGTTTATGAAGAGAGCTGCTTAACTACTAAGTATAGGGATTTTGCACAGATTATATATATATATATATATATATATATATATATATATATATATATATATATATATATATATATTGATGAAGGAATTGGGAGCATAAAGGTAGAAACATTAATTTGCCTCAAACATCGCTCAGAAGCTCGCAAGTTGAACGCTCATTCACCCCACATTCCACCGGATGTCTGACAATACTATGTCAACCGATCGTAAAAACTGCAAGGTGCACGTTGTAGCATATCCAGAGAAAGTCCTCTTGTTTCGTCCAAAATGCGATTCCGTAGATCATTCAGGGAGTGTGGTTTGGTGCGATACACTTTGTCCTTCATGTATCCCCATAGAAAGTAATCCAGGGGTGATAGATCGGGAGATCTTGCAGGCCATTCGATCATATGTCGTCTTCCAATCCATCGTTGTGGAAAGGTTTCATGTAAGTATTGTCGAACACCCCGTCCATAGTGAGGCGGCGCTCCGTCCTGTTGGAACTAAACACGATTAAAGTCCCGTGTCGACACTTGGATGGCAGGTACAATCTGCTCATGAAACATTGTCAAATACTTCTCACCTGTCAGATTGCCGTCAATGAAGAAAGGGCCAAGATTGATGCCTCTTATCATTCCTACCCAAACATTCAGTTTCTGTGGATACTGGGTATGATGTACCATCATCCAATGCGGGTTTTCATCGCACCAATAGTGGCAGTTATGTCGGTTCACATGGCCGTTTAACATAAATGTCGCTTTATCAGAGAATGTAATGTCATTGAGGTGAATACTATCGTTATCGATATTTCGCATCATTACTTCACAAAATTTAATACGGCGATCAAAGTCATTTCTCGTCAGTTCGTGTCTAAACTAACTTTGTAGGGTTTAAACTTACTGCGCACTTAAATTCGTTGCACTGAACTCTAGGAAATGTCCAGCATGTTGGCAACGCTGGTTGTCCATGTATGCGGATTTTCCACAGAAGATTGCAACACATCCAAAGAAACTGCCTGGTCGCTACACGATTTCGGCCTTCCTGATCGCACACGGTCTTTGACACTTCCACTTGCTGCAAAACGTCGAATGATACTTTCGACGGTTGACTTCGAAATTGGGTTACGTTCAGGGAATGTAGCATTAAATAACTGTCGCACCTCGGTATACGATCGCTTGCGATCTCCATAGTCACGCATCATTAATAACGTAATACGTTCTCGTTCACTGAGCTCCATTTTGACCACTGACACGGACACACATCTCCTTCCTTTGACTCAACACTCACCAACATGAGCGACATGCAGAACGTTCGCAAGGACGATAACAAATGCAACTGACCTTCGAGGAAGTTGACTACAATCTACAAGGGATGTGTACAGAAAGAGTCCATATCCAGACGAATACTGTTATTGCTGTCCGTAGAAGGGAAAGTAAAACAAATACGTACCTGATGCTCTTAACCCATGAAGTCCCAGATAACTTTTTTTGCTTGGATTTTAATTTATTTTCGTATATATACTTCTGAAGATGGAATATGAGCTACCTAATCGAAATTTTTTGTTTGCCATGCGTTCTTCCCTAGGGAGTAGGTGATCTCATATGAGATCACTGGGACTTCGGGGGTTAAAGTTAAACATGAGAAATAGAAAATGTAACACAATATATATATATATATATATATATATATATATATATATATATATATATATATATATATTGACAATTTATTTTTATGCATAATATACAGTGTGTGGGTATGTGTGTACGCACGTGTAGGTGTGTGTGCGTGCGTTCGTGCGTGTGTGTGAGTATGCGCGCGCGCGCATGCGCGCTGTTACAAAAGGACAACTTATATTAATTTTATTTTTTGCATTTTAGAATTTTATTGTTTTTATTTTATTCAAATTAGTAGCACATTTATGGTATTAATAATTGGAATAGTAACAAAAGAATATTATAATGTTATTTTTCATACCTCATCTACCCAATATTTGATGTAATTTGAAGTCTTAAAATAATACAAGTCATACAATACAGTATATCTATGACAATGTAAATTAACACATTAGATTCATTTTAGAAATAATATCAAAGAAATTTTCCAGCTTCACTGAAACGTCTACAACTTGGTATGATATGGCACATTGCATTCCACGCATAGGGTAACATTACACTTCATGCAATAAGTACGACGTCGTCCAGAACAACCTTGCCTCTGGCATCGTCGTTGTTGATCTCTTCTCGTCAGCAAATGGTCCTTCTTGTCGAAGCGTATTTCTGCTAGAGAAACCAGCCTGGAAGTGACTCTTGATGACAGAGCGTGTAATGAAGCTACGTGGGGGTATGCACGTCTGTTCAACTGCTGGGTTACCCCACATTGGTGTACACAAACACCACACGATCGTACGTAGTGCTCCCCGTCGGCTCGAGCAATACGGACGAAGTACGTGTTGTGGGTGAATGGGGCAAGAATGAAGGACGCTACATGTGTTCCACGATGACAAGGCTCCAGAGCATGGCCCCACCTGACGGCAGTGGTCAGGTAGTGAAGAGCACAGGCACGGGTGGCTCAGGAACGTCAGGTGATTGTACCACAGCGCCGTACGGACGTGTGGGCTGATTGGAAGTGCAGCGTCAGGGAGCATGTCAGTGAAAGAGCCGGTGCGGTGGTGGTGTGCTTGACTTACGATAATTGAGTACGTTTTTTCGAAGCCGTTGTGACCAGTGTGTGTGTGTGTGCTACCTGTGCACTGCAGTACAGTATTCCATAATTGACACTATCCTCACCGTACCATGGAATGCTACACATTTGTAGAACTGAGGGACATGCATTTTGTCTACGGCCTTGCAGATGGCAATGGCCGAGTAGCTGCACGCCTTTATCGCGGACGGTATCCGGAGAGGCGACAACCCGACAGCAGGTTGTTTTCGAACGTGCACCGTACCCTTGGTGAATCGGGTGTGTTACGTGCAGGCCATCATGTCGGTCACCCAAGACATGTGCGTACCGCGGCGGTCGAGGAGGACGTACTTGCTCGCGTGGCCGACGCACCGTCCACTAGCACCCGTAGCATTGCACGTGCAGTTGAAGTATCACAGTCGACAGTGTGGCGTGTCCTTCATGATGATCTGCTGTATCCCTATCATCCACACCGAGTCCACGACGTGTGGAATTTTGTCAACGACTGTTGCAGTTTTGTACCGACGATCCCCGTTTTTTGCGCCATGTGCTTTTCACGGACGAGGCAACATTCACCCGTGAGGGCATCTTCAATTGCCGAAACAGCCATGTGTGGGATTATGAAAATCCACATGCAGCAGTCGAGGTGCACCATCAGACCCAGTTTGCAGTGAATATCTGGGCAGGTATCATCGATGAACAGATTATCGGTCCATACCTGCTGCCACCACGTTTAAATGGCCGCCTCTATCGCACCTTTCTTGCATCAGTCCTTCCAGAGCTGCTAGAAGATGTATACCTCAACGTGCGACATCGTATGTGGTTTCAATTGGATGGAGCGCCTGCACATTTTGATGGCACAGTGCGAACCCTTTTACACCATACCTACCCACAGCGCTGGATCGGCAGAGAGGGCCCCGTCCCCTGGCCCGCCCGTTCGCCTGATCTCACACCAATGGATTTCTTCTTGTGGGGCCATGTGAAAACACTCGTCTTCGAGACCCCGGTGCCTGACAAGGAAACATTGGTAGCGCGGATACATGCAGCATCGGCCGAGGTGTGTACCATGCCAGGGATTTTTGATAGGGTTCGCCAGAATTTCCTGCGACGCTGCAATGCCTGCATTGAATGTGGTGGTCGTCAATTTGAGCAACTTTTGTAACAACGTCAGTCCGTGGTACGACTACGTTCTACGTACTATTCCTATCTGTAAGTGCGTGGCAATAAACCTCCTGTGCCCGTAGTTACTGTGTTTGTCCTGCTGGCGCACGACCTCTGTGTGACATCCCCTCGGTGCTGCTACGGGGATCCCTCGTCCCGCATTTGTTGTCTCCTTGACAGGTACCATTCCCCGTCCGGTCCTCTCTCTCTTCTGTTGCACCGTGCTTTGTTCTTGCTGCGGTGTCTCCCCACTGTGTTTGGGGACTCCCCACACGCTGCATGTGTTTGTTTCCCGCTGTGCAATTGTTACTTCATGCTTCCTTGCTTCTTTTGTCCCTACCGTTGTCGATCGCTACCCTTTCCCTTCACTTGTCTTGCGGGACACTCCTATTTCCTTTGTGGAACCCCATGCGCATGAGTTGCGCAGCTGCCGCCTAGTGTTTTTCGGATGGGCGACTTTGGTGTTCCTTTTGACTTCGTTTGTTCCGCCTTTCTATCTTCACTGGTACTGGCTGTTCAGAGGTGTGAAGTTCATTTTCACACGTTTTCGGCGTTGTCTAGCTCCTCACGGAGGCATCTCTCGGCAAAGTGGAAGGGGAACTTTCGTCTCTATTTCATGGGAGGTATCTGTGGTTTTCGTTTGTACTATACCTTTAGAATCACCCTGTATATAAGCCAGCAGTTAACCACTGCAATATCCAGAGCTCTAATCACGAGAGGCCAGTACCATTTTTTCCCTCGAACACTTACTGCATGTTTTGCACACAACCAGTCATGGAGGTCCACCCCTCCCATTCCCTTGTTGTAACTCCGGATTAGTTTTGGCTGGCGCACAGTAATCCTTTGCTTCTCTTTCCTGGAATATCGAACTACATTACCAAGTGGTTCCACTGTATCAAAGTTTGTGGCAACAGTAACTGGACTGTTGTCATTCCACCTGACAACCAAAATGTCATTGTTCTTGTCGAAACGATAATCAAAATCCCCACGTTTCATCTTTTTCATATCCTTAACATTTGTAATTGGGCACTTGTGCATCTGTTGCTCCCTAACTGTACCACTTGCTCGGAATCCTATTTCTTTTAACTCAATCAGTAGTGGAAATTTTGTAAAGAAATTATCAAAATAGACTTCATACCCTCCTGGTTCATCAATGGTAGTAAGCAAGAGTGACTCCACAACACTTGGTCCAAGAGGAGTTTTATCATAATTGTCTCTTCGTCCTTGGTAAAGTTCAAAGTTATAGCAGTACCCATTTGAACCACATATTGCCCACAATTTGTATCCAAAACGCACAGGTTTTCCTTTTATAAATTGCTTCAGCGTGTTGTGCCCAAAATATTTTACAATCATTTCGTCTATGGACAATTTAGCCTGAAAGACACTGAACTGCATGAAATTTCGGTTCAGTATGTCTTGCAGGGGACGTATTTTAAAAGATTTGTCAACAGTTTTTTGATTTGTCAGTCTGTCATCATTTCTTTTATTTGTCTCTTCACTTAGTTTGCCGTTATCATTGAAGTGCACAACAGATTTCAATTTCTGAAAACGATTACGAGTCATGCTTTCCCTAATCAACGGAATGCCTAAGTCTTCTTTCTCACTCCAAAAATGTTTCAAGTTTGGGAGCTTATGGTAGCCTGTAAATAACAAAATGCCAAAGAAGACCTTCATTTCTTCTACACTACCCTCAAAACCGGTATCATTTTTAAACGTTGTTGCATATTTGACAGTCTCACGTACGATATGATCAAACAAGTCAGGAGAAAAAAAAAGTTAAAACATTTCTACAGGAGACAAATTCTTACACTGAGATACTAATGCATCCTCCTTCTGTGATGCAATATCAGATTTACGTGGCAAATCATTATAATTGGGGCTGCACTTCCTCTACTTCGCACAGGTTAGGGTGTCAACGCATTTCCTCTTCTTCACTTGCACTGCGTCATTTTCAACAGTTGAGCCATCTAGGTATAATGATTGAACTGGATCCCCTAAAACTGCATTAGAACCATCTTCATTGACTTCCTCTTCTTCATTGCACGTACCAGCATGATCTCTGTTAACAGAATGGGTATAACACACTTCTAGTGGCCCTGGCACCTCACTGACGTTAGCTGCACCAATCTCATCATCGTCATCTTCATCTTCATCAGTAAGACAATCTACTTTGTCCGGCGGAAGAACGACAACTTCGGTATCACTAACTGATTCGTTTTCACTAAGATCACTTAGGATAGCCCTTATTTCGTCAATTGTACATGCTTGTATGTGCGAAAAACACGACATTGTTCTTCGAACAATCACCAACAATAAATGCAACAGCTGGCTGTGTACATAAACGCAGCAGTACGTGTTGCTAATCGTTCGACGAAACCAACTGCGGAGTATGATAAACCAAACATCATTGTTGCCAGTTCCGAAATGTCGAAGTCCCAGTGATCTCATATGAGATCACCGTTTTCTTGGCGAGGAAATATCTAGGATGTTTTTAATATAGAATGACCAAAATTGCTTTATATATACTTCAAACTATTGATGATAAAATAAAAGCAGAAATACGTCAGTATACCACATTAACAATGAATAACAAAAATTCTCGGTAACCCTTCTGTGAAACTTAATAGAATGAAATTTTTGAACACTAAAAATCATTGTCTTAGTAGAAACTAGTAAATTATATTTACATTATACACAATTCATGGACCTTTGCAAAAGATATGAAAGAGCATTTATAAAAAATTATTGCAAAATATTTACTAAAATGTCAGTTTTGTTAGATGATCTCATATGAGATCACTGGGACCTGATGGGTTAATTCGTCAAATAGAATTGTTAGCTACAAAAGAGTATGTTACTCTGTTGTAAGGAAGGATTGTTTAGACTGGCATTATTTAATTCGGTAATTTGCGATATTATGTTGTTTTCAACAAACTATAAAAGCAACCCGGGGAAAGGAATAAAGGCAGGAAAGGAAGAAACGAAGATACGTAGAAGTAAGGTACCATCCCGGCATTCGCCTGGGGGAACTGAGGAAAACCGATCTCCCGATCTATCACCCCTGGATTACTTTCTATGGGGATACATGAAGGACAAAGTGTATCGCACCATACCACACTCCCTGAATGATCTACGGAATCGCATTTTGGACGAAACAAGAGGACTTTCTCTGGATATGCTACAACGTGCACCTTGCAGTTTTTACGATCGGTTGACATAGTATTGTCAGACAGTCGATGGGAAGCAGTGTGAGCACTTGCTTTGAGGCATTCTGTAAGTCAATGTCATGTTTCCTTGTTCATGCTCTCTGTAATATGCAGTGTACAGTTACCCACAAGAATACAGTAAGCAATTCTTTCAGACAAATCTCATGTTTTGCAGTCTAACGTAGCACACCCTATCTCTTCCACGAATGGCGATAGGTCCAAAATGAGTTTGGATTGTCATTTGTGGGACGATTCTAGCCTAAACTGATGTGTCATACATACCCCTTTCCATTTGAAAATATTGTGTGATATCCCATATGGCGGAATCCAAGATGGCTACCATGATATCCACAGCCCTATTCAATGCAGTTTCCGCACCAATACCCACTTGCAACATGTGATTTTCCTCCGTCCACGGGTCTCGTTATTACTGGCCTGTTCCGATATTTTGACTAACTCTGTATATATATATATATATATATATATATATATATATATATATATATATGGGGGTGTATGTGTATATGTATGTAAAGAACATTTGTGTTTGCTCGGTGGTTATAGTTAAATACCCGGTAAAGCACATTGCACAATGGTTCAGAGCTTACTTTAAACTATAAGTTTAGTTATTAGCCTATGCGAACATATACTACATTGTAGTAGTGGACTTTAAAAAAATATTGAAAAAATACAGCAAAAAGTATTGCACATATGAAGCTTCAATGGCAATGTAAAAGAAATCAAAGTGCTGTTTAGTAGGTTAGTCATGATGATGATGACGAATTATTAGATGAAATTGATGTAGCAATGTTTACAACGAAATATCAACCAAAATATAAGGTTGTTCTGGACACAATATTTCACATTATATAGCTTATATATACACATCGCATAATTACTGAATGTTTCATTACAATCTTATAAACACAAAAGTACTGAAGTCGTGATCCTTGTTCGATTACTCTCACGCCTCGACCATTTCGGTTAAAACCACACGAATGGCAGGTATAGCCAGACCGCATATATCTGTTATCTACTGAACGTACCACATGCTGGCGTATGCGCACTTTTCCTGTCAGTTCTGTCGGTAGGAGAAAAATGACACCCACAGACGTTTCAGGTCCGTACCTAGGGAAGGGGCCATGGGTGCCATGCCCCTCCCCCTCAAACCATGGAATATTTAAATCTCAACCTACAAAAAGCTACGAAAATGACATCGACGATTCAGCAAAATTTGAAAATTTCAATTTTTCTTGCATAAAGAAATGTGTTTGTTGTGTAGAAGTCTGTGGTGTGCAATTTTGGGTAGTTTTTAACTTTATAATCATTGATGAAAGGCTACCGGACGTCAGATTTAGTGATTTAGTCGGGATAGTCCATTAATTTTAATTCCTGTCCCAACGTTTTTTGAACTGCATTCGCGATGCAAAAATGTCCTTTTATGGTAACTCACATTTAGACAACTCCACAGCATTTCTGATCGTCTCTTTGTTCCACATATTCGGATCTACCACCTTCTCCTTAAATAAATCCCGAGTACGGGCCTTAGCAGCACATACAAAATCATGATAAAACATGAATGCAAGACTGATGTAAGTATGAAATCTTATTGACAATTATTAACAGAAAGCAAGAATTAAAAAAAAAAATTCAACTGTTTTGTAATCTCAATCTCTCTCTATCTCTGTATATATGTATGTATATATATATATATGAATATTTTCGCGCATGGCCCCTCCCTCAAAAAAATTCTCGGTACGGGTCTGGTTCGTTTCGTCAACGTGCTGTTGTGAAATTTATTGTTTGTGAAACCGTTGGAGCTGCAGAAATTCATTAGCGTTTTCAGAACTCCTATAGAGATGCCTGCATGGGTTACAGTGCAGTGAAAAAATGAGTGAAACATTTTAGAGACATACATTGTTGATAAGCCTCGTAGTGGCAGACCGAAATCAGCTTTCACGTGCAACATGGACTGGTTTGACAAGCTGTTCAAAGTAACTGGAGAATAACTGTACTAAAAATTGCACATTATTTGAACATTGGGCGCAGTGCTATACAGGACACCATAAAGACTCTTGGTTATCACAAGATTTGTTCACGATGGGTGCCAAGGTGATGGATGATGTTCACCAGTGGTTACTTCGTGCCAAAACAGACTTCTACAAGAGTGGCATTTTCCAGCTGCAGTTACGGTGGCGCAAATGTGTTGACCGATCTGGATGTTATGTGGAAAGTAACGAGAAGGTCCTAATTGTGTATTACCATAGGTAGAATAAAAATAGTGGTTTCTGACTTTGAATAATATCACCTGACTCATTACTTTCAGTATATACTTTGTACGTACAACTTCCCATAAATAGCAATTTTTTTCCTGGATTTCTTTAACTATTTAATTTATTTTTTAAACCAAATCCACAAATGGCTGTAAACTTCTATCTCTCAGAATAATGAGATATAACACTCTTATTCGAAACGTTGGAGTAAACACAACAGTGGTTAAAAGTCTACTCTAATGTAGAATGAGAAAGGATTATAAGTTGGAAATATCAGACAAAACGTACTTTTACTAATATTTCATACATCGAAAACCAAGCCTGTAAATGACAAGTACAGTAAAACCTCGATAATTTGGACCCCGATAAGCCGGACTTCGCTTAATCCGGACAGGCAAAAAAAAAAAAAAAAAAAAAAGAAGCAGAATGCAAGGTTTTAATGTGGCTAGAAGTCAACAATGCATTGTATGTTCAGTATTGCTTTACATTTTACTGTACTGTATAGTGTATTTAGGCCTATGCCCTTTAAATACACCATAATAAACGTGTTTTGTTGCTATATAAAGGAGTTTTTAATTCAATTTCTACAGTTCATTTAGGTTATTTCAGTTAATCCGGACTTTCGTTAAACCGGTCAACTTATCCACCCATTAGTCCGGATTAGCGAAGTTTTACTGTATCTCAATAGATCAAATAAAACATAAATATACACACAAAATATATTGGCTATTAAAGATCTGAACATATATAATTACACAGCGCTTTCTCACAATCAAATTTTGATAAATTCTCAAGTAAAATAAAGTATCGTACTTACAACACAACAAATGTACAATTGCTTTGAAATTAATAACATATAACGATCAATTACATATTTACATGACATGATACATATTTTTTTTAAAACACATCCAGATGTGTTAAAGATGATGTTAAGTATTTTAATTTTATAAGATTCATTTACATTCATTTGAGTTCCTTCACTCATACATAAATATTTAATAATGGAAGTGCAAGTAGAATGCCGTGCTTTCGTCGAGTTTCCATTGTTGGTGGGTTAGACATTGTTGCTGGTTTGTCAACATCGATATCATTTGGTTGCATCATATGTTTCAAACTGCAAATGCAGCAGTATACTATAACTTACAGAATATGTATATGTAATAGCATTGTCTTGTAAACCAGTTACTATATTCCTTCATTAATTATACTTAAATTCGTACGATTATTGCCTCAATTGGTAAAAAGTGTCACAGGCATTAAATTACTAAAGTCTGGAGTCTTTCACTTTGCAATTATCTTGGCACCAAAGGAAGCTATCGTTATTAAAATGAAACACCATATCCACTTCCTATTCTCTCAACAAATATTCGCACCACTTATGTATAAACTTAAAGTCGTGTCAACGTCATACAATCGGAAGAGATATCTACCCACTGCCACATATGCTCTGCACCAGTCACATACGTAAGAACGTTACTGTAGAATCTACCATTAACTTCAATATCTGTGGTTATGTAATTTTATTTGGTTATAAAACTCAGAAATTAAACCTAACCACATGTATTGCTGTAATTCTATGTGAAAATCACACAATCAGCTTCTGTTTTTGTTGCTTCTTTCCAAATACAAAAGCTGACACGCCAATGTCCAACAGAACTACAGCAATACTCAGGAATGCATGAGCCTTCCATGAACTATCATTAACTCTTCCACTAATTGTTCAGCATTAGCTAATTTACAGGTAACTTTTCATTATACCCATACACGTTGAGACCTTGTGGTGTGTGAACCTGTCCACAATATGACCAAGTGCTAGGTAGAGACTGGAAACAATGACTCCTACTCGTTGTTATACTTCAGGCATATGGTCAAAACAAGAGAGGCATGGAATTTAGAAATATTTCTCTCATATGTACTTATTTTTGACGTAGATTCCAGTGAGAGATATATAAACATTATTGTTATTTGTCTATATATTGTTATTTGTCAGTGTTCTTAACTCGGTACTTGACCTTCAAAATTATGATTCTAAAAATCAATTTCACGTTTTTCCAACTGAAGTAAATCTTCAATTTAATTGTCATAGGCATTTACTATATTCATATAAAGATTGAAATAATTCTGTTACATTACTATTGTAATACGAGCCATGAGTTTCTTTCAAGTACTTCATTCTGTACATTTTATTCCGAGAAGTTGGTGCGTGTAACATTTCCAAGTTAAAATGTAGTATGTCACGCAAATACACTTTCACTCTGATGTTAGGTCAGCGATCATTGATATCCGATAGCAACTATAAAGTTGTGATAATGTACTTCAGGATATGTATTTAACAATAATTGTCCCAAGCTACACTGTGTGCTAGCTTACTAGATTCATCTTTTCTTTCCGTAAATACCCAGCTAGTCACAAGCGCAAGACTAGCTTCAATGAAAAGTTTTGCATGGACTGAATCATTATGATCCCTTTTCCCCCAAAACAGGATAGGTCTAGTATTCAATACGATTAGGCCTCGTCTTCAACATGGTACTTTGGATAGATTTTTGCTCAAGTGCAAAAACTTATCCAGTTTTATCCAACACTAACAATTGTAGTTGATTTTACCATTAGTTCTTACACTAGGATCAGTCTCATTAACTAACGTTCCACCTGAGCTTTACAAAAATATATGAAGTGAATTTTCGAAAGATATGAAACAACGTTAAATTACAGTTAACTTGAAGCTTTCCGCTTCAGGGTAACACATACAAACTCTGAAACACACATGTGCACGAACTCACTTCACTCATTGCTGCTTTTTCCATCGAACTCACAGTTAGTTGATTACATTGTCGCTTCTTGTGTGACGGGAAGAATAATTACATGATAGGAAGAAAGAGAACACCGATGAAATATGAGGGAAGGACACAAGGTACCCTCTCACACCGCGTTCTCTTTGGTGATGAAAGGTGAAGCGCTGTCGTTGCTTGATCGCCCAGCGACATGTACCACGGTGGAAACTCCTGAGCCGTTGGATGTCCTCGAAGCGCTGGCAGCGTATCCGTTGTTCACAGGCCCTATGTAGGTGGTCATCGTGGCTTCGCTGGCCGACGAAGCCCTCTTACGGTACTGGCTCGTTGATTGGTTGTACAGACTGCAAAAAGAGGGGAAAAGGAGGCGAAAATTGTGTGCAGTCGGAGATTACCAGGGGAATAGAAACGCAAAACGATGAAGAGACCAAATAGTCGTTAAAGAAGTAGTGGAATCGACTTAAATATGATTAAAAAGTGGGAAAAGCGGAGCATTCTGAACATTTGACCTCATTGTATATATCTTTATTATAGACCACTTCCACAATAATTAGTTATAATAGAAATAAAGCACAAATGCAAGCATGCATGTAAATCAAAGACAGAAGTCCACCAACTTATAATTAAGACCTGGATTTCCCTGAAGCAAGTTAATTTATATCCATTTAGCAACACTGCCTCTGCCAAAAATGGCACAGAAAGCAGGAAGAAACAAGCAAACGCTGCTTGCTACAGTGGAACTGATCACGAAGGCCATGTGTTCTTAAATAGTCACCCACCCAATTTTTCTTCCTCTCCCTCGTCCTCCCCTCATACAAGCGGGGAGGAAACCCGGTCCCCAGAAGGGTGCGATGTAGAGTGATCAGTGGCGTACATAAACCAGTCATTAAGTTCTTGTGTAATTTACTTAAATTCGTGTTTAAAAGCTTACTTTAATAGCTTCCATAATATGTAATGAGCGATTTCCCCTATATTAAAACTAAATGTATAAACTTATTTGAGAAAAGTTGGTTTACCGGCGGTGAACGCGGTAACATTGAGAATACGTTACTGGAAGATTTAACCTGAAACAGTTCACGTGACTCATTATTTTGTCGTTTCGTGGCAGAGCTTGCCAGCGATCATGTGAGTTCTTCCACCCAGTGGCAGGAGCGCTGAGACAGCACATGTTTGTTCTCTACCAGCCAGGTTTGCTTTTTCCTTCGCGAGGGAAATTTGAACGCCTGGTTGCCACGTTCACAACGGAGGAGATGGAAGGCAACCAACACACGAGGAACAGGTATTGCAAAGGCAATAGGAAAGTGATTTGTCCTCTAAGGGCTTGGTATCATATTCTTCCCTTTCGAAGGGACTCGTGCAACAACATGGTCAGTCGCCTTGTTTGACAAAATATACATTGCCAACAGTCCACAGACGACAGACTACTTAATGGCGGAAAGTGTCTCAGGATATACCTTCTGGTCCGTACTTGATGGCTTTTGTCCTTTGGACAGAATCGTTACAAATACCTCGCTGATGCAGTTAATTTTGAGAGAAAAATAAAGATCTCGTTAGAAATTATCCCAGAACGGATAGAACCTTAATGTCTATTCCACTCGCCATTGTAGTTTGGTGGAACTGCACATAGAGGTGGAGAAACCCTTATAGGAATGGGAAGATTCAAGGGCCCCGTAATGATGTGTATGCATTCATGAAATGTTTCAAAACTTCAAAATGTCGACGGATATTGCCGCATTTAAAACACTTGCAAAATCCCATTCTTCTGAAAATGTTAAATAATCACACTCCTCACGATGGCAGACCACATATTCCTTCATAAAATAACCAATGCGAACATTAGAAAAATTATTGCCTTCTCCAAGAAATTAACTTTCTAGTGCCGTCTCTCCACAGACTACCTAGCTAATACAACAACAATTTTCCAAACCGAATAGATATTTCAGGAAACCAGGCTATTTTTAGAAGGTTCTTGTGTAAACATATGTAAGTCACTTTATCACATGTACGTAATTCTAGTTTATATACAGTAGTTATTTTCATTGTTACTTTCTACTGTTACCTTTATTGTTACTTACTATTGTAATTACAGTAATGTAAATTGGCTAATAGTGTATTTGGGATGCTCTGTTAAATATATAAATGAAATGAAGAAAGAAAAGAAAGATGATTTTTGTCAGTATTAGTACGAAAGGTGAGTGACTTTACATAAGTGAAATGTATTTTTTACAGGTTGATTTTCCAACTAGTTAAAGATAATTTTTTGTTTCAATCTTAAAATTTCGGAAAGCTACTGGCCTTATGTACCAATATTCCCACCAAAGAATTCGGGTTGAGTCCCAGGCTGGGCGTTCCTTCGTCCTGGCGTATGCAGGATTTTTTTCGGAGGGGGCTGGAATTTAAAAAGTGTATATCACATAGCAGTTTTGTAGGTAGAAGCGGGATACACTATAAAATATTGCGTAAATTCAATTTTTAGATTTTGTTTTAAAAGTTGTTCAAAGACAAAAATTATTAAGGGCAGTCATTTTAAGGGAAGATTCCATTTATGACTTTGGTTTTACCTTAAATTATTTACTTCCTTCATTTCAAAATTTTGATTTTCTCATATTTTCGGGAGGGGCTAAACTACATCAGCTTTCCATGCGTACGTCATTGTTCCTTGCCAGTATCTTTTCACCTAATCATCATTTATAATCAGGGTCTCCCCGATGGCGTAGTGGTTGCGTCGTCGCTTTGCAATCAAGGTGTCCCGGGTTCGATACCCGGCACATATTGGTTAGGATCCCACTTTAAACTGTAGGTCCAGTCCCAATTTGCCTATCTGTGCATAAATGTGGACTTTAAAAGAAACTCAAACAAACAAACATAATTTATAATCATCGTCACGATTCGCGTAAAGGGACAGAAAAACCGCGAAAAATAAGAAACATACAAATTAATTTACTGACAAAAATAGTAGCCGGTAAGGTGCTTGACTGGCACGCGGGTGATCAGGGTTCGATCCTAAGGGTCTCCATTCTGAATGCTTAACTTCAAGTTATAGTTTCTATGCACGACATCAGGGCATAGAAAAAGAAATGTGGAATGTAGTAAAATAAGGCAAGTCCGCAATGCAGATAATTTGAATGTCATCGGGCTGGTGATTCCTGCAGATCCGCAGGCAAAAGTGTGTTTTAGTGTGTAATGTACAGGTGCGAGGTTATTCTTGCCTGGAGAGAAAGTACTCAACGAAATTGTTATTACCGAGAATTTTGAAATGCGTTTTATGAACGGCATTTTGCATCATTCGCCCACACTGTTTCCGAGTATTGCTTCCAGTTGCAGTGGATATTAGGCGCCCAGAGGAACATATCGCCAGGTATTGTTCTATTTATGGATCCCAACATGCTTATCATCCTTAGCATCAGCAACGAAACGAAGTGCTCCAACTGATCATTTTGAGTTGATCTCGTGGTTAGAATTAAAGTTCCAATACTGTTTCCAGTCCTTTGGAAGCCACGGATGACGGTGAAACTTGGTATAGACCAGTGTGAGACCGCGGTACATTCTTTTGTGAAAGGTTGATGCCCCGATACGAACAATTTTACAGGTGACCTAAATACTTTTCTAATGTTTAAAGATGTGCACATTAATTAATATATACCCTTGAAATTAAATATTAATTAATAAAGTATGTAATAATCATAAACAATAAAGTCAATTATGTCTAGACTTCCGGTTTTCGACCAGGTGAAAAGATTCCAAGCTTTTGAGAGCTATCGTCACTCTCATCTTCAGGGGAGAAGTCTCTCACTTCTACCCTGAAGATGAGAGTCACATTAGCTCTCGAAAGCTATGTTTTTTTTCACAACTCACCTGGTCGATAGTCCGAGAGAATTTTTTCACGCTAGAAAGTAATTCAAAATTGACACTTTTCAGTTTTTTTTTTAAATAAATTGATTTCTTAATGAATTTCTTGAAAGCAAAATTTCCAAACTTGTAATAAATACTGATTTTACTGATTGATTTGCTTTATTTTACTTCCCTTTTTGTGCCACTTTTGGCTAATTTGCGAAAATGGGGATGAATGATGATATGATGAAATTGATGACTGGACACTCACAAACATCCATGCCCAGGCCAGGATTCGAACAGAGGATCCCTGGCGTCGTAGCACGATGTGCTAACAGCTCCGCCACGGGGGACGGCTGTAATAAATACTAAACAATACACGTCTTACTACATGTTTTAACTGATACCTCTTCGAGGAGCCAATTTTCCTCAAAATGTCAGGTTTAGTCAAGATATATTTAATATGAGAGATGGAACAGTCAAACTCTTTGAAATTTTACTGAACCAGTACCATACCTTTCACAGACTTTACGAAAAAATATTTCTCTCATAAGTCGATTGTGCTGATAGTAATGAATGTTGTCTCTCAACATTTACATTATGACCTGGAATGGCAAACAAATATTCAGCAATTAACGTATATTGATATTGTTCCAGATGTTTCATGTGGAGTAGTTTTAAGTTAAATAACTTTGTTTCCTCTAACCCCTGCATTACAATCAAAATATTGAATAAGAATGGGAAAAGCCTTGTTCCATCAGTACAAACACCAAGGCAAGAAATTCTGCTCAGGTTCTGAACGGAGTAATCATTGTAATGTGGTCCGAAAAATTTCTTCATTAATTGCTTTCGTTTGTGTTTTAGCTGGACAAACTGTTGTTGTTTTCTTAGGCAATGACATAATCCAAATGAATTTTACTATTGAGTTTGGGAGTAGGCCTACAGTGCATAGACTTGTAAGTTGCATGATTTCTCTTTGCTCAACTGAAGCACGTATTCTCCTAATTAATATTATGTGACGCTCAAAATGACATTTTTCAAATTCCTCCAAGACGCCAGACATGAGGCGAAAATGTAGGACATGTCCGGGAAAAGAGGACGTCTGGTACCCAGACAAGTTGGAGTTTTAAGTCAACGTTATTCCCAAATAGGATAGTCGGGACTGGATCTGCAGTTTAAAGTGAGATGCAAACGACTATGTCCCTCCACCAGGTATCGAACCCGGGACCATTGATTACAATGCGACGACGTTAAATATATTTTCTACTGTTACGGCGGCCGATCCTAATGCTGGCAAGGGAAGTGGGGAGCGGTGAAGCGACCAATCCAGCACGATGAGAAACGCAGCAGCCAGTAGAACGAGGTTCACGTAGTACTTCTTCCCGCCGCGTAGTGTATCTCGGAGTAACTGCTGTTGTCTGGTTGGTCTGCGGTGTAATCCCCGCTCCCCACTTCCCTAGGACTAGGACCGGCCGCCGTAAGAGTGGAAAATACCTAAAGCACTGTTTGTGGAATGGGAGATATATGATAGTTGTTTTAAATCTTGGAATACTGGTGTCAAATATCGACTTTAACTTATTATAGGCTTCGAAAAGTAAATAATACATTAGTTGATTGAAATATGTTATTTTACGAGTGTTCTCTGTCGCTTTCGGCTAATTGTAACGATGAGGATGAAAGGCGATATGATTACCCTATACTAAGGCCGGGATTCGAGCCCGGGGCCCTTGGCGTGGAAGCGCTGTGCTAACCACTCCGCCACGGAGGTTGGAGATTTGCTATCACTTAGTGGTAAACATGAAGAAAACAGCAGCCAGGCTTCCATCGCTCGGCAAAACCGCTGAGTTAAGGATTTAACGCTGCGGGAAATTGTTTGCCTATCAATTTCCAGTTAGGCTAGAGTTGCTTGATTGTCTTCGGAACAACCCCGCTGCTGCCTAATCCTCTGAAGCCCATTTTGGATATGCTTTTATGACATGGAAGCTGATGAACCAGCGAGAGAGAGGCGTAGGGTGATTAATAGAGGCCATGATTAAGCCCTCCTGACAGTGTCACCTCCACGTTTACACTTGACAGCTATAAATAGCATTAGGCTAAGTAGTGTTACGGAAACCGAATTCCATACACCAATTTACCCTGTCTTACTCGCGTGATTTATTTAAATGGATACATTACCTGATGCACATTCAGTGGAAAGCGTAGGGTGCAGTCTGAACTGTAACTATCGCAGTTCGTCGTGTGCATGAACCCTCTACTTCAGTTCAAAGTGTCTGTTGCCGTTATCTCTAAGGCATTATCAGCACAACATTTACAAAATTTCAAAGCCAAGAGCCGACTTCCGTTGGGCAGAGTGGTTATCACAACACCAGGGGTCCCGGGTTTAAATCCTGGGTAAGACATGAATAGCTGTATTGTCCTGAATGTTAAAATGGAGAATTGTGTAAAACTGACATATGTGAGAATTGAAAGACATTGACAGGAGAAATTCGTTAAAGAAATAAAAAAGTTGTTATCACAGCGCGCTACGACGCCAGGAGTCAGGGTTTGAATCCCAACCTGGGCATGAATGTTATCTTTGTCTCATCATCTTTGCGATAAGCTGAAAGTTGCAAAAAGCGATGCAAAATCAATCAAAGCCAGGAAAGATAACAAGGTGCATTGTTCTAATCTCTAATCTCGAAAGCGTCACTCACAAGACAATAGAATAATGTCATTCATTATAGGATCCCTGGTAAACTCTTGGGCTCTGGTAAACCCATTATTATTATTATTATCTTTGTTACTATTAATATCATCATAATCATTATTATATAATAAAAGGTAAAGATATCCACTTTGCATTGTAGAGGTAGGCTTCAACACATTCTCGATCTAGGAGGTTATATGATCAGGATCAACTTCTGGTCTCTTTTACCCTCCTGGTACCTACATTTGAGCCACAGATCAGATTATGTAAGGGTATTAATGGGAAAATTCCCATAGTCATGAAATCATCCACGCCGCGAATCGAACTCGGGTCTCCTGCGCTACAGAAAAGTACCATTTTTCCTTGACCATAGTGGCAAATGTGATTAATGCTGCCTTAAACGGCTTTTCGAGAATGGTTGCTGGTGTTTTAAAACCTGTGCAAAGAATGTGGATTCCCCTTTTTCTTGTTCAAGTTCACGATTATCTCTAGAAAGAGTGGAAAGATTTTTGTTCTAAAATTACCTAGAACCGAGAAAGAATCTTCCTCTCGATTAATTGTTGGAAACTTTGACTTCCTGCTTTATCTTCCCGGAAAATAATTAATTAATTTTAGTCTTGAAATTTCTACTTTCTTAGAAGCATTTTCAATAAGGAAACTCAGCCAGCGAGGACAAAAGATGATGAGTGAATAGCTTGCAAAGAGTAAATGTGAAAAGGAGTAGACAGATTTAGGCCACGATCCAGTAGGTTAGGAGAGCCCTAAAATTTGGGATGGCAAACTGCCAAATCAAATCAAGAGCTAATGTTGCTTTCTTATCGTTACTTCACTGCATGTTTTTACTTACTTTATTTGAATTTGGCGTGTCAGGATTTCGCCTGCTCATACATACACCAGAAAGCCATGAAGAGGTGTTCACAACTCTTAAATTGATGCAAGTGTAATTATTCGTGGTGTCGTGCACATGCATGTACTTATCAAACAATATATGTGAAATAGTTTGTAGAAACTTTATTCAATCAGCGTCCTCATGCGTAACCTAATCTTGCTCTCGGTGTGAGATGTCACTGGTTCGATTCTCGGTGGTAGAATCTCCAAAATTTGACCCTGCATCGTGAGGTCAATTCGGAAGCTACTTGGAACCAAAAGATCCAGCCTCAAAAGCGATAAGCCCGACCCTGTGGCCGAGTGGTTAACACATCGCGCTGCGACGCCAAGGGTCCCGGGTTCGAATCCCGGTCGGGCTTGGTTGTTTGTGAATGTCCATTCATCAATTTCATCATTTCATCCCTCATCCCCATCTTCGCAAATTAGCCAAGAGGCACAAAACGCGAAGTAAAATATACTAAATCAATCAATCAATCAAATCGAAAGCGATAAACAGCGACGATGGGACTCGATGCGCCCAACGAAAGTTGCTAGGGCTGCTTGCGCAACTCGGTTTGATTTGGTTTAGATTAAACTCTTCTTATTTGTTGTAATACGATATTATTACCATAATCATTTTACTTCTAGGCTTCACAGTTTTAATTGAATATTTGTTAATTCTTGCTAAATAGATTGCCAGAATATTTTGAAGGGTCGGTCAGGCCGTTGATATAAAACAGAATAGTGGAATGAATGAATAATAATAATAATAATAATAATAATAATAATAATAATAATTTAACTATTGTTGTAACAAATGAACATAAATTATTTTATTATTACACAATGAGTGAATATCCAGAACAACTTTTTTCCTTATTTTTTACTTTTCATGCCGTTAACACGTATATTCTAATCAATAGTTATCTATTTTGCAGACTTCCTTTAACAAAAATTCTCGAAGTTAAAGAAAAAAGTATGTCATTAAGTTTGTACTGTGTAATCCCTCACATAAAAGCCTCCTTTTTAAAATTTCGAATATTCATGAAATCCTTAAATTACTTTTTCGAAACAACTCACTTGTACCTTTAGTCATTCTATTGGTATCGACTATCAAGATACTGATAATACTGATAATACGGAAAATGTTTTTAAAAAAATTGCTGACGTTTGCAAAG
Source organism: Lepisma saccharinum (assembly GCF_977018435.1). Classification (NCBI taxonomy): domain Eukaryota; kingdom Metazoa; phylum Arthropoda; class Insecta; order Zygentoma; family Lepismatidae; genus Lepisma; species Lepisma saccharinum. Next base: position 20,320,976 of record NC_139232.1, on the reverse strand, counting down.
TGCATTTAGATCACGCAGCGATTGTATACAACGAGAATAATTCATTCCTAAAGTATTGACGTAACATCACCTGCACAGGGTGGAGTGGTTACACATTGCGCTACGACCCTAGGGGTCCAGGCTTCGAATCCCGACCAGGGCATGGATGTTTGTGAGTGTCCATTCATCAATTTCATCACATCACTCATCCCCATCTTCACATATTAGCCAAAAGTGGCAGAAAATGCAAAGTAAAATAAACCAAATCAATAAATCAATCAAACACCTGCACAGCTCAGTGATCGACTTTCCCACCATCGAAGTTCCAGGCTGCAACTCCCTCCGTGGGTGTACGTGTTCTTTGTGAGTGTCACTTAATCAATTTCATCATATAATTCTCATTCTCATCGTCGCAAAAGGTGGCACAAAAGCGACGCAAAATAACAAAAATACAAAACAAGCACCTTCACGGAAAATAGTCTCACAATATTTACTCTGGCCTCGGGGCGGTGATACTTTAAGAGCGCGTTCCCAGTCGTAGCGAAACGTACGAATTAAATCAAATTAACTGGCCTCGTTAACCGGGTGAAACCAGTTAATTTGCCGACTTAAGGTGCACACTAGGCGAAAGCGTCAGTGACAGTGCGTTATTTATGGAACGTTCCACATGGTGTGTAGCGAGAGACCAGTCTATCAGTTAGAAATAAACCTCATTGCAGACACCCGTGCTCATATGAATCACATTTTAAGGGCATTTAAGGTGCCTCGGGCCAGAATAAAATGCTGTGTAATAAAAAACGCCATCAGTCTCCGGCTGACGAGAGGTCACCGAGAGAGTCTTGATCGAGGGAGCGAAGCGCGAAGTGTCTTGCAAGTGACAGTGTTAATTCGGTCCGTTTAAAAGGTTTGGGCGAACCCACTGAGGACACCTTCGATGGACCGATACAGTGCCACGTCGTGACTCAGCCGAGGAACCACGAAGGAAACAGGTACAGTGGTGACACTTTGAGTTTATCATTATCAGTGTTTAGATATCTTGCTTGCTCGTGCGTGATCTCCCCCCCCCCCCCGCCTCACTTGTGCGATTCTATTAAATATTGGTAAAGGGCAATGAGCGTAATTTATCCCATTCCTCATGCACACATCCTCTTGCAGCCAAGCAGTTTAACCCGGCGAACTGCCTAAACGTAACAAAGGCATACTCAACTTGTGTAAGTTGCTTCATAATGTCTCCTGTTACAATTATATTCTACTTTCGGAACCAGTTAGTTCAGTAACTTATGATTTTAAGTAAACAAGCAAGCTTCCTGATCCTTGCGTTTCATGCGAGAACGAACTGCACACATCGTACTTAAATCAACTTGAAAAACATCGTACTTAAATCAACTTGAAAAACGCTACAACGAACTTTACAATCTTCACCAGAGGATTTAAGGAACAGCCACTCCCGTGACTTTCCGAACGCCCCCACAATTCAGTTCTGAGAAGGAGAGACACAAACGGAACTAAAGAAGAGGGGTAGCACTAATTTCGTACAGTCGACTAGAACAAGAAAGTTTTTGTGCAGACATCCTTCTCAATAATTCAACATGTTATCACTAACAGTGACACTGCTGGGGATCCACAGGACCACAATCAATTATCGCGGGCAAAAATTGAGCTGTCTTTCTCGCAACCTACCGATTTCATTTTTAGATAATTTTCTCTGAGTTTTTGATTGACATTTTAAGACAAACACACCCACATCTCTTCTGCTGTCGTCAGGGGGAAATTGGAAGATAAAAATCCACCGAGAAATTACATTAGTCGAGAAGAGACGCCACGTTGGAAGTGCTGGGGGTGGGACACAGCAGGGTACTGGGGAGGGGGGCAAATGTGTGGATGTGACAGATGCTGGAATGAATCCTAGAAATAAACTTGTAGACAAAAAGGAAGAAGGAATAATATATATATGCTTCTTCCTCTCTCCCTCTCCCTCTCTCTCTCTCTCTCTCCCTCTCTCTCCCTCTCTCTTTCTCTCTCTCTCTCTCTCTGCTTTGCGTCAGCTCATGAAGCATCTCAGAGTGAGGTCTCCCAAGAGATGACATGAAAGGATCTTTTTCTTGTGTGCTGCTTCCTCTTACTTCTCGTATGTTCATTTGTTTTAACCTCATTTACAGCAAGACGTGTAATGTCGCTGATCTTGTTTCACAGATCCCAGTTTCTTTGGTCCAACATGTATGAAGCTGGGAAAGAGAAGAAGGGGTCTTTCATATTACATCATCACGTACGACTCCTCATTGTACCCAGCTATTTACGTACAACACGTCTCAAGAAAATGTAGTAAACGGGACAGTTTCAGACGAAATAATTCACCCTACTTTTTATAGCTATAATAAAAATAACAATACACACGAACAACAGCCCCTCTCAATGCTCGGCAGGATGGGGGAGGGGGAGGAAAGATTGCATTTTTTAAATATTACACAACCAAATTGAATTCAGATTGGGACGAAAATATTGGACAACTGAAAAACGAACATTTTTAAAGAGCTATAATTGAAAGAGAAAATCAATTACAGAACTCAAATATTGTCTGCTAACTGTCTAAATGTATCTACATTTCCTGAAAAGAGTTATTCCAATGATGTTACGTTCCTTCAGTGCTAAAGTAAAATCTGGACTTTGATTTATGTTGAAGAGCGAATATCGATTATGGCCTTAAATTTCATCCATTTGCATTAGAGATGGCACAAAAACGTACAGAACATAAAATGTAGCTTGAAATGCACTAAAAACAATGTTTTTACACCAACTTTCTATCGTTTCTTGTCACTGAGATATCAAATTTATTGCAACTGTCTGCCATGAAACCATGAAGCCATGAAACAAAAATGGCTGCCATTTTAAAACGAAGTCAAATAAAAAATTAATAATGCCTGTTTATCGTTGCATGAGGGTTACAACAACAAAAAATATTTTTTTAATGGTCAAGCAACCAGTGCTGGACCATTTGTTACTTACTGAGTCTCTTCCAAGTGGATATGTTGCAAAATAATGGGACGTTGTGCATTTAATGCATGCCTTTTTACAGTATATGAATTTAGAACGTCATCGTTTAAGGCTGCTCAGACCTTTGGCCTGCGGTAGCAAAGTCGTTTATGAAAATTCTTCTCCTTTCGAAATGTTGCTATGATATTACAAATTTTGTATTTGTTTAAAAGTCTATTTAGAGGATTCGTGTTAATCTTCATGTGGATTGATTTCACTGTTTTGTGACATTTCTGATGTAAAATATACTCACGGTGATACAAAATTATCACTGATTATCTAGGCAACAGTCATTAGCAAATTTCAATTGAATATGCTACAAGGAATTCTAAGCAGATGTCAGTTTTCATAATTTGCATTGTCGTAGTGTTTTTACAAGAGGAGAGTAATTTTCGAAAACAACTTTCGTGCTGAACACAAAAGGTTCAGCCCTGACTTAATTTCTTACAAGAATGTTTGTGTACTACCCAACTTTCAGTCTGCAGCCTTCCCTCCCCCCTTGCAAAGTGTTTCTGCCATCTCCACTGGACTCTTCCTATTGTAGTGGACTATTTTTAATTCCAACGAGAATAATTCGAATTTCTCGGTAATTCAAACAGTTTTTTTATTTTGAAATCATTTCTAATGATACAAGTATTTGTAAATTAGAATTTTGGATAATTCGAATATTTCCGTGTCCCCTTGGAGTTCGAATTAAAAAGTGTCCACCGTACATTTCGTAAACAGGTAATCCGCTCCAAGTGTTGCCAGCGCCTCAATCTAAACTGTTCGTAATCAAGTCTAAGAAGATCTTGTAATTTAATATTGATAACTCCAAATTATCATTTCATAACCGTAGCTTTATGTTCCCCAGAACCTAGACTAAACTCTGTAAATGTAATTTTGCCCTACAAGTATATTTACAAGTAAGCTAGCATCAGGAATACGAATTAAAGACACTTACTGTTACTACTGAACCATTTGAACTGAATGAAAAACGAGAATACATTAGAACTTTACACAGTAATATTCCAAAAAAAAAAAAAACAGTCTAAAAACTAAATATGTGCATATAATTTCATAGTGGTGGGTGAAGGAAAATATTCTACTTGCTGAACTATCAAAGCAAATACTTTACATGCTATTTTTTTTATTAAAAAAACTATGTGAGGATAAGAAAGAAATCTATTTTTCAAGCTATCTTAAAAGCTACTACGTTTGTCTTGATGTTACTACGCTATGAAATATAAATCTAGATAGAATTCTACAATAGCACTTTAATAGTACACATTAATGACTACTGCTACAGAGCCACTATTAGGATTTATAAATGCATCTATTGCCAATTGTATTCTTGGTCCAAATCTTTCAATTATAACTACATAAAACTACTCTTAGTAATAAAACCATACACATTTAAGAGCCATTATTTTGAAAATCAGACTTAATAAAATAGTTGTATTTTTTGTTTCGCTTCATTATTTTAAAGATGAAGAAATGAAAAATTAATAGTGTGCAATTTTGAGAACCGAGAAAAATCCTCCAACCCTGTAGAAAATGTCGAAGTTCAAGGTTATACCCTCTATTTTTCGTAACGTAAAATATGAGTAATTTCGGAGTTCTGTATCTTTGTAAAGCAGCAACACTCCAAACTCATGTTTTCGTATATTCTAAGTATAACAGTGCTTGCTAATAAACATTCACTTGTTTTCCCGGGACATTGTTGCTTTCCATTTTATGAGGCAACAAAGAGTGTCTCAAATGCTGCTTACATCTGTTTTCTGCCCTTATCTTGGTTAAGCAACAATACCCCAAAAGGTTTGTTTACTGAGCATGAAACCTCACTATTAGAACAACTTAATTGCCATAGCACTTTAACGGAATATCGATGCTGTTAGCAGATATAACCTTTAAAATACTCAAAACTTGCAAAATCCGCAAACATTAAATTAACCTTATCTCAACAAAGTATCAGCGATGAAATAAAATAAAGTATATAATTTTGTAGCTGCGTATATGCACTAACACGAGAGAAAACATAAACAAAAGTTAAGGAAAGTCAAAGTCAATTATCATACTTCCTCCCCTATCAGAAAATGAAACAGCTCCTTTTCTTCCCCCTTTCTATGTTCCAAATAGAAATGTCTCAGTCTTCAAAAAATGTGTAATTAATTCTCTTTGTTTTTCTTTTTCACTGTTTTTGTCTGAATTTCAAAATTGTGACTCTCAGCACTTCGACATTCACTTTACATTTATATGTGAATGTTTTACAAATATCACTCTCTTCCATAGAGGTATTTTTGTTAGCAGCTTGAGATTGAAAAAGGAAAGAATGTACAGTGAAATCCTGATTTTACGTTTCTGGGTTTTATATTTTCTCGCACTTTATTTTTTCTGCCTTGGTTCCCTGAAAAACATAAAATCGAGATTGCACTGCGTAAGTTTTCCATCTACCCTGTTGAATATGAGTGTTGATTGTACGTATAATCTCAAATTTCAATTAAAAACCATTCTTAATAATACGAAAAGTTATGATATGGCAAATTACTGAACACACAGATTCACTATAGAGTAGTTAATAAAGTTCTTCGAAGTCATAAACGATGGTTCGAATACAGTAGGTGAGCCAAAAGTGGCCATAGTTCCCAAGATAGCCCACTTCACAAAAATCGTATTAATATTTAACGAAGTTAACAAATGGCACTACGTCAATGTACTCAGTCCCCTCTGGTTCACAATGCAGAAATCGAACTGTCTCGGGCTGCCAGCAGCCATTTTATGTAAGTTATTGTGTCAGGGATGGAGCAGATTAGTTGTCGTTGTTATTTTATTGTAAGTCAGAAATGTGTGTGTGTACGTCCTTCAAATTAACGAATGTTAATATTTTATACATATTTCGAAAGCTCGATTAATTAGCTTTTTGATTGCATCTTATTTTAAAAAGTAGTTACAAGCAATTTTACAATTAACATGGTACATGTTGTTAATTAGTTATAAGAGTTATTTCTTAAAATGTATAAATATACCTCTCGTTGGAGATGATGTAAATTGTCCTAGAAGCTTAACAATCGGCACCTTTGGCTCACCTACTTTAATAGACAAGACATTGTTTATTCTATAGTCTAATACATCAGCCCATCATTCCATCTCATCGTCGCGATTAAAATAGCCACATGACTGTTTTTGGCGTCATTGCATTTATTTTCTATTTGCTCTTCACACTTTATACGCATTTATTCGTACGTGTATTCGATACAAGAAAGGGACCAAAAATGAAGAAGGAAAATCTCATTAAGCAGGAACGCAACAGCAGGATTTGTATATTAAATTTAAATCACAGCGGATAACTGCTACTGGGGCGTTTTCCAGAGAAATAAACATGGAACGAAGTTAAATTTTAATATCGTCGTCCTAGTAACGTACTACCGCATGTTGCACAATATGAGGTTTTCTTGTTCATTTCAATCTAAATCGATTTCAATTCCCAATCTTGCAGTAGCGACAGTTTCAAATACATTTTGAGAGGGGCAAGATACGAGTTATGAATTTCGTTAGGGTAGGATCATGGGTAGATCTTCATGTATTCGCAACTACAATGGTTGAATCTTAGAAGAATTTCTCTTTCTTATTTCGTTTATATTTCTCACTCTCTCATACATTTTCTTCCCTCTTTCTTCCTTTGTTTTTCTATCTCTTTCCTCTTTAAAACACGTTGACTGCCACACAAAAATCCCTAGCAACCAAGAACGTATTAAGGGGGGGGGGGTTCAGGGGTCCGGGACCCCCGAAAGATTTACGAAATACTAAAATTAAATAGAGAAATTACAGTTGTTTAAAATTTGTTGTTTAGTCGATGGTTATTTCCGCCGAACATTTTGGAAGGCAAGGATTATATTTGGATCATAACTTTCAATGACAGTATCAAGTAATATGCAAGAAATACGTATTAATCATGAACTTTAGTTTTCGTCAACTGGATCTAACATAATTTTTTCTTACTGAATTAATATTGAATTCTTTATGTATTTTATATTAATTCATTTAATTTTGGCGATCAAAACTATATGTAAGCTAAATAATGAATACGTGCTGTTATATCTCTTCTTATATCGTCTTTTTACCTACTCATGTAATAAAAATACAATATCAATTAATATATATATTTAATTAAATTAATACAATTATTTTAAACTAAATTGTTGTAGTTGTTGTTGTTGTTGTTGTTGTTATTATTATTATTATTATTATTATTATTATTATTATTATTATTATTATTATTATTACACACTTGGTTCGGACCCCCGGAAATATATTTCTAGATACGTGCCTGCTAGGGACATGATGTTTTATTAGGAGAATGTAATAAAAACGTTGAAAGCAATAGGTTACTTGATGATTAGAATCAATTATTACGCTGCAGGCCACGTCAGTTATATTTAGCTCATAACATATATATTGTTTTTTCAAACATTGTTATTGCTTATTTTTAGTATTGTTATTGTTTTCTCTGAGCATTAACTCTTTATTTGTAACATTATTCGGCCGTGTACTATTGTATCGATATCGTTCGAGGAGCTGGCCAGCAATAATTCGAGAGCAAACGCACAGTCAGAACTTGAAACAGTTGAAGAGTGAAAATGTTGTTTGTTTACTTATTAGATTTAAGTGAAATTTATAGGCAAAACAAAATATAAAAGATGTTAATGTATATCTATTCATCTGATCCACGTTTTTTAAATTGTTTGTATTAATTGTAACAATAACAGCATCACTAAATAAGATTTCCACGAACCATCTGCAAAATTTTGTCCACGGGGCCACTCTTCATGTAACGTTTGCACCACGAGGCTCCCAAGGTAGAGAGACGCGTGAGTTAAATACGCTTCATGAGTCCCCGGGCGTAAAACTCGCGTTTGTTAAATACAACTCACGTGGCAGTTAACATGATAACTTATTTTTCTAATTTATTTTTTCTTCTCATTCTCTATCATCTTTTTCTATTCATAATTTACTCCCTCTCTCTATGAGGGTTATAGAGCGACCGCAAACAAGAGATATTTCGGCCAAAACCTTCGCTCATCTTTCTCTCCACCCATCAATTCGGGCCATATGGAATCATTCTCCACTCTGTCCCTATACGCGCGAGTACGACACGCCGTTCTCTGCAATTCCTTATCCCTGTGGTCACACCGCACTCTTGCTCTACAAAAATGATTCTGAAAATTTCTTATGCAAGCTTTATGGATGGGCTAGAAATTCTGGGTTAGAATCCGCGCCTGTGTGTTATTCGTGAGTGTCCCTTCATCAATTTCATCGTATCATCACTCCTTCCCATTCTCGTGATTAGCTAAAAATGGCAGAAAAGCGACACTAAATAACAAAAGAAAAAACAAATCAAAATTAAAGAAGGGCGGTGACCACCTGGTGACGAGGTCATTGTCATTGGAATTATTACATTCAACTTTTTAAATTTACATTATTTGAGTGGGCTCTACAAAGAAAAGCTGGTTTTTGCCTTATGGAATTTTAATTTCAAAGTGACGTTTGTCGTCTGTAGTAAAATATTAACTGAGTTCGTGTTTTGGGCATGGCTGAAACGATACCCCAAAGGGGTAGCCTATCGCAGAAAGAATTCCAAGTGATAACGCTCTCTAAGATAGTACATAACAGAGGCACTGCACGTCTCACTTCGGTGTCAAGAAAAAGTCACTCGTTTGTAGTATTTATGGAGAGAAATCTCGTTCAGGTCTTCCCCGATGGTGTAGTGGTGACATTGTCGCCTTGTAATCAAATGATCCCGGGCTCAATAACAGGTGGAGGCACAGTGCTGCGGATGCCATCTAATAAGAGAGGTAACTGTAGGTTCAGTCCCGATTAGCCTTCCTGTGCACAAAGTAGACTTAAAACAATAATTAAAATTCGTCCACATGTAACTATGTGTGAAATGGTGCGGGCGTAGCTTTTTATGTGTATCTTGTAAAAAGTCTTAATGTAGGAAATTTTAAAAATTCCATTACGAATTTGTCTACAACCATGCGCGTCCTGAAGGTGGGGGGCAGGGAACCCTGGCAGAGCATTGGTCCATCTAGAAAAAGTGAATGCCGTTCATGTAATATAATTCCTATGGTAATATACTGAATTATTATAGTGGGACACGGGGGTCAATTTTTGAAAAGCACTGTGTGGGGGCAAGCACTTGAGTTGTAAGTCCTAAAAAAAATTCATAAATCCTCTCTTCATGTATCATGATATTAATGCACACTAACAGTGCATCCTTACTTGTTTTATATTCTGTTACTTAACGATTTCAATTAGCAATTCATCATAAATCACGATGACATATGAGTGATAATAATAATAATAATAATAATAATAATAATAATAACACAACAAAATTATTGAATATGTGTACATAAAGAAGTTAATGATTATATTCCCAATAATAATAATTATAATGCGACAAATTATTGGTTACGCTCAGGTACCACGGATCCATGTCGTTAAAGTCTGACAATTAAAAATTAAACTTTCGCAAGTTCGCTGGATTAAGTAAAGCATTTGTTTCTGAGAGAATTACATATTTTTTTAAAAAATGTGACTTGCTTTCAATGTTATGCTTACACAAAAATTAAAAACTGCGGACAGCATTGTGTGACCTATATTCTCAGCAGCCGAAGTTACAAAGTTTGTGTTAGGGTGGTATTTGTAACGAAAATGAGGGTGAATCCCCAACCCTTTTCTAGTTGCAAATATTTGGGAGGGATATTACACGTTAAACATCCGTACGCCGAAAGAAGCGAGTGGAAACCTCCCACACTGCAAAGTTTTCGAATACCACACCGGAAGCAAAGAGAACAACAATCCTGCGCCTGCCTTCCTGCTTGAAGAGAGCAGCTCTACAAGGAAGCCATGCGTGGGTTGGGGGGTTCTTACCGCATGCTCTCTGTACAGGATTTGGGGGAGCAGTCTTTGTTCTGACTGAAGTACCTCCGGTTGCCAATGCTTCGGGCGGTCTTCCAGCTCTCGATGTGGTGTCGCAGCGTGTTCTGCACCTCCGTGTTCAGGAAACAATAGAACAGCGACACTGTGAACCCCTGCAAAGAGAAAAAGGCCGAATCAATATGCTGATGGAACATTTCAGCTTTTATGAATATCTATATATTTACACCACTGTGCGAATTCAGCTATTTTGCTTTGGGAGGGGTGGGTACCCACTCAATGGCATATTTGTGATTGATTTCAAAACGTAGTTGTTTGTTTTCATTTGTGGTATGCATGTATACGTGTTACCAGCCAGTAAACTAAACTATTGCCTTTCGGTTCTACGTACCTAGGTCGTTACAGCTTATGATAACATTTACACGTAATTTAGAAACACAGTTATCAGTGGCGTAGCGTTACAGTACGCCCGTACGCCCGGCGTTCCCAGATTTAATATTTAAAAAATGCGTAAATGCTGTAAATATAAAGTAAATCTTGACTAATTTCATATATGTCTGACCTTCACGGCATTATAATAGCTATTTCTCGCGATCCGCTTGCAACGCTCCACTAACTACACTCGTTCTAGCATTTTTTTAAAATGCATTTCCTGGCCGAACGCCGAGCAGGTTCGGCGTACAGGACCCTATATTCCTTGCTGCCTTTCTGGAGGGAAAGCTTGGACCTCTAAAGCACGCGCCCAAATGCTCTCTCTTACGCCCGCGTATGGAGCAGAGGGCTACGTGATTGGTTCACGTGACCCTTCCTGCCTTCTGAAGCAGACGACAGCGGTAGAATTTCTACCCGGTTCTTCGCGCTCGTGCCACTCGTGCTATGTGTTGCTACAATACGCAATATTGACTGACGTAACTTTACCAAACTGAAATATAGCACTTCTTAATGGCCACTGCATTGTATAATTCATCGCACGAACAGCGATGTGCATTAAAAACTAAAAGATCAACACAGTTTTTGTCAAATAAGTTTGCTGAAGTCCTCGTGGTAGAAGATCAGCCTGTGGCTGCTCTACCACTTAATAATAATAAAAAAATAATAGTTTTGCGGTTATTATTTTTTATTTATTATGTAACTGCTTAATATTGTGTCAATGGAAATGTTTAGCATTCATTTGAAAACTCTTAACATCGAATGGTCTCTGGACAAAATTATTTTAAAATGTTTATCAACATTCTCAAGACGTAATAAACAGTGGTCTGAATTACTAATCGGCACTGTTATGTTAGTAGAGTGTACGATAGTTGGATCATCTGCCCACCTCCGTGTCAGAGTGTTTTGCACAGCGCGCCAAGACGATAGAGGCCCGTGATTCGAATCCCGGGGTGAGCACGGGTGTTCTTTGTGAGTGTCCCTTCATCAATATCATCATCACTCATATTCATATTCGCGATTAACCAAAAGTGGTAGAAAAGCGAAGTATTGGATCATTCACAACAATGACGTCTACTGACCCAGCTGACTTCAGGCAAATAAACAACACCTGTGGCGACTAATTCCATAAGTAAATTATTAACCAAAAAAGGGCCGACCTTTCCTTCGGACTTGGCGTTCCCACCCGAAATACCCATGCTACGCCACTGACAGTTATTGCTAATATGGCATCAGATTATCAGACATAATGAAGAGTGTTTTTTTAATGTATTTGTTAGGAAAATGCGTTGATTCTCAGAGAAAAACACAATCATATAAGCACACGCTAGTTCTTGAGGATATCTATTTTCTACCTGTAAGGAACTGCAATGAAGAATAACTGAAAAGCAATACTGTAGAACACATCAGACGACGATTGTCACGTCACAGCGATTCGCGCCATGTTACTTCTCACACTCTGTTCTCTGCTTTGCGCCTGTGCAAACAGCTGATTCTTAGAACCACAAACGGCATCTCTTGATAACAAAAAATAATTAAACTCACATATCGAAACCAAATAATGAAAACATGAATAAATGAAACACATTCCTATACAGTATTGTTTCACAAAAATGTATTTGGTAATTTCTTTTTCTTAATCTTATAGAACCTTTTTGTAAACATTGTTTATGTAATGCCAAGCAATTACAAGTAATATTTTCCTCTTGTTAAAAAAAAGAAGAGCTGTTGTAATGTAGGCCTTCACCCTTACGGCGGACGCTCTACATGCTGGCACGGGAAGTGGGGAGTGGGGAATACGTAGCAGACCAACCAGACAACAGAGGTGGCTCCGAGAGTTACGACGTCGAGGGGAGGAAGTTCTACCCACACCTAGTTCTATAGACTGCTGCGTTTCTTATCGCGCTGATAGTTTTCGAATCATGTCCTTCCTTAACCCACAAGGTTGCATAATTTTAGGTATGATAATCTTTTAGAGGGGATGACTGCACTATTAATGAACACGAACGATTGTTCAATTATGTTTGTTACATAAGTAAGAAATGGTATACTATATGCTTTTCGTTCCATTTTCTTTGGGGGGGGGGGATAAAAAGGTCCTTGCGGAGATAAAAACAATTTGTTTAACAAGAGATAATATATCATACCAACATCTGACGGTTTTGTAATGCGTTGAATTATAGTCTATTTGACTTTGCCCCAGTATGTAATATAGTCGATTGCTTTGTCTTGTCTTGCCATATCGGGAATGAAGTAATGTCTTCTTGCTTCTGTCGCAAGAGTGAGCCTGTGTTACACGAATACGATGTTCTGATCGTCAGAGACATGGATGAAAGATTTATATAATAATTTCAGTTCACTATACACTTGGCATTTATAAGTTCTCACTATAGTTCCTCTTGGTCTATCATTTGGATCTTTGTGTGAGGTTGAAGCTGCCAAAACTTGATCTTCTCCTTTAGCATGAACTCATAGAGCGTCTCGAGGTCCACTTCTTCTTGTAATTGTACTGGCCTGATGTATCGGTCGACTCCTGAGTTGATTGTAGCTGTCTTGTTTGGTACGGACTGTAACCGAGTCGTGTAGGAAGGAGCACTGCGTTGCCACACTAAGCAGGCATATATAGTCCACGCGTTTACTTCGTTAACGTCGAAGAACTGAAGAAAGCTGCCGCCACGAACGTGGTTGGTGATAAATAGCGGGCGAGTTGTTTCATCCAATCACACTCAACCTTCAACCAATCGCCTCAGCTGTCATTCTGCTCGTCTACTCCACGCGGAGTCTCAGTCACATGACTGCGGATACGCTGTTGCCGTACTTTGCAATTTCAATGTGGAGACCGTGGGAAGGTGCTTGTGCGCGGAGAGACAAGGTGGCGTACAGTAGATGTGTGGTAACACTGTGCGTTGAATGTGATTGTTGCAGCTGGTGGGCGCGCTCCGTGGACTTCAAAGCCAGCTGGTCGTTAACGTAGCTAGCGCGTCGACTATACCATACTCTATGCCAGGAATATGTGGAGCAAGGCCGCGCATAGTGGCAGCGAATGGGGAAAATCGAGTGGGAAGGCGAAGCAGTACACGCTGCTGCGAAGGCTGGTAACTGCAGACGCTTCCCCTACATGCAATCCCGTTCCCGTTGGTGAAGCCGTGTCGCGTCACTACATTAGCAGAGACATGTTTTAGTTCTCTTGCTCCAGAGATACCCCGGACAGAGTATAGGTGATGAATGTTCGGATTGGCAGGACGGTTGGGCTAAGGTGGGCAATACCCCACCCGCTGGCGACGCTCCTGACTCCCCCATTACCTTGCACTTTGACATGGTAGTTATGAGGTTCCCGCGTGGTTACGATCCCCCATCCTCACCGTCTCGATGAAAATAACAGAGAAACGTCACAATATGTCGCAGTTTCATTTAGTAAGGCGCCCGTCCTTAATGCGCATCGTCACGTTCCGCTTCGGTAGCAAGGCTGGAGGCCACAAAAGTAAAATCGAATGGGGTAGTAAAACCCAATTTATCTCCGCCCTCTTTAGAGGATCCAGGAAGAAAGCTTTGCCTCCGCCAACGTGGCTCCATTTATTTAAGCGGGAGTTAACGTCCCTGAATGGCGAAGGGGGGCACATAAATTCCACCCGTAAAGGTTTCATTGTTGTGAGGAATTGAAGATCGCGACTTATATCATTCCGGTAACATTAATGAAAATATTTGAACAATGGGTGCGGATGTCACTGTTGTGCAAACGTTTTATTATATTTTCTTTCTCTGCTGATTTTTTCCCGCCACAAAACGCCGTGGTACAATTGTTTCGAGCCTCCAATAGGACGAGAGCTCAGGAAAATTTCAGGGACAGACTCATGTGATTGGTCGATTCATCCACATGCAAAGATGCTCACGTAGCACGAATTCTTCTCCTTGCTTTAGAAGCAGATTGTGGCACGTGAGCATCTTTTACCCTAAAGCATGGATCAGCTATTCGCTTTTACTTGCCAACCTCCTTGGCGGAGTGGTTAGCTCAGCGCACTTCGACGCCACGGTTCCCGGGTTCGAATCCCTGCTCTGCGTAAGGGTTCATGCAACAAATTAATGAAATCATCGTTCATTCTCATGTTCAGGGTTAGCCAAAAGTGGCAGGAAAGCTAAGTAAAATTATCCAAATCAATCAACAACTCTCTTTCACCTGTGAAGGTCAGTAAAAGCTTCCTGCAAGGTTCCCGCCTGCACGCTCTACCTGAACGCCAGTAAGCAGCAGAGGAGTTGGACGTCGCTTGCATTGAGCGGTAAGAACACTGTAGGGGAAGGCGCCTTCCTCTTCACGGAACTATCATCCAGTTTCTTCTGCCAAGATTGCAATGTCACAATGCAACTGCCATTCTCGATCAGATTACGAACGTGCATTCGGGAAAGCTCTTTCCCAAGTACTCAAAACCTTTCATTAGTACTAAATTCACAACTGAAAAATTATAGACTATGACCTGCTACTTCAATTTCTTAAAAAAATCACGCCTACTTCCACACCGTCAACATCAAATACTGGCTGAATAACAGTCGTACTGTAGCCTAAGGCTGTGTCCGAATGGGCCTGACGTCACCTAATGCAGTCCGAGAGCACTAATTAAACTAGCTATCGATCCTGCAGCATGTAGTATTCGATATTTCACACCAGTGTTCGTTGTAGTTCTTCTACTGTGTACAAATATTAGTAAAAGGACTTTTGAAAATGGTGGGCGGTAAGGTATGGTTTTTCTATGTTGAAAAACATGTGTTTGTAACGTGGGGAAAACAACGTGTTCCTTAGTTTTATCTACTGGTCATATTTGGCGCTGCAGTCGAAGTGTAATTCGAAAAAAAAAATGTTTCCAGTACAAGGCTTGAAGACTGAACTGCGAGACCATTTTCGAGTTCGGTCTTCCACTTTTCAGACACGGCCAAATACTCAAATGAGCAAAGTGAAAGCTTGCTCGCCGAGCAAGTGAGCTACGTTGCCTGAGCAAAGGTCTTTGTACAATTTTGCTGTATGAGCGTTCTGCTGTTTTTTGATCCGCCCCTGCCTTGATGTGTGGGCAACACGTCCCCATAAGAGCCAATCAGATATCCTGTAAAGCGTCTGGTTTTCTGCTCTATAAATACGCGAATCTTCTCGAGAAATATTATTAAATGTTCGACGTTGCTGACGATCCCTTAAAATTAATCACTTTAGGTACAATAGCGACATTCTGATATCAATTATAAACTTAACTGCCTGGTATTAACGTAAAATAAATTTTTGAAATGACTGTTAAATCAGGAGCGTATATTCTAGGCTGGCTAGGGTGCCTGCGAAGCCTGAAGTCTAGAGAATAAAATTCAGGACAAAAATCGATCACAAATTGTAAGTATTATTATTCGTATCAGTGAGATGATGATGCTGATTCTGGAGTTGGAAACCTGATTTCTTACAAGTTGGCAACCTGATTTCTTATGAGTTGGTAAATTGATTTCTATTCATAGCCTATGACCACGTGACATAGTGAAATAGCCCAGATCTTGGACTCAGTATTCGCCACTGTGTTAAATAATTATTTCAAAAAGTTACATGCATTCACATTATTGTAATTTTATTAAGGTTGTTTTACGTTCGCTTTATGTTTAGTTCTGGACAGTTTCTGAAGTTTACAATGGGATCCGAAATTATGTACAATATTCCTCCACTTTTATAATAGGCAAAGGAAGTATTTTTCGAATGTCCAAAAATGTTACTAAACTGTTACTCATAAAATCGTCGTGTGAGGACCACAGGGACGTAAATCGAATTTATCAAATTTACATGAGAGAGGATATAACGTATTCTTAGGAATATATCTGACTCTTAAAAAAAAAAAGTGTCTGAAATTGGCGATACGTGACTCCACCTTACTGCTAAGGAATACAAGTGGAGATATGTCGATCTGACTTGAAATAAAGCTCTTCGGAGGAGATACGTTAAACATGACCGAAAACCCCATTTTTGGACTCATGTCTCTCTGGTTCTCATGCGACGAAATTTGCTTGAAATGAATGGAGAACAATGGTGTGACGTCACAGCAGACGACGCGCTGGGACTGAGTCTTCAGAACGAGAGAACGTGTTTTCTTCGTATCCAATTCAATGCTATTTTCGTTCGGAAGGGGTAGCTTTAAATATTGTGACAGCAGTTAAGAAACAAAATTGTGATGTGCATCGTACATCAATGTAAAGATGAGATTTCGCAGAATACGTCTATATACGATAACATATACCTGACAGATGAGAATGTAAAGAATAAATGGAGTAGCAAATCGAGTAAAGCGAATGCTCCAAGAGAAATCTCAGCCAATGGGCATCGTCGGTTCAATCGCCTGAAGGTGCTGGTTTCCCACGGTTTCCCATCATCCATAGCGGCAGCGTGGCCGACTTCAGATATGGTGAGTTTCGGGTCGGCTTCGGCTGTGCTCGGAAGTGGAATGTTTTGAAAATGCATGATTTTCTTACTCCGGTTATTCTTTACCTTATCCTCTGCGAGGTATGTGTGATATATAGTCGTATTCTCCGGAATCTCATCTTTACACTGATGTACCATACGCATCATAATTTTGTTTCATAACTGCTGTCACAATAATTAAAGCTACCCCTGCCGAACGAAAATAGCATTGAATTGGATACGAAGAAAACACGTTCTCTCGTTGTGAAGACTCAGTCCCAGCGCGTCGTCTGCTGTGAAGTAACCACTAATGAACTCCATTGTCATATTCAAGTCGCGATTAAAATTATCCGATATGCCATTTCGTGAGATTTTCAGGAACCACTCCACGTAGGACACCTCGCTACACTTCGCCGTGTTGAAGCCGTTCAAACAATGGGGAGCATGCGAAAAAGTAGCGTATACTGTTCATTTTTTGCTCTAAATCGTTTTGTGGTTCAGGACAAGTGAAAGCTTACATGCGTTTTCCACCCCGTGGAATCAACAAAATGAAGTGTTTAAATAAATCAGAGAAAACAACTGACTGAGAAGATTGGCATAACTGAAATGCGGCAAGGAAATTACGAAGAATGTACGAGTCTGCTCACTCTATTTTGTGAATAATCTTTCGGAAAGATGATTTTATTGTCATGAAAGTAAATTTTAAATTGTTCTTTATGAATATAACATTTTTTTCGAAAACAATGTATTATGTATGTAATTTAGAACAGGTGAAAGTCGATTAAGTGCAAAGATGAAAATAGTTTGAGAATTAATTAATGTCCGTAATCATAAAGGTAAGTCAGAAAAGCATAATTGACATGCTAATGTTGCTGTTTCATTCAGTATGTTAATTTTCAGTGAAGACTGAAAATAGCCTCAATGAAATTATTGTTATTGTTATTATTATTATCATTATCCAGTGTTGTTATTAATCCAGCCTGCCTCTTTGGGGGAAAAAATTGTAACAGCATGTTTTCATTTATTTCCTCCCAAGCTTTGCAATGCAGGTGAACTGCTTTATTTTCAAATCATTTCTGAGAGCCCCAGTTAGGCAGTTACAACCGAGGTGCAGTGAAGATGAAACAGTACCGCTTTGAAAAACCAGTGCGCATAGCCTACATTAGTTTCGTGTGCGTTTTCCGTGTTATTTTTATTATCATAATTAAATGCTTCGCTCTCAGCACAGCTTCACCTTCGTTATAATTACTGGAATTCACAACTCATTTGCAATATTTAAATATAACGCGTAATTTAGCGTTTCTTCCATACCAGCAATGACAACACGCTGCTATTACGTACTACTACTGAATGTAAACAACGATCTATCCTACGTAGAGCGGCCATATTGGAAGCGACACTAGCGCTCAGGTGGTAATTTTAATCGCGAATAGCCTCCTTTAGTTCGCTACACTTCTTGACTCTCGTTGCAATCACGTTTCTAGTAGGCAACAAAGTACGCTACACCTGGTGTCAAAAAGTGAAAGGAAATAGACTGGGCTACTTTTTTACTGAAAACCTGTTTTCATTTAAAATTTACGCCAAATTTCACTGGTGTCCATAGGCGTGACTTGGCAGGGACACAAGGGGTGAGTCCCCTTAAATTTTCAGGTTTATTAAAATTTAAAAGTTAAAGACAAATTGGTCAACTGTTTGTAACCTGAGGAGTAGAGTAATAAAGCCTAATTTTTATGATTCCTCAATTAGCAAATATTATCCTGCACGCTATTTATATGGATGGAGTAGCCGATTCTGCCCCCCAAGCTACGCCCAACCTCGAAATTACCTCGACTTGTCACAGGTGAAGCCAGACTTTAGGATGTAGGCAGGCCACTGGATGATGTGGGTCACATATTCAATTTTTTTAAAAAAGTTATTACGGAGTCCAAAGAGGACGTTTTCATCATGTTCATTAATATCTATGCACTTCCATTTATGATTTATCATAAACTTTGCCTGCTACATTTTGACAGAGTGGTCTTGGGTCTGATTTAGGTGAGCCCTGACCAAAGTCTGCCCACCCTTCGCACTTTGGTGACGTTGAAAATTTTCACCATTTTCCTTCGTTTTGAAATGTTGACCTGTTACAGGGTTACAGGCTTACCCTGCACATAAGCCATTTAAGGCACGTCACTAATCCAGAACAACAATGGCGCCCAAAGTTTGTTCGCAAAGGATAATTTTAACTTCCTTTGTGTTGCCGATCGGTGTTTCTAGTTCCTCCGTTCTGCAGGTATTTTGTTAACGAACAATTATCTGTGCTCCAGCAGCGACGCTGCTGTTATTTTCCGAGAGACAACAACAACAACAACAATACGGCTACGCAGAAAGTCCATAGTCTGTGGCTTGACATCGTTTGAGGTAGAGATTCTAATGATGCCGTTCGACGAACACGACAGTAGTTTTAAAATAGGAAGCTTGTTTCCGGGGAGCATCGTAAGGCTTCCGTTAATTAACAGGGCTCTCGTACGAACGTCGGTTATGACGTCATTCTCATTCACTCCTTACCTTCCGCAAAGTTCGGAGAGCTGCGATTACTTAAGTAATCCCTGTTCGGGTGCCAAATGCGAAGGAAGAGAAAATTTTGATTAACATTAAGTGCATAAAATACAGAACTCCTAATACTTTTAAGGGAAGAGAGACTAATATTAATTTTCCATAGAAGCATTGTGTCTTTAAAAAGTTTTAAAGGAATGTAGATGACAGCTAAAAGGTGATCCAAGATCCTTCATTTGTGGTAATAAAAACTTTACGAAGTTTGTATATGCTCAAGCACAGTTCGGTAATAAAAATGGGACATCTTCAATCTGAAATACTTGATTCCTTGGAAGGCGTTATGTGTCTATATCTAAGGCGGTAGTAAAAGTTGCCATTGAAAGTTTGCTAATAAAATTCACTTATCGCCGCAGAGTAAGGTAAACACTTTTATTGCTGGTGACTGTACATTACTCAAATTTAACTTTTTTAGATGTAAACAGTATATATATATATATATATATGTGTGTGTGTGTGTGTGTGTGTGTGTGTGTACACACACACACCTCCACCCCACCCCACACCCACACATAATTATGACCTTATTCGTGTATGTATTCAGTGTGGTAAGTAGTCACCCCCTGCTTATTGCACTATCATGAAGGCACATACGTGGTGTGGTGGCAGGGATCCACATATTCACAATCTCGATCACTATGGAGGTGAAGTGATCAGCACTATGCTCCGGCTGCCGTCACCCCTCCCCTAAGCACACATATATCGGAACCGCTCTATGAAGGAACAGTGATGGAAAAATACTCTCCATAGACCAAGCACACTGAGAATCAGTCGGATTTCTCGGGATCGTGTGTGGTGTGCGTTTATATAATCATATACAGCATATATTACATACAGACACACACGCACGCATAGAAAAAATATTAAAATAATAAAAACTCTGAATTTCACAGTTACCATTGTGAATTAATTCTGTGAATCACGGAATGCATAGGAATATAAAGTGGAGAGAAAATAAAGAAGCGTAAACGATACAGGATAGAAATAACAAAAACGTTTACCAAAGAGAGAATATGTCGAAGCGAAATGGGACAAAGGCAGAATAAAGGGTCAAATAAGAAAAATAAATTAATCATTTAATGCAAAATAGGAAAGATGAAGACGAAAGGAGAGCAATTATATTACGCGTGAGCCTCCAAGGGGGATAGTATTCCCTTTACCCTCCCTGGAGTAGCCCATGGCTGCATCTGAATTTTGGATATCACAAAAGCAAACTTGTTGGAGATCACTACGCTATATATGATGCTATTTTTATGCTTAACGGGCTGAAGGTTTTCGCGGAACAATGTAAATACATAGAACACTTTGGTTGAACTCAAGATTTTCTGATTACCTCTCGTGGGACGTGTCCGTAAAAAACTGTGTTTCCTTAATTCTGGACAGATTATCCGTGAATAAGATGTTTTCCACCGAGTGACGTCAGAAACTATTCTTAAAGGCGCGAATTTCAAAATTCTGGAACAATGTATTTTTGCTACTTAAAAGACAGAATGATCTCATTACAAGGTTTTTCGTTGCCTTTACGTTTTTCTCACACCCAAAAATCAAACAAAAACAAATCGGTTAGGTCTTATATGTAACTAAAATGCAAGCAACTCTTTAGACACTTTAGACACAAAGGAAGCATTTCAACGAAACTGGGAACACAATACTGACAAGAATCATCACATTCTTGGTGATTGTCACCTGAATTTGAGAAAGAAAAGTATAGGGAGTTTTACAAATGCATTGCAGTGTTGCCAGACTAGTTTACTTTACTTTTTACAAGTTTCATGGTATTTTTTTGTATCCTTTCCATTGCACTTTATTCCCAGTAAAGAATTTGGAAAGTTTAAATTAATTGATATAAACCTTTTCAATATATCTATAGTTAAAGTAGCATAAATAAACTGAGATACTCACTTGGGTGGAGATGAGAAGAGCTCGTACTGAGTTGTAAATATCCTTCGCAAATCCCTGCCAGGGACCGATGATGAAGAGTATGTACGTCATTCCCAGGAGCGGAATGAGGACTAGGAGAGCCTTGGTGGCTTTTCTGTATTGCTGCGTCTCCAAGTTGTTGGCAGATCGTAACTTCGTAATGAGGACCTGGAAAGAAATATTCAGTTGTTAGATCCAATTCGACCTAACATAAGAAAAATTTCCCAGTTCTAAAATTCAATTCGACATACTATAACGAAAGTATCCTAGTTGAAGGACTCAATTCCACATACAATAACAAAAGTGTCCCTGTTGTAAAACTGATTTGACATAGCTTAACAAAAATAATATGGTTGTAAGACTCAATTCGACATTCCACAACACAATCATTGTAGTATAAATGTTCAATCTGACGCAACATAACAAAAGTATCGTATTTGAAAGAATCAATTCGCTATGCCATAACAAAAGCACAGCGCCTTGAAGAACGTAGTGTGGAAAACAATCCAAGAAACTGGTTCCCGGGACGGATGAGGAACATAGATGCAGTGCGATCAGAGTCGGTGCTAATTTTCTTATGAAAGTAATGCTGCTTAGTTAGTTTTTTGAATATATTATGTAGATTTGTTTGTCTTGAAAGGCGGTACGTGAATTGATGGAAACAGTTATATTTGTGGAGTGATTTGCAGTCTCGAAATGGCATTAATTTGGAAATAAAAGTAAAATAAAATGAGTAAATAAATAGCATGCGTGCGTAACACAAGAAGAAACATCGCAATGTCCGGACGTCAGGTCTTGGACTGTGTATTAGAGTCTATTTTTATATGTTATTAGAATATAAATAGTATCCTGAGAGATATTTCATACCGAGGCGACAAACCACAAGTGTCGCTTGAAAGCGAGCAGTCGGTAATCAATGCATCCTTTCGAACCGTAGGGACACAAGCTCTGACTGCACCGTTTCCTCAAGGAGATTTTAGACCAAAGCGACACGCGACAAACGATACGAGGATTTCACACCAAAGCGAGACGCGACACATGTCGCTTGGAAACGAGCCAATCAAGAGCAACATTTCACATTGTAAAGGCATGACGGGCAGCACAGGCCAGCGTTCGGTTGGTGAAATCCTCAAGCGATAAGTGTCACGTGCAGCTTTGGTGCGCAATATCCCTAAAGCAAGAGACACTCATTGTATCGCGCATGCGCGAACAACAAACCACGGCAACACGTTGCAAGCTATTGAGGAAATGTCCCACTTGGAGCGACACACAAGCGACAAAGCGACACGTGTGGCTTATCGTGTCGCCTAGATCTGCTGTTCGCACAATTAGCAGCAAACGCTTGCTAATAGACTGAAGTGGCGCTTCAAGGCTGTCGCTTGTCACTCCCCCTGTAGCGCGTCGCTTCGGTCTGAGCACCCTTCCTTGTCGTTTGCTGTTTCGACCCTCATGCCCAGTGAATGCTATTTTACAGTCTGGAAGTGTCTGTCACTAGTTACATCAGTGTAAACATCCCTTGTCGCATTTCCCATTGATCTGAATGTTTCCTTACACTCATGTCGATGGCATTAAGGACGTGTTGTGGGTTTCCCCTTGTCGTTTCATGCAATCATCATTATCATCATTGCCGCGATTTGTTTAAATACAGTAAATATAAAAAATATAAATGCTTCAGTGTGTATATCTTTAAAAGAAATGATGATGATGATAATAATTATGAACCTAATTCATACACAAAAAATTAGTTACGAAGAGCATTCCACGCCTATTTTTCCCCTTATTATTAATGAAAGTATAACGATAACAGGACGTGGTCGACTGTATAGAATGTTCGTTAATATCTTCGCGACCACTGTACTAAATATCATATCAATTATCACATTCATAGAAATGCTTCATGTAAAAGAATCAGACGTTGCAGCGAAAACTCCATTTACTTCCATTCTAAGCAGACGAATACCATGCACCGAGACCAACACCAGCGCCTCTAGCGGTATCATATTCGAGTGGGACCAGCCAGAGAGGCCAGAACCGTGGCGTTTTCCACACTACGTTATTCAAGGCGTTGTAACAAAAGTATCCTAGTCTTAATGTTCCATTCGACGTACCATAACAAAAGTATCCTAGTTGTAAGATTCAATACAATTTAATTACAAAGGTATCCTAGTTATAAGACTCAATTTGACGTAGCATGACAAAAGTAATCTGGTTGTAAGGCTCAATTCGACATTCCACAACAAAAGTATCCTAGCCTTAATGTTTAATTTGACGCACTATAACAAAAGTATCGTATTTATAAGAATCAATTCACTATGCTATAACAAAAGTATCCTAGTCTTGATGTTGAATTCGACGTACCATAACGAAGATATCCTAGTTGAAAGACACAATTGAACATACTATATTCACTTGTATTAGTTGTAAACTAATTCTATTACATACCGTAACAAAGTGACCCAGTACTAAAACAAATTGAAATAGATTTGAAAAAAAGAAGAAGAACTCTCGAAAATGGTAACCTGAACTTGTGTTAACATTAATATCATCTATGACAATGTGTGTGTCTTTGCACTCTATTGGGTACAAGTGAAGAGTTAGAATCCATTGCAGGATGGTTGTAGAGAAGAACAAGTCCACTTAGAAAGAGGGATTGTCTAATTGTATTGGACGTATGCTATACTGTTTATCATGCCTTCCTTTGGGAAACGCAGGTGTCTCTGCGTTCAGGGATATATTATTATTCTGTGTCTGTGCAGTGACGTAGACGTCCCCGAACACAATCATGCATTCTGGAAGACATGTTCAATGTGGATCTACGTGGGCTCGTAATATGTAGTCAACTCAGTCAAAAGTTTCTGATTTCGTGAAAAAAAAACCTCTTATAAAAATACGCCATGTACTATGAACGGACACTTTGATTCTTTGTTCTTCCAAAAGCTTGTAACAGACTGACCGATGGAAGGACTTGAAAACAATGAACTTTTATTCCCGAGGGGCAAGACGACCTCCTTCGGGAAGCGATAAACACGAAGCCTTCCAGCGGTTTCTTCCTATTTCGAGCAGTGGACCGGGCGATATTACAAACAGGAATGGAAATTGAAGAGGGTGGGATGAAGGCGCATCTAATTCGATAGCGATTGTAGTTGGTCACCAGCCAGCTGCGTAGGACAAAGTATAGAAGGAGAACCCTTACGCAAGGACGGTCAAAGAAAAAAAAACTTTTTCCATTTTCGAACTAAAAGGCTGAAACCAACGCGTGTATTATAAAACTCAAATGTTCAATTCATCGCAAGTGATTTCAATTTAAGATCCCGCAAAATAATATCGAGCACTAGTAACATGAAATTTCAACTTGAAGCTCAAAGTAGAAGTACTTAGCTAGTTGTATGACACTAAACACAAGATATTCCCTTTCTACGCATGATAAGAAATACAGAGGACAATTGATAGGTATTTATTAACATACTTGTGTTAATGTAGTAAGAACCAAGATAGAGGAGTTGGACCTGTACTCGATAGGTAGGCGCGTATCTCACAAGCAATAATAATAATAATAATAATAATAACATAATAATGATAACAATAATGACAATAATAACGTTTATAATTATAAGGTTTATAATATTAATGTTTAGTAACTTTATTATTATTAACATAGGTTAATGATGATAAATAACAATTCATTATCTTGCTTATGCCAAGAAGTGTTTTGCTTATTTAATTTGGGGACTTGGTAAGCCTTTCGGAGCTGTCCACAAGCCCCTCTAAATACGATCTTGTTGGTAGGGATACAAAAGGTTGCTCACAATGGGTAGGAAAAATATGAAAACTCTATTTTGTCGCCGGCCCTCTTGGTGGAGTGGTTAGCACATCGCGCTACGACGCCAGGGGTCCAGGGTTCGAATCCCGCTGGGGCTTGGTTGTTTCTGAATGTCCATTCATCAATTTCATAATTTCATCACTCATCCCCATCTTCGCAAATTAGCCAAGAGACACAAAACGCGGAGTAAAATAAACTAAATCAATCAATCAATCATTAATTTCATCATGTCATCACTCATCCCCATCTTCGCAAATTAGCCAAAAGTGGCACAAAAAGCTAGGTAAAATAAAGTAAATCAATATATTTTGTCGTTTGAGATGCTAAGCAAATATATGTGTTCTGGAAGAAAATATAGACACTCGGAGTTCTAATAAAAACTTTAGAGCTACTTAAAACACGTTCACACCTAAAAAATTATATGTGGTCATTCTGCATTATATTCTTACAAAAATGTTACAAAATATAAAATGAAATACTATAATGAAAATTCTACTATGAGAAACACAAGTTTTCAATACATTTCAGACAATATGCAAGAAGAAGGTAAAGAAATATCTATACTTTTAGCAATAGATGTCTGATTATCACTGGGACAATTGCACCTTTACATCAAATGTATTTAATTGTAAGTATAAGTATGCATACGTAGAACAGATAATGCTTATATGTGGGTATTACCAATTAGACAGCCAAAAAATATTATATGTGACAACCACACTCCTAAATGAACAAGATTCGATCACACAAAGGTTCATATGTCTACGACAGGCTTGCAACACTTTACTTGCAATTCAATTCGACTTACATAAAAATCATAACATATCATAATTTAGTATGTAACATAAACAAAGTTAAAATCAGCTTGCAATACTTTTGGTTAAAAGTATACAATGGCTTTACAACGAGATATTTACTCTTTCTTCCACAGAGTAAAACTAGAGAGCTCGGACAGTAATAGTTTTCAATTGAGTTTCTTAGATATCATTGGAATTTTTTTGTCTACTACCGAATTTATGGAGGTACAACATATTTCGTTAAATTCCATCCGGGGGTGAGTTCGAACCAGTCCGTCAACTTTCCTTGGAAATTGACATCTTTTTTTCAACTTACAAAATTAGCAGAAAGCTTGTTACTTTTTATTGTTAAGAAAAATTGGTGCGAAATACAGAAATGAGGTAATGTTTTTATCATATTCTACAATTTAGAGTTAATCCATAGAATCAATTATTCGACAGTTTTCAAAATTCCAAAAAAAAAATAGTTTCATTTGAGACTTCAAAAAACACGAACTTAATAACTAAATTTTCATGTACACTTTTAAGCTTTTTCTTAAACGAGGTATGTAAAAGTTAATAACAAAACAGAATAACTATGCATTTCGGTACAGTAACAGTGTAAAATGTAAAAAATCTATAACGGCAAAGTGCTGGATATTCATCTGGTGAAGCGAGTTGGGAAGTCTCTGCAAGGATGTTATTATTATTATTATTATAAATTTAGGACAAAATTGGTTTACTTTCATTATACGAGGTGGTATCAAAACGTTTTGCCTGTTGAGGTATAATTTGTTTAATAATGGAAATATTGAAACAATGAACATACATATACGTAAGCCCCGCGACAGGTTAAGTTTGCAGCAGGTTTTATGTATCAATCCACTCTAAAACGGCACTCAGCATCCCCGTGCTAGTCTCGCCTTAACCGCCGAGCTGTTCATATCACAGACAGTGAGAAAATCCGAAGCATTGAAGCGGAACTATTTTCTGCGCGCACGTTTGGGTCTGTATATGCGAAAAGTTGCTGCAAGGTTAACCTGTCGCGAGGCTTAGTTTGCCTGTACTGTCCTCTACTCAGAGTTGCCCTTCCACACAGTTCCCATCACGTTCGATGCATTTGAGCGAGCGTTTTATCCAGCCCTCAAAACCAGTTTGGAAAAAATCCACAGAACACTCCTTACCCCACCGTTTAGAGCTGTTTTAACCTCCTGTAGGTCATCGAATCTCATGACACGAAGCACAGAGTTAGCTCAGACTTTATGGTATCCCAAACTCTCAATCATTGCATGTGGTGACCCATAAGACATGTGCACTGCATCAGAAATTTCCTGGATGGTAATGCGTCCATCCTCTCCAATGAGCTCATCATTAATGTGGAGGTTGTCCTAGGTCAAGGACGTTGATGGCCTGCCACTCCTTGTCATGTTCCCACTTTAGATTTCTCCCACTTTGAACTTAACTACTAAGTCTGAGCTAAGTGTGTGCTTCGTGGCATGAGATTCGAGGACCTACAGGGGTTAAAACAGCTTTGAAACGGTGGGGCAGGGAGTGTTCTGTGGAATTTTTCCAAACTGGTTTTGAGGGCTGGATAAAACGCTCGCTCAATTGCATCGAACGTGATAGCAACTATGTGGAAGGGTAATTCTGAGTAGAGGACACTACAGGCAAACTACATGTATGTTCATTTTTCAATCTTTCCATTATTAAACAAATTATACCTCAACAGGCAAAACTTTTTGATACCCCCTCGTATTATAATATTTAATATTGCATAATATTAATCATAACGTGATAACAATAGTTTTTGTTATTCATTTCTACCCTTCAAGTTATATGAAAGGGTGTTCTGCATATTCAAGGGAATGTCCTATAGTGGAACCACAAGCAAAGAAACCTGCGCAGAAGCACATCGCGCCGGCGGGTGCGGGAAAGGACAGGGGGAAGTAACATCCAGTGCGGCTCACATCAGCATTGCCAGGCCTATTGATTTCTCGGGAGAATTCCTTAATAAACTATTGCTATGGAACCTCCAACGGCCAGCTCAAAAACACGTTTCCTGCTCATCTTACTTGAACATGGAGGGGAGAGGTGGAGTGGAACTCCACTCAGCCGTGAATAGTGCTGTTTGAACTGTGAAATTATGTCAAACGCTACTCAATTGTGCTAGGACATTATTTTATTACTTTTACTACATTACTATTTTTAGATGGCTGTATTTTATGCCACCCCAAACTCTATTATTTCTATTTTAGTTATTTTACGTCGCTTTAGTGCCTCAACGGGTAAGTACGACAACAAGGATGAATGAAGAAGTGATGACATGGATGAAGTGACACAAGCACAGTGAAACGTCCATGCTTTGCTAGGTAGAACCTCTGACTTCGTAGCATGGGCAAATCATTTTATACATGTATATGTGTGTGTGTGTGTGTATATATATATATATGTATGTGTGTGTGTGTGTGTGTGTGTGTGTGTGTGTGTGTTTTATTTCTAGCAGATGGGGAGGATAGGTGAGCCCTAGCATAACCGTTGTTATCTTCAATTATTGAGGAAGACATGCTGTATAATTCACCAATATATTTCACATACGTAATTCATTTTCTCATTATGGTGCAAGACGCGTGCCAACCAATAACGATACCTGTACACCGAACACCAGCAGAAGGCAAATTAATTTGTTATTGTTAGCATTCGACTTGAAAGATTGTGGAAAATCCGCGACAACGAAGGGCGGCACGTTAGCTTCATTTGTGAACACAACTTTCTAAGATTTACTGTCCGAAAATAGAGGCATGGCAGACCCCTTGTGTCGGTGCTGAAAAAGGGCAAACTTGAGGGTGTTTTCCGTGCACCCTCTTAGATTTTACCAGCGGAAGATGAGGAAGAGATGAAAGACATTGGTCGGTTCCCTCGGACGGTTTACTTTCTTTTGTTTGAAACACGTCCGCTCCTGAAATGGAGATGTTCGGTTTATTTTCGCCAACCACAGGGTACTGGGTTTAGCACCATTGTTACAAAAGTATCTGTGACGTTTACATCTTTTATTGTGATCCTTTGGTTTGCGACTCTAGGTTTTTCACAACCTATATCGTTCCCTTCACTTCTGGAAAATGAATGTTGACATAAAAGTACCTATTATTTCAGACCTATGAGTCGATTTCAGTCGCAGTAATTTACATCCATTATTATAATAGGAACGTGGTAATTTCTGAGAGGGTAACGCTATTACGGGTTAATATGGCTAATTTACCCGCCTGATGATAAAAGAAAAACACATTGTTTCACCCTCGGAAAAAAACTGCGGACGTTCCCTTGCCCCCAAGTGAGCACGTCTATGCCCCCCCAAAAAAAAGTCGTTTATCCGCTACTATTAGATCATTGGATTTTGTGGCAGATCTGGTTTCTCAAGGAACAATTTCCCGATTTTTTCAAGTCTGACCTGGCAACACTGCCTCGAGCACAGACAACGGCAGGGAAGATGCGCGAACGCTTTTGAAGGGAGTTTTTTTTCCTTGTGGTCGAACTATAGTATCCAGTTTTCCCCTGTTACTAAGGGATTGCTGCATTCAAGCAGGATCACATAAGTTTCGTGATGTTTTTACTTTTCTTCAAATTGAGACTGCGCGGTGTGGCAACATGACGAAGACAAAGCCTGCCTGATGTCTACTCCCTGTGACGTTGTCATTGTTCTACAACAACGAGTACCACCTCCTTTATTATCTTCCAGCTACCCATGACTTTCTTCGTATTTCTTTCTCATACTACTCAAGTATCCTTTCATAGAAAACTCGCAATGGAGCAGCACTCGTTGCCAATGGCAACGGCTTGTACCGTGAGGGTATAATGCAAGGTCTTTTCCAGGAAATGCCGAACTTCCCATCTTATGAAAGGCCCTAGCGCAACTAACAACAATGAATGTTTAAGTGACGACAGTCGTTAGTTCAGCCCACGCTTCCGGACGTCCAGGTTTGCCGTTGATTTTACTCAGTCGCTACGGGCAAATGGTGGGATGATATGTCTGACGAAGGTGATGCTCGCTTTTTGAGCTTATTTTAATTTTGCCTCGCTGTTATGTTGAGTTTCATAATTGACCGACTCAATTGATTGACATGGTTTATTTTATTTGGCTTTTCTGTCACTATTGGCCGATCGCGAATATGAGATGATGTGATGAAATTTATGAAGACAAGCTCACAAAGAACACCAATGCCAGGGTCGGGATTTGAACCCGGCACCCATGGCGTCGTTGCGTGCGGTGCTAACCACTCCGCCACTGAGGTCGGCGGAGAGTTGACAGACAAAATGGCTTTATTACTCATTATAGGTGTCTGGCGGTTGGACCGCGCATGGTTAACATCAGACCATTGTTTGTCTAACGGAATTCTCTTAGGTGCATCGTCTGGTTCGTTTACACAGTACAGATA
Source organism: Lepisma saccharinum (assembly GCF_977018435.1). NCBI lineage: Eukaryota > Metazoa > Arthropoda > Insecta > Zygentoma > Lepismatidae > Lepisma > Lepisma saccharinum. Next base: position 20,290,670 of record NC_139232.1, on the reverse strand, counting down.
ACTTTACATGTTATTAGGGTTTGTTCTGCATTTTTGTTGAATATTCATACCTTAGAGTCTAAATACCACTTCAGCACAGAAATCGTGCCACATGCATTATTCAGAAGTTTCTTACGGTAAAAGAAACAAGGGAAAAAGCGAGTGGAAGCTCTAGAAATGGAGACGAATGGAACAGGTGAAACGGACAGAAAAAGTGAGAAATGAAACAGTGCTAGAAAGAGATGTCAATAATCATGAAGAGAAGAACAAATTGGTTGGGCCACTGGATGAAAAGATACTGTATGCTAAGGGATAGTATTGAAGGAATGGTCAAGGGATAGAATATCCGGTGAAGAAGAAAATTCCAAATTATTGACGGCATCAAAACAAATGGGTCTTACGCTGCTACAAAGAGAAGGGCTGAACATCGAACAGCATGGGGGTTGCAAGGAAAGGTCTACCCCTAAACAGAAAACAATGAATGAATGAATGTTACGGTAGGTAATGAAGCCTGTAGTTGTGAGAGCAAGCTCTCGAAGTTGTTACTGTAACGTTTTAAAATCAAAAGAGTTTGGAGTGGTCGAAACATTGGTGATTTGACGTCCCACTTTGGAGTCCGACAGCCACCCCCCCCCCCTCTCAGAAAATAAATATATTTGAAAGTTTTCGTTCCCAAACTAATGCTTAGTTGGCGACGTAAAACTACAGTGAGACACATTTCTTATCCTCCATAAATATCGACTACAGAGATATTTGAAAATATCAGAAGAATTTTTAATGCCAAAAACCTAGGAAAATTCTTTTTAGTCCTCCATCTTAAAACGAATTCACTGATTTTCTTAATATGCAACAGCAGATGATTCATGTGAGGTATCTAGCAGCTTCAAGAATTAAGATCTAAAACATATAAAGTTGCTGCCATCATAGTGGTCACGGCACGTATGACTTTTCTCCGTTTACCTCTATGCTCCATCAAAACTATGCATAAAACTTTTATGAAAAAATTATATCTAGAGTTATGTGCCAAAAATGGTTAGATTTTCATTTCGAATTCTATGAAAATGTAGTCTACGCAAGTACAACTCAACCCGCTTGGTCATTGATATTGTTATGGTAACATGCCTACAATCCACAACACCTTCACAGGAAAGTGTTGTGCTTTTACGCTGGCCTACAGTAGGAGAATAAAAAGAATGCATAAATTGGACGTTGCTCCTCCAGTATGAAAATTAAATAAAGAAGAAGGAACTGCAGACTGAGGAATGGCTGGACACAGGAAGTAAATCACGCGACATTGCAGCTGCACGTGACGTGAATGCTCTATAGTATAGACACTTATATTCATGGCACCGCCCTATTTACTCTTCTCAAGCAGCATAGGAATGTAGGGAAAGAAAGCTTGTGAGGCAGCCATCCTAGAACAGAATACATTATTTTTAAATTGAGAATTTTTATTAAATAACGTGTGTCTTTGAAGTGGAATATTTGACACGTGAGATCAATATTATATTGCACAGGGTTAAAGCCAAAATCTAAGAGAAATAAATGCATTACCAATTTCTTGTTTCCTATCCTCTGAAAGTGTTTTAAAGTCTACTGCTTGCTGCCCATAACCAAAACCCGTGCAATTCTTTCTTAATGAGGTCGCTGGACTGAATTTATGTATTTTTTGTATATAACCTAACATATCATATCGTTGCATTAATGAATAGCATGGTTGTACTATTTTTTACATGTAGTCAGATTAATTTGTAGTGTAATCCTTTTACTTACTGTGCGATTTTGATAACTTCTAATTTCAAATATGGAAAAATACCTCAGCCCCCTTTTAATTTCCTTGGTCCAAAATGTAAAAACTGAATTGAAAATACAGGGTAATTATAAATGTTTGCAGTGGTTTTAAAAGGATCACTGCCTTATATTCAATGTACGATCGTAGTTAGTCTGTAAATGCACAGAAATCTCGCTAGGTTTTCATAGGTCTTGTAAATGCTCAATATTTAACCTCTTGGTGTATATGTAGATATCAATTTTGAATTCTTCCACACCCGGCGCAATATATCCTTGTCAATTCTGGCAAACACGTTGTATATGCGGCCTCACATTTCTGTTGTAGTAGTCGTTGGTGGCAGAACAAACAGGATATGCTACATGCATCACCAAACGTAAAAAAGATACATGAGTGTAAGTCAGCAGGTCGCGGGAGCCAAGATCATCAACAACAAAAAGTGGAAACACACCGCTGCTGCGTTATTCAAACAAGACTTTTTCAGATGCTTCTTTTATATCATTAACCCCGATTTCTACACCTCTAAAAATAACGCTCATTCGGATTTCGTTATTGGTAAATTTGGAAACCCTTCGGAGCTGTGTTCTAAAGCTGTGGCAATCAATTCATTGTACTGAAGATGGAATTGTGAATCGAATATATCCATTTCTAATATGATCAGGCCTCGTTTTTTAAACGGAATCCGATGCGGAAACCAAAATGAAATTCCATTAGTATTTGCCACGTTACATCGAAGAGAAGAACTATTTTTATGTTCCAGTTAGGTTTTAAATGTTTCGTATAAGATTAAACTTTCAAATATGCAGTAAATTAATCCATAGATATTGTCGATCCACTAAAATGTTTCCACTTTAATCACTTCCAGAACAAGTTATTGGCAATACAAGTTACCAATGCTGGCACACGCACAATATTTTATCATTGAGACTATGAACAATATTACATTGCTGGAACTCAAAACATATTTTTATTCAGAATTTTGAATTTAGGAGATCCAAATGCAAATTTATGAGCAGAGATTAAAGCAGGGGTTTTGATATCTTGTTGAAAAAAATCTGGAAAAGCCCTATCAAATATTGTTGTATTTATTTCAAAATTGTTGCTTCTATTGTATATTTAATTGCTGTCAAATATTCACTACAGGCAAGGAAGGAGTGTTTATCTGTAAAACCGTCCATATTAGTACAGCCATGATTTGAACATAGAACTACAGTCCCTACCAAAAGTTTAAGACCACCAACATTTTTCATATAAATGAATCCTGACCGAACGTTTTTGGTACAAATATGGACTGAAATTGTATGTGTGACGCATATATTGCCGAAAAAATATTGGTATACGTCTTGTAGTTCTTGAGATACGAAAGTGGAAAATCAAATTTCTTAACTGAAAAATCCAGCATTTTTAAGTACAGATGAATGTGTATACACGTAATCGACGTCGTTATGACAGTACTGAATTCTTTCCAGTATTGTGGAACATGAACGAAGGTTTTGGCGTAAAAAAAAATCAAAAAATTTTGTAATGTCTTATTTTGTTTTCTAAAATTCGCAAAAATAAAAAAAATACAGCGAAACCTGAGAGGTCTTCAATAACATCTTCCTCGGCGACTGCGCTGGAGTGAACAAATTATATCAGTCATCATTTGAAATGTGTGTCAATAGATGGCACAGAAAGACATATCTCGAGTAGCAGCAAGATGCAAGTCCAAACCTATTTTCGTTACGCTTCATAATAAACAGGCTGTTTGAAACGTAACTTACGTGATAATGGGGAAAAAATATGTGCCCGTGGCCGTGAAATGGCAAATAATTGGTATGTGCAGATGCAATAGGTCTCATAGAGAAATTGCAGTAGGATTGAATGTGAGTAAAACCTGCGTGGCGAACACAATAAACAAATTGAAGCAGCAAGGTACAGTGGTTGATAAACCACGCTGCGGCCGCCCCAGGGTAACGTGTGTACGCGAGGACCGGATTATCGCGAGAGTGGCAAAGAATAACCGTAAAGCTCCTCTTCCAGCGACAATGAGGGAATTTGAAGATTCCACTAATAAAAGGGTCTCAAAGATGACCATTTCGCGTCGTCTGGGGGAATGTGGACTTGCGTCTTACGCTCCTCTCAAAAAGCCATTGCTCAACAATGTACATAAGAGAAGTGTGAAGTGGTGAAAAAATAAAATAAACTGGTTCATGGAACATTGGCGTAAGGTCCTTTTCAGTTATGAATCAAGATTCGTGCTGTACAGCTCCCGAAATGTGAGAGTTCGGAGGACAGCAACCGAGAAACTCCTCCCCGAATGTCTCGTGCAAGCTGTTCAGGGTGGGGGTCAATCAGTCATGATCTGGGGATGCATGTCTGCTGCAGAGACCGGGATTTTGAGACTCATTCATGGCTCCATGGATTCACGAGAATACATCGAAACAAAGAAAGATAGCATGCTCCCGGCCGCCCAGAAGCTCTACAACGGGTACTTCGTCTTCCAGCAGGACAACGCGACTTGCTACACGTCAGCAGCATCAATGGCTTGGCTTCAAGCGAGCGAAATCCCATTGTTGCCTTGGCCAGCACGAAGTCTTCACCTGATTCCTATAGAAAACATATGGAATACCATTGGTCTTCGTGTAGCCATACCCCAGCCAAGGAATGTCCAGGAACCTCGTGAACAGATCTCCGAAGTATGGAATGAGATGCCAAAATGCCAGAAATTGGTCCGTAGCATGCGAAAACGTGTGCAAATGTGCTTCAGACTTAAAGGTGGAACTATTGACTATTACAATTTCACACTTCATTCATCTAATTTCAGGAGAAATATTTGTTTCCTGTATAATTTCAAAGTTCAGATTTAATGATTTTATAATTTGTACCTTTAGTTGCATCTATTAGTTATAAGTGCATTAATATGTCCTTACACTTTCTTGATCCTAATGTACCTTTCAATAACATTATATAATAATTCCGATTTTTTATTAAAGTGTATTTATTTCATGAAAATCACTCGCATATATACTTTTTCTGTTTGTCTGCAAAACACTTGACAGGTGGTCTTAAACATTTGGTAGGGACTGTACGTCATACTTTTACGATAATCTCCTAATCATAAATTTATGTGAGATACGTAACGAAGCTGCAATTCTTCAGGAGGTGATAAAGTTTTGGAGGAGATTCTAAAGCTTTCTCAGAAGTGTGAAGTCCACGGTGGCAGATTTTGGACATCGTCAAGCGCAGAAGCGACGCAGCGCGATGCGGTTTTGTTTGCTCTCGCACGGGAGAGAAGCAGTAACGAAGTTAGGGCCGCAGGAAGTTCCCCTCGACTATCGCCAACAAAGTGCTTTGGAGAGAAGTGAATTAGGGCGCCCAGGAGAATGGATGGCTCCAAATATGGAATTATGGTGCATTTACACACTCAAGTTTTCAAAGAAGCCGTTCCCAGCTTTTTGGCCCAACTAATCACATGCTCTTTTGGTTCAGGTTAATCTTGACCGGATTGCTGTTTTGCATGGAACACAGTTGCCGTCTACGGCTATGAAACACAATTTGACAACCGCAATAAGCCCCAAGGGAACTTCTTCGGACGACGAGAAAAGAATTTTGAAAATGTCTACATGCACCAATTTTCTCCAATTTTCACGAACATTCTGCCTCGGTAATATGTGAAGCAAGGATGCACATAACGGTAAGGAAGGGAAGAAAGCAAATAGGAGGAGCAATGCAGTGCACGCTACTGCAAACGGCTTGTAGTTGCAGCAGCGTTTTCACTTTCGTGCGCTCGCTTCTAATCTCACGCTTTCATTGGCCGAGCCTCCTCGAGTCTCCACTTGCGCAGAGACTTGTTTTCGTTTGCTTCCTGCAGATATTCCCGGGAAAGGGTGTATGTAAGAGTAGTCGTTTCTGAGTTTTGGCAATTAGCTGTCATGTTGATAGTCAGACCCGGTGGCAGAATATAATATTTTTTACTATAAGGAAAGAAGTTGCTAATTTCTATTCGTTTCCATTAGCTCACTGTTCAACACCTTCAGGTAAATCGTGCCCGTGATAATGAATGATAGCACAAATACATCTTTACCTTACCCAGGATTCAAACATTGATTCAATGAACGTTACGGTAACCACTTTGCCAAAAACAGAAAGTCGCTTTTAGTGCTACGTATTAGTTAAGTTGATTATTGTACTCCTGCATGGTAATTGTGACGATGAGGATGACGAAATTGTTTAGAAAACAACGAGCCCCCGGGCACAAACTTAACACCAGAACCTTCCGAGGGGCGAGTGTCAGTTTGTAAAAATTAACGTACTTGTCAATTATTTTGCATACATATCTACAGATCTAATTGTATGTAATTGGAGATGACCTGGCAACAAACTTGTTTACTCCATCGTTTTATTATAAAATAGACAACTGCAAACGAAGAAATTACAGTCTCTACACAAATGACGGACAGAATACATCCCTCGTGCCATATGGACATGATTGGAGTTTACTGCCCAACCTACAAGCCAGAAGGTTTAACCTGAAAAAGTTGCCGCCACTCAGTATTACATCGTCTTCTGGTAGGCTATGTCAGCTTCCACCTGAGTGTTTGTAACTTGGGTGTGTGATTGTAATTAATTTGTAACTTGGGGAGAGAGCTAAATTTGGCAAGTCTGTCTCCAAACTATGTGGATTCTCTGGATTCTAATGTGAAATAGTTTTCGTAGAATCGCATCAGGCAAAGAAGGTAGGCTTCGTTGAATGCTAAATCTAGAACATCCACGCTTTATTGCAATTCGTAATTTCTATTGCGTAATTGCGCTTGAAGGCTTTAGTGTTTTTAGTAGATTGTTGCATTTATTTGTAAGTCAAGCTACAAAAATTCATTGTCGAGGGAGTGGATTTTGTTGAGCTTGAAATGGAATTACCTTTAAGCACTGACTACATTTGCTTATCTAATAAAAATAATAATTTTTATGGTAATGGACTTCCATGTTTTATAAGATAGAGTAAAAAAAATGAAATATCATTCAAGCAAAGGTCAAGAACATCGAGTAGTGACGCCAGAGGCCATTTCAGCAGTTGAAGCCATGTTAAAGAGATGATGGAGACCATGTATGAGTGGTTACGCTCACAGTCAAAATACCATTTCCCTCAAGATATCCAAAGCGCTTGCACGCCATGGGAATTGCGTCAAGACATGTTGTAAGTGTATACCTTTTGTACTTATTACATTCAATTATAAAACATATTTCAGATGTTCTCTCTCGTATCCTGAATCAGATACAAGCTGTCTGATATTTTGTGAATTCAAAAATAATTTATACTAGAAATAAACTATTTGTATTCAATTACAAGGTTTAAACATAGTAGAAGCCATGTAACATGTAAAGATAATAAATTCTGGTTGACAAGTTTGAAGATTTTTAGAGTTTGTACTTTTGTACCTCGTAAAGGATAGCATGACTGGAACCCAAGATAGACAAGGAACAGTGAAAGAAATTTCAAACATTTTCCAAACGCGCATCGAAACATGACTTCATGGCAACACGATGTCGTAGATCACAGAAGAGCTCTACGGGGCTTCAAGTGTTAACTGCACTTTCACGACTTCCACAGATCGCACTAATGTTCAGCTTTCATAACTCGGTAGATGAACTTTACGGCCGCAAAACCTGAAAGATTTATCATCTGCTTACTACTTCGCAAGACACTGAGCACACAGCCTCACGTTTTACTATCTTGCTAACTTTAGTAACCATCATGTATTGCTGTCTTTCCAAATCAATCTTTCTGCCCCTTTTACTTGTTTATCTTCAGAGTTCCATCTTTGAAACTAAGCCAGTCTTTTTCCCTTGCACACGCACACAAGATTTTTTAGTAAGGCTTTCTTTTTGTTTTGTGCAGGGCTAATGAGATCCCATGACAGAGGACAAGGACGTTGTCATTTTGTTGTAACTTGAGGCATTTTCGAAGACTGATGAGTTTTGTGGATCATACTCGTACCATAACTCTCACATACATTGTGTTCGGAAAGGCACGTTTTCTTCTGTAAATAATACTCTATCGAAAAACATTTCGTAATTGGGATATGTTTAAAGCTATCTCCAAATTTTTGGCTTTGTTTCCCAAACAAATTTTTCTCTTGTCCAGTAGCTCTTAAATGAACGGATGTGTTAATCGTGACTTGATCTATGTATTTCTGTTGTATTGCGTTTCACTTATGCCACTCTTTTGGCTAATTGTGACATTGAGAATTGAAAATTTTGGTGCAGCAATCACGCAAATGCTCTCACGATGTGTTTGCGCCAAAAAACACTTACAATCTTCAAGGTCCGTGCTATCACCTGTTTCGACCCACAGACTTTTACGGCCGTCCTACGTCATTTAATGGCCAAAAGCTGACAGAAGTGCACTTCTCAGAGACGTTCTGAACGGCTCGTAGAATTGGCACACGTTGAGTTATGTTATGACTATTCGAGAGCATGCTGCAGATACGGAATCCATATACCGTATACAGGATTTCCAGTATTCTTGCAAGTCGTCTTGAGATGAATATAATACTCTTGGTAACTTGGAAAAACAAAAGAGTTAATGGAGTAGATATGTTCGCTAAATTTTCGTGATAAACATAGAGAAAGGAGAAATTATCTACTGTAATGCTTACTAATATTCAACATGCAACTGAGAAATTGTCTATTAACATAAATGTATGAAGACCTCCATGGCGTAGTGGTTAGGACAGCGCTCTATGACGCCAGAGGTCTCGTGTTCGAATCCCTGACTTGACATGGGCGTTCTTTGTGAGTGTCCCTTCATCAATTTCATCATATCATCACTCATTCTCATTGTGGCGTTTAGCCAAAAGTGGCAGAGAAGAGATAATTAATAACAAGAATAAATCTATCAAAATCAATCAAACATAAGTGTATGTTCCAAGGGGATAACAGATAGGAGTTTCTATTAATAATGATGTTCAGTGAAGTGCAGAAGTTTATCAACATCACGTTTATCAGCGATATTTTTTTTAAAACTTCATAGATTCAAGTGAAATTTTTATATGTTGGAAACCAAGGTAGGGACATTCGTATTAATAGGTGGCAGACCAGATCCGACCATAGACACGATTATTAAAAAAATATATTCGATTTTTTCGACCTGGCAAAAAAAAGAATCATACTTTTATTCTTAACACCGTAATGCATGAATGCTTTGAGGAACAATCACCAAACTAGTCACTGGAATCAACCCACTCCAGTACTTGGTTTCACAGTCCTTAGCATCTATCACAACCTGGCACTTGTGTAGCATCGATGTGTTCAACGTGTCGATCACTGATTGTGGGGTCTTGCCCCATTGTTCCTTCAGCTTGGCGAACTTCTCATGGACATTTCTGGCCGTATTGTGCGTGAGGCGTCGCTGTAGCTTATTAGAAAAGTGCTCAATGGGATTCAAGACAGGACTCTGGCTTGGCAACTCCATGCTAGTCATGTGATGGTGGTGGATCCACTCCTGGGTAATCTCCGATCAGTGTTTGAGTCGTTGTCCTCCTGCAAGATGAGGACGTGTCCAAAGTGATGATGAGTGATTGGGTACATGCCATTTGCGAGAATTTCCCTGTACATGTACCGGTGCATGTTGGCGTCCATGTGGTGAAGGGAGCCTATCCCAAGTGCAGATATGCACCCTCACACAATCACATTCCCACCGTCATGCTCGATGGTGGGTAGTTGGTACTTGAGGGCTTACCTTTGAATCTGGGAAGTCGTATCCACTCCCCGCACTGTCAGTTTCAAAGAGAAGTTGCTTGCTCTCGATCCACAGCACTTTCATTCGCTTACTACGTGTCCACGTCAACACCTTCTGCCACTTCAGTCTGGCCTGTTCTTGAGAGAGATCAATGTATTTTTACAGGCCAACGTCCGAATTGTCCGCCGTCCTCAGCCACCTCGTAACAGCGTCCACGGACGATGGCTTTACTTCTAGTGCCGTTAATTCTCGAGTAATGTCCCTGGAAGGCAAACGGGGATTTGCAGAAGTAGAACGCAGAATTCTCCGATCGTGCAGGGAATCCGTCACATATGGCTACCTGGACTTGGGCATCTTGACAACACTTCCCTGTACCTGGGTCCACTGTAGAACTCCAAAGATGGGTGATCTTGAGATGCCAAACAGCCTCCAAAGGTGAAGGAAGAACTGGGAACGAACTCCCCTGCGGTGATCGACTCCATGCCACGCAAGTGCCAGGCTGTGATAGATGCGAATAGCTTTGAAACCAAGTACTAGACTGGGTTGATTCCAGTGACTGGTTTGGTGATTTTGCTCAAAGCATTCAAGCATTCCGGCGATAAGGAAAAAGGTGTCACCTTTTTGCAAGGTTGAAATAAATCGAATAAAGATTTTTTTATAATCGTGTAGATAGTTCGATATGGTCTACCACCTGTTGAGTTGATTTGAGTTGAGTTGGTGTTTTAAGTCTACTTTATGCACAGTAAGGCTAATCGGGACTGAACCTACGGCTTAAAGTGGTATCGAACCCGGGACCCCTTGATTACAAGACGACGACGCTACTTACTGCGCTATCGGGGAGGCCACTACCACCTGTTGAGACGGATGCACCTACCTTGCTACCCAGTGGACTACATAATAATTTCACTTGAATCTACGAAACTTGGAAAAAGTTATTGCAGAAAAACGTGTACGACACTGTATCATCAGATTCAGTTCAATGAAAATATTAACAAAAACGACAGAAAAAAATGTCACTGTCTAAGTTTTCGTTTCCCAGAAATTTATTGAACAAAGCTTGGAGGGAGAGGTGTGTAGCAATTATATTCCCACCACAAGCAAACAGAAATATGTTCACCTGAAGAAGAGAGAAGAGGTGCTTTCTCGAAAATTAGATCTCCAGTGAGCATAGACTAGTTAATAACAGTATAACACAATGAATAATGTCCAATTAACATTGCATGTTAATACCTAGCATTGCCATTTTAATATTAATGTCAAAATACTTAACCAGGCATCAGGAATACAGCACAGTAAAAGTTAAAGTTCAGACTCCTTTCATTTCAATTTTATATTGCAAATTCAGTAGAAACGAAAGAATGCCGTTGTCAATATTAAAATATAAGCTTGCGAAACTAATTCGAATAAATTTACTTGCTAAATAGCATCATTTACACGCTTTTTCCAAATTTCAAACATGATTTATGAAATAAACGGAAAGTTCAAAATTATTTAATTCTATAGGGCTATTTACATCTACTGTATAATGAATAAGACTAGTGACAAAATATTCCAAGAAGTGTGCAAAATTTTAACAAGGAACGTATTCCGTACAAATTTAAATTTTTGAAATGGCAATGCCTCAAAATAAATTTTACATTATAACTCACCCGAAGGGAGACTTTGAATTGAAAATTCATGCCCAGCTCAGGATTCGAACCCCGAACTATTCGTCGTCCACTCACAGAAGTGACAATGAATTCAATTATAACCGTTATAATTCTGCATTCGATATCACTTTTTCTCTTTGAAACTTGGACAATTATTTGTTACTGTACTTTCGAACTTTGTCGCCCACCTGCTTTCATTCATTTGGTTTATTTGACTTCTCTTTTCTGCCAATATTTGCTAATTGCGAAGATGAGGATGAGTGATGATATGATGCTATTGATAAAGGAACACTTACAAAGAACCCACATGCCCAGGTCAGAATTCGAACCCGGGCTGTGCTAATTGCTCCACGACGGAGGGCGTCTCGCCTATTGGCTAATACTATTGTAGTGTTCTTTACAAGAAACGTCCAATCACATTGTGCAAGTGGTCAACAGTGAGAATAAAATGAAAAGATTCCAGCAGGAGCAATTTCTTATCATTTTGAAGAAGTACTTACTGTACGTCCAAAGTAAGATTAGGTTTACTTCAGTCTACACGTACAGTCACCTGCAATAAAAATGAGATATATAATTCCTGAAATACTGTCTTCCCTGCAATGCGTTAGGCGTGTTGCCTAACTCTGCGGCAATGAGTCAACTTCATTACCAACTTTTCAATTGGATGTTGTGCTATAGACATAGAGTTAAGCAACACACATGTTGCACTGCAGGGAAACCAGTATTTCGGGTTCTAGCTACCCATTTTCATTCCCCGTGACTACAATTATTCATTGTTGCTGTTGATATAGTTTGTATTTATTTATTTATTTATTTATTGAACACAACAGCCGAATGCTCATTTACAGTGTTCGACATAATCTCTCTATATATAAAAATGGATGTATGTGTGTATATATGTGTGTATGTTTGTTCCGGCATAACTCTCGAACGGCTGGAGCAATTTCAACCAAACTTAGTACAAGTATGACTTACAATCTGGAAAGAAATGCTGTGAGCGTAAGACACTCCTGGAACCCCTAGGGGTGTGGGTTGGAAGGAGATGACATGTAAAAATAATAGAAAACGACCGATATTAGTGTGGAATCCATAGCTTTCGGGGTCTATAAGATGAATAGTGGCACTCCTAATGCCGTTCAATGTATTTATTCTTGCTCCTGGAGGTGAAAATAAAAATGTTGTTTATAATCAAGTTTTGAGTTAAATTAATATGATAATGAATTTGTAAAAAAAAAATATTTATAATTTGTATACCGTACTTATACTTTTAAATACCTGTAAATAAAATTAGTTATATTTTAAACTATAGTTATAATTCATTATTTTCCTGTCTAATAGAAGATTGGGATAATTAAATACGCGGGCAACACCGGCTAATCAGTTGAGTATAAACTACAAAGGAAATATAGATTTAGAAAAATTGCGTTCATGTTTACATTGTTAACACTTATTGCTCCATACTTAGAATAGCTCTTTTGAAGGTTTCAATAGGCATGTAAAATATATCTCATTTTGGTTTCCTTTCGGAACATCTGTTGTACAGTTCACACATTCCTTTGATAGGTGATTGATTTATTTAAAATGCTCCATCTTCTGTTACTACAGTAAAAGAGGCCTCCTTTGGTTCGTGTCTTGGAGATAGGAACAAGAATGTGTATTTGTTCTACTAGGTGTTGCACTTGAATATTACCGTAAATGATTTTGTACAAGAATCAGAGCAATTGGATCTTTCTTCTTTTGCTGAGAGAAGGCAGGTTGTGGTGTTTACAGAGGGAAGTGTATGATTCATATCGGGGATGTATGCCCATCTTTTAATGCACTTTTGATTAATCGCGGCAACAACTCTTCAATGAACTTCACTCTTTGGTTTAGTTTTCTTCCTGAACAATGGTCACAACTCACAAAAAGAGTACACAATGAACTAATGCTGTATTCTGAAATACAAAGCGAAGCAAAATAAAATGAGATCAGAAGAATAATGTAGGATGTAATCCGATTTGGCTAGAGGAAGATGAAAAATTTACTCTCTCCATTCGAATTCGAGCCGATAAAGAAACAAGTAATATTTACGTAATCCTTTGCTTGCTGTTTTATCTCTTTCGTTTTGCCTCTATTTAGCGCGCAGCGAAACCGTTCACAGGAAAAACAAGATGGCGACAAATGACTTTAATTACGGCCGATGACATCCAACAATCAGAAGAATCCATAATGAAGCAGGTACACAAAAGGAGCACAAATTAGAAAACAACGAATCAGCGAGGCGAGAGATCTAAACGAGAAAATTGTTATTAAGGGGGCGGCAAGAATAGAAAATGAACCCAAATAACGAGGCGTTACTCAATTAATCTTACGCTAAGCCCTGATGGAAGAATATTTCCTTCTAATCTTTGCCCTCAAGGAAGAACATGAAGAACAGAAAATGTGGTTCTGTTTATAAGGACCAGCTTGTAAGTGGTTTGCGTTACAAAAGTGTCGCGTTTGATCTCTGCGATGTATGTTTCCCCCTAGTAACTTTCCATGCACAGTCTATAACAATACAAAAACATGTTTCATTCTGGTATATTAATCCTTCAATTCTGAATTTATCCAGGTAGCGCAAGTAAAGTAACGCAAAGTAAAGAAGTACCGATACAATTGCTCATGTAACTTTTATAACCCGTTACTAGTACTTTTAATAACGCGTTACTAGCACAAGTGCAGAGTATATAACACATTTCTGTCTTTTAGTTAATCCACAACTCTGCTTGCAAAATAGGGAGTTAAGGTAAGAGAGAGCGAGCGAGTTTGTGTTTATGTGTGTGAGAGAAAGAGAGAGAGATAGAGAGATAGAGAGAGAGCGCGAGAGAGAGAGAAGAAGTTTGCGTGTTTGAAAGAGAGAGAGAGAGAAAGAGAGAAAATTTATGTCTGTATGTGACAGAAGGAAGATTGAGATAGAGAGAGACAGAGTTTATGTGTGTGAGAGAGAGATGGGAGAGAGAGATGGGGAGAGAGAGAGGTGGGAGAGAGAGAAAGAGAGAGAGAGAGATGGGAGAGAGATGGGAGAGAGAGAAAGAGAGAGATATGGTAGAGAAAGAGAGAGAAATTGGAGAGAGGTAAAGAGATAGAGAGAGAGAGAGACATAGTTTATGTGTGTGAGAGAGAGATGGTAGAGAGAGAAAGAGTGAGGGAGAGATGGGAGAGAGAGAGAGAGAAAGAGAGAGAGAGAGATAGTAGAGAGAGAAAGAGAGAGAGAGTTCTGAGTGGGAGAAAGAGAGAGATGGTAGAGAGAGAAAGAGAGAAATGGGAGAGAGAGAAAGAGAGTTTATGTGTGTGAGAGAGTGATGTGAGAGAGAGAGAGAGTTTATGTATGTGAGAGAGAGAGAAGTTTATGTGTGTGGGAAAGAGATGGGAGATAGAAAAGGAGAGAGAGAAATAATTTATGTGAGAGAGGAGAGAGAGCGAGAGCGAGAGAGATAGTTTGAGTGCGTGTACGAGAGAGAGAGTGAGAGTATGAGCACGAGAGAGAGAGAGAGTTTTTGGTGAGTTTTTAAGAGAAAGAGAGAGAGAATGTACGTTTGTGTGCTCACATGTACTATTTTTACCCAAATCATTTTGACGATATATATATTTTTTTTGCTATGAGGTGAAAATGTTCTAACTCTACTATATTATCAGATAAGCTAATTGAGATTGGACCTACAGTTTAAATTAGACCCCCCAATCATAGTGCATTGATTCCATCTTTACTCAAACCCTAGGCTCATCGATTACAAAATTTTGAAGATCTACAGCCTGAATAAACACAATGTTCGTAATTATAACGTGCGATACTCAGTCACCTGAATCAATAAACCCCACTAATCTGACGGCTTATAGATTATGACGTCATGATGTCGTTTTGAACTATTAGCCATGAGATTAAGCTAAACAGAACTGATTTCCTCAATTTCTAACTTCCGACTTGGATTTCGTTCTGACACCTACCAAATTCAAACATATCTACTTCTCAATTTTTAAGGGCTCGGCTCGAGTGTTGATGTTTGATTAAAATACAAAAGACCTTCGTCAATTTGGACTTCAATAGTCCATATGAAAGAGAGATGTCTGTTAGGAGTCGTTTCGGGGTTCGAGAATGGATGAAGTGTTATCGCAACCATGAAGAGATAGAAAGCGTTATAGCATGGAAGAGCGCCTCCATGAGTTCTGCCTAGTCGAACGAAAAATCCTCCAGTTGCCTGTAAACTGACACTTGATCCATAAAATTGAAAGAGCGGTTCATCAGCGATCGAATTTCATCACGCCAAAAGACTGAGATGGTCGTTTGCACTGGTTCGCGTCACTTCTTAATACTCCGTTTCTTTGCTGTAGTAATGAAATGCAATGCAGACTTGGGTGCAAGAATGGCGTAAGCGTAAAATTTCCTTTTTAAGTTATTGGGATATAAAAATGTTCGTATATGCAGAATACATTCCTTATTCTTTCAATAAATTTTATACATTTATCGGAAGTTTTTGTTATTAGTCTTGTTTAATACACGAATAATTTGAATTTGAGATCTTAATAACCCTCTAGAATTGAACAATATATTTATTGAACTTACGCTGCTTTTGCATGCAAAAGCGTATTGTACAGAGCCCCTTGGGTCGGTCTATATAAAAGAGGATGCCAGCGATATTCGGGAACCATCCCCAAGTGACTCTGCCTTAAATTATACAATTAAAGAAAGTAAAAGGTGAAAGTTAGAAATTCGGACAATTGATGCTATTTAATAAGGAATCGGACCCTGTTTTGGAAATCACATAACTGTCGATGATGGTGCACGGTTAAAATTCCATTTACATCAAAATCATGCCGCATGCGATATTTAGACTCCGAAACTGTACCTTTGCTAACCTTACGTAAGGACCTGGACAAACATACTGAAAGCATATTTCCTGATGGATATCCATCCAACGAAATTGATTGAAATCTACTATCAAACGCAAATAGCAACATGTAAAATAACGGACTCACACATCTATGTAACTCTTAATGTGCCAATTAAACGAAATTTGTCGGCTTATAAGCTTTACGAAATAACCGCCATTCTATTTAAATTAGACAACGAAGTGTGCCTCATTGACTCAGTTTCATATTTTGTGGCAATTAAAGATGATAACGCTTTCAGCCTTATACAGGGTGCACAACTGGAAAGATGTCAAGTTCATCGAGAAAAATTGTGTATAAATCTCGTGTCTTCTTTCGTCCCATTGCGGATTCGTAGCATTCGACAAGTTCTTAATGCCACGATTGTACGCGACTCTTTATCTGAATGTTCATATTCTTGCAAGAACAATTCTTACACTGAAATCTTGAAACATGACCGAACGGAATTTGTGATTACCTTCCCTCCCAATAATGTTACGGTTCAATATCCTAACACTTCCTTAATCCATTTTCCTCTCTGCACTCATCAACATAGCGGAGCCATCAAGATATCCTTACCTTGTAATTCGAAAGCTGTCATTTCTGATAACCTCATCATTCATCCTGTCTATCCTTGCGTCGCAAAACAACATTCAACCTTTCATATCGTACACTCGTTACCCTCGGCATGGTCAAATTCAACAGAAATTCCTCTTGGAACCATTTATGATCTCACGCCTAACTTCAATATTTCTCAAGTGATTAACATAAATTTGAAAAGCAACTGCCGTCTCTGCATTTAGCGTCTTTTCAGCTCACACTGCTATACCTGAATTCCAACCCTTTTATTTACATGTTGACGTTCCCATATATACGCTCTTTATTAAATCTACTTCTCACGTTTACGATTCTTTATATTTTGGGAATACACAAAAAGTTTCATCTATGTTTTCCTCAACGAGCACGAGCGTTCGACCTTCAATCGCCTACACAAATGCTCTCGGCCGCAACATTCATCCTTCTCCTATTTATTTTGCTTGTTCTCTTCATCATGTGCATTCTCAAGTAGTTCCGTATCATTCCTTCTTGTATGAAACGCAAGCAGCGTCGCCCGGCCACGCGACCGGCAATTTCGCGCCTATACCTCGCAGACCGTGGGTTCAAGCACCTCTTCCACCACTCCCTTCGTCCGCAATTCACGATCCACCGCAAAGCTCGATGTCTGGCCCATATCTTCAGCCTACCAATCAAAAGAAGTAAGCAGCCCTTGCTGACGTTAAATCAATTATTTACAATCCTTAACGCTCTCAGTCCCAATTCAATTTTCTTTCATCTTTCTTACGGACCCAGGGAAACACATATCCTTGCCCCAAGTGCCTTATTGTTTACATTGACGATGCGTTGAGTCTCTATTGCCAGATGTCACGTCGCAGTCGCATGAGCCGTTAAATTAGAACATTGTCAAACATTCAAAAATTTTGTGTGAGCATCAACACACAACAGGAATAAATAACCGTTGAAATATTTATTTATCTATTTCCTTCAACAGAGAAATTTTTCTCCTTTTACAGAAGTTAGCCAATAAAAATACAAATAAAAATAGAAATACATAAACAAGAGAAACACATAATATAATACAGTGAGACATAAGACAGGTAGAACACATACACAAATATAATGTAATATAAATTACTAAACTATACTATAGAATCATATAACACTCAATAACACTCAATTAGCAATTTAGAAGCGCTTCACCCAATATAATTTATGTTATAAACACTTGTCTTAATATTTTTTTGTACTCATTGATTGAGATACTAAAATCAAGATTAGACTGCAATATGGATATTTTGTTGTATGCAAAGGACATATAAGTGATCGACATGTACGTACACGTTCCATGCGTTGTGATGTTGGTCTCCATGATATAAATTGCCTTTGTCTGGAGTTCTTGTATTCGTCTGACATGCATCACAATCTCCGACAAACGTTTCAATGTCAGAAGTCATTTTAGGTCACCAAAATAACTCTCTAGAAATCTGTTTTAATCTCACTCCGCCACTGTGCAGACTATGAATTTGAATCAGAAACTTGCATCGCAGTGTCTCTGGCAATACAATTATATTTCCCCACATCAACAATCCATCTTCTGTTGACCGTTCCAGACGTTTGTTCCATAGAGCTACTGCTACCTCATTGATTTGTGAATCAGTTCCTCTTGGCCAACCATTCTTAACTGAAGTTATTATTTTAGACAACAAACTATCGCTTTTTGTATGCTTCTTGATCTCAGACATTGGTATTGGCTGCAACTTTTGTTCTAGATCTGCATACGCTGTCAAAACAAAATCCGATTGCAATTTTTCTGGCAGTGGTAATATTGACAAAGCGTCTGCTATTGGAACCTTCTTAGAATACTCTATTTCGTAAATCAGAGATGCCATAAATATTTTCCACCTATGCAAACGTTCTTTGTGTTGCATGGGAACTGGCGTATTCGTATCAAGCAATCATTTGGCAGTCGTTGAATCAGTATACGTTGTAAATTTTTGACCTGCCAGATACTTGTATATGTAGAAATGCGTAACAGATGAAATAATGGCTAATGCCTCTCTTTCTCCCTGATGGTACATTTTCTGAGCAGGTGATAGTGTAGCTGCGAAACACGCCACTGTGCGATGTTCACCATCTATCCTGTATACTAATCATCCTCCAACACCGTAGCAAGAACTATCTGTTTCTAACATAATTTATTTTGAAGGATCGAAAGGAATTCCGATGCACATTGATTAGTCCACAACCATTTCTCGCCTTTCCTCAAAGTCGATATAGGTGTGGTATTGTAGGTGACAAGTTGTATAAAAAAAACTACTCTGAAATGCAACCATCCCTAAAAAAGACTTTGTAGTTGTACCTTATCCTTTGGCTCTGGACTTTCTAAAAGAGCACGCAAATGCTTTTCAGTTGGTGTGATACTATTTGCCGTAAAACGTCCTCCTAAATATATCACTTCTTGCACTAGAAATTCAGATTTACTTAAATTGACTTTAACATTATAATCTTTAATTTCAGGACTTGTTTTGGTCTTAGGAAACATTCTTGTAGACTATCTCCAGAAATGATATCATCATCAATAAATGCTGCAACTCTTTCCAAGCCTGTTAAAATTTGATCAATTACCTGTTGGAAAAGCTGAGACGAAACATTTGTATCAAATGGCAAACGTTGCATTCTGTATAAGTGAGAATCATAATTTAAACCCAATATGTTTTTGAGTCTGGATGCAAACTAACTGATGAACGAATTCATGGACCAGATACAGGGCAAGACGGCGGATCATTTTTCTGCGATGAAGACTTATTCATTACAGAAAAAAGTGGAAGTAATGGCTGTGGTTCTGTGGCGCCGGAAGCTTCTACGCCAGATAACAAACCGTCTACATCGTATTTGGATTATTCCTGCAGCCCACATCAGCGACAACAGCAGCATCAGTGTAGGATTTAATCATTGTTATTTTGTATCCTCGTTTTCATCTTTATATTGTGAACACAACACTAACTTGTAAAAATGCTGAACGTAAATCAAGCCTCGTGCAGTACTTTCCTATTTTAACTTTTTGTAAAATATCAGGAAAATCTGGTAGGGGGTACACTAAACCATTGATTTGAAAATTGACCGTTTTAGAGTAATCTACACAGATACGTATAGAATTGTTTGACTTCTTTACTGGCACAATAGGACTAGCCCATTCTGAATGTTCTATTGGAGCTATTATATTTTGCTTACACACTTTATCCATTTCTATCTTTATTTGATCTCGTAATGAATGTGCTATTCTGTACGCTTTCCTGAACACAGGCCTAGCATTATTCTGTAAAGGTACCTTGAAATCTTTAATGGATGTACTAATATCCTCATTAAACAATTCTGCAAGAGATGTTAGCAATTGTGAACGACAGTGAATGTTCATTTCTTTCAAATTTCTTGAAATATCTACCTCGCTCTCCTGTTTGTTCAGAATTATGGCTTTGATATTTTGCCCTTGCACATTTATTGTTCTTGAAATTTCACCTATTTCATCAATCTTTTGCTCATGTACCTTTGGAATATCGATTATGTCTGAACGCTGAATTTTCGAATAAGCATCTGGAAGCAATTCTTTCGGTTCCAGACCTAAACAAGCGTGTGTAGAATCTTCATTTTAAATGCAATCAATTTCAGGAAAAGTTTTTACCGATCATATTTTGAAAACATCATTTGTAACTTAGCAATCGACATAGAGTTTTGCTTGCATTTGCAATGTGACCGACCCCGTGGCGGCGTAGCGGTTAGCACAGCATCCATGACGTCTGGAGTTCCGGATTCGAATCTCAGCCTGGGCATAGGTGTCCTTTGTGAGTGAGTGTCCCTTCCTCAATCCTGTCATATCATCGCTCATACTCATCGCCACGATTAGCTAAAAGTGGCAGAAAACAGACGTAAAATAACCTAATCAAACGTTCGCAATATAGGGGCAATTTAGTGTCAGTAGTATTTTTCAATATTTGTCCTCGCTGGTACACTACTGACAAGAACTAGTAGACCTACCCAATTCAGGAGACAGCTTGCCTATCACCTGCGATTTGTAAGGAAATCGAGTGGGTCATAGAGCTGCAAATTGAAAGTGAAATTTGGCAGACTTCTGCCTCCCACATATTTCTTCTGTCTTCTCCACATTACCAGAAGTAATGCATTTTTGTTTTTGTCCTTCTCTCTTGCAGGCGTGGATATAGAGTACAGAGCCTCAATTTTGACGTCGAATAACTTTTGCGTTCCGCTCTAGTAATCAACGCTATCCATGCTGCCCACGGAAGCGTATCCATTACGCGGCTCCTGTGATGATGCCCGTCGGCTAAGGTGGAAGAAGGATGGTTCGATAATGCTAATGAGAGCCTCCACGCCAGAATTCACTAGATCACACCTTCGCTACGTGGGTGGTTCTGAGAGACACCATTCCTCTCTGTTAAACGGAAGAAATTTTAAAATTGGGATGGATTTCTGTCGGTAAACATCAACAGCATTCCCTCCAGACATTGAACTTCCTTCGCAGCACAATATAATGACCTTCTCGGTTTCATGTAACCTTGGGGTTCAATCGTACATTTTCTATCTGCAAACGCCTTTCGCAAATACCAATGACGTTCTGCACCCGCTCATGTCTTGCAAGCTAACAAGCTAAAGAAGAGAACCTTAAAAGGCTCTAAATTCAATCGCCATGGATTTATTAACCACCTCCGCTTCAGAACGAACCTCGCAAAACTATTTTAGTCTTTGAATGTTGAAATAAAAATATATAAGTGAAGTTCACAAAAACTACACTCTGTCCCGGCAATCTCTAGAACAAATAAACGAAAATAAGTTTTGCGCAAGTAGTGACTCGAGAGTGCTCCACCAATGAATCAATAACCAAGTCAGGCAAGTAGATACGGTGTTTCATGCAATCCTTAAAGTTACACACGTGCGATGTACTACGTATATTCTTTTTAGCGAAAAGTGCAGACTCGACAAGGACTCCAACCCTGGTCTATGGCCAAGTCTGTCATTGTCCTGACAACTGAACTACGGAAATTTTGCTGAAATTGTAGAAATTACGTGTGAGTAATAGCTTCACCCTGGGATAGACTAGGCACCGTCGATGTCATCAGTGTTTCAAAAGCATCAGATCCAGTTCTGGTAGCACTAACTACAACAATTTCATGTCAGGTAAAAACGGCGGAAGCCAAAAATCAGGCAAAACCCAAGCTGGCTCGGTAGCTCACTTGGTAGAGCAATGACACGGCATGCCAGAGAGCAGGGTTCGAGACCTGGTGAGCCTGACATTTTCGCTCAAATTCCTACGAAATCAGTAACGTTGTCCCCGAAAACGTAACCACTCAACAGCTAATGCACTTAACAGCCACTAGTGAAGAACTTAAGAGCAGGGTTGTTAAATGTTAAGGAACCCAAAAATTCTAACGTGTTCTATTGGGTTCTACTGAGGGACCAGAACCTTTCTTCTGGCAAAATATAAATTCGGTTGAAGTTGCGTATTGTTTCATTTCAATACGAAACTTGGACCTTTCTGGCACTCGCGCTTATTTCTGTCACATGAGTACTCGCGCGTTGTATTTTTTTACAACACTCATTATTTTCAGTCATACAATTGTAATTCTTCAATGAAGTCGGTTTTTTTTATTTTCTTAATATGTTTTAATGTTTTTGATACTAATTCAATCAATCATGAATACTAGTAATCACTGAATAAAATAAAAAGGTGAAACATAATATACTCTAAAAACTCTAAGACAAGTTTTAGGTAAGATATTTCTAATCTCAATTTAAATACATAGGATTTAATATTTACTTATGTTATTTAGACAGAAATTCTATGAATAATTTATTCTATTAATCATTAAATAAAATAAACAGCGGAAACAATGAAAAAAAAAACAACTTTCAGACACATTTGTAAGCCAAATATTTATAATATCTGCTGAGAAAGTCCAACAGAGACCCATTCACTGCTTCATTCTTCTGTTGCAACTAAAAGAGTGACTAATAAAACCACATATTTAGCAGTAACTATGAGGAAGAACCAACAAACAAATACGTTGGTGGAATCCATTGTTGGTGACCACGCATTTCATTCTAGTGTTTAAAATTATATATTGTTGTACTTTTTACAACAGCGCGAGTGCCGGCCGGAAGGTTAAACTGATCCGGAAAAATGGTTCCTTTCATTCGGAAAAATGTTCCTGGACCAGATTGAAATCCTTTACAGATAAAAAGGTTATTTACGGCCCGGAACCCATATACGCTTGTTGATTTTCTCTCCTGGATAGGAATTACATTTATTTAAAATGTAAAAAAAGGTAAAGCGTTCCCCTGTGCTTAGCACCACGCCATGTAGGCGTATAGGGGGTGTGGGGGTAACGCCCCACACTTTCTTGATCCGGTCGTGAGTGGGGGTGATGTAATCAGCACCACGCCCCTGACCGCCTTTACCCCCCAGGGTTTCCCCCAGGTACCCATGTTATTCGACGCTGGGTGGGCGCCGGGGCCGCTTCCAACGTTAGAAAAGTTAACGGATTTGAACCGGCCGGGGATCGAACCCGGGACCTTTACCATGGTAGTCAGACGCGTTACCGACTGAGTCAGCCTGGCCACAAAATGTCTGGACCGTTAAAAACCCTGCGTAAGACTTCACATATCTAGAGTCAATCTTGACAAACGATACACAAGCGTCCTACTCGGTGGTCTCGTGCGAAGGGAACCTCCAAGGTAGATAGAGATTAGGTAAAGCCATCCGAAGATTGCCGATCTTGCACGAACGCTTGACGTCACCGGAGAAGCAGTGAGCTCGGCTGAAGCAGACGGCCCCTAGCATTTATATGGGAGATTCAGAGAGCGAAAGTATATTATTACTTCTAGGAGGGGGAAAATACTAATTGTCATCCTCCAAGATGATATTGAGGCATCCTTTTAATGATTAGTAACATAATTGAAAACGCGCTACTTTTAAAAGGGGGCAAAGGACATGTAAAAAAATGTATATGGAACATCCATATTCCTGAAACTTTCTGACCGATGCGCTACAAAGAAAGTTACATGTTCTCCTTTCGTCATTTTACAAATTGTAATATAATTTTAACAAAAACGTGGCATGCTAAAGAAGAATTAAAGAGTTAAAAAAAATAATTGATTAATAGACTTAGTTTATTTTACTTCGCTTATCTATCACATATGGCTAATCGCAAAGATGAGGGTGCGTGATAATATGATGAAATTGAAGAAAGGAGAGTAGACCCATGCCCGGGCGGGGATTCGAACCTGGGGGACCTTGGCATCGTAAAGCGTTGTGCTAACCACGTCGCCACGAAGGTCAGCATCACAAGGACGTAAACAGAAAATTGCATCTATGTTTTAATATGCGAGAAACATTTGCGAGGAGATTATTGAAGTAACAAATAATTATTACAAGACGTTGTGATGAAAATTATTAATATATCTGAAATATCGAGAGTTGACCTTGCAGTCTCTAAATGTACTTCTAGGGTTACGCAAAACCTTTAGGCTACTCAAAATTGCTAGTGTAAATTTATAAGCTATTAAAATTTAAAACTTATTCCTGTTCGAAAAAAGAAACTGCCAAGTCAAATTTATATTTCGTAGAAATACATGTAGTTTTCTTTCACGAGGCCAAGAGAGTACTTATTTGGAGGGGACGGTGGCTTGGGAAGGCTATAGCCCCGGATCTCGATCTGCAAAGGGGCTTCCAGTGGGAAAACACTGCTATGAAATAGTCCAGAAGAAGGGGCGAAATGATTTTTTTTAAATGGCTCAAGAATACAAAGATATGAGTGGACATTTGTCAAGCTTAGTCTAAAACTTACAACTGATATCGTACGTGTGTGTGTGTGGGGGGGGTATCTACGTGAGGTAACACAGTGGAATATGATTCACAATACTAAAATTAAAATAAATATGTGGGAACAATAGAAATCAAAATATGTTGTAGCTATTGACGGCGCAATAGTAAAGATGGAGGGGTAAATCATATTTTCCCGGGGCAATCATGTTTATTATTCCGTTACATACGACACAAAAATGCATATTTTGGCTAAAAGAGCATTCATTCATTTATTTATTTTTGTCGTTTTACTGGGGCAGATAAGAGAGAGAGAGAGAGAGAGAGAGAGAGAGAGAGAGAAATTGTCGAACGAGAATAGGGGGGTGTTCCTGCCTCCCCCCTGTAGTGTGGTCACTATGCTGGATAAAAATGCACCAATTAATACACTATTAAATAAAACAGATACTTTTAAAACTTTTAATCAAATTATTTGTGAACTATGATTTAAATTTAGAGAGAGCACATTTAATTTGGATGAGTTAACTTCTGAAGCCTGCCATTTCCGAGCCTTCTTCCGGTGTAACTGAACTGCCCTTTGAGCCCTAGCTGCTACGTTCAGGTGGCGGAACGAGCAGAATACTAATTAAAACAAATATGTGACAAATATATATAAAAAAAACAACGTGTTGAAGCTATTGACGGCGCCAAAGAAAAGACAGAAGAGAAACAACGTGGAAAGTGCAGTGATATTTTACGGGAAGCAGCAGGCACGTATCCAGGGATTCCTCTCGGGGGGAGGCTGAAAACCATTTTTTAAAGGGGTATCACAATTGTATGTTTAAGGCCAGTGGTGGCAATTGGGTTCCAAAATATGGGGGGGGGGGGGTGGACAAGGAGACAAGCATTAAGAGGCCATAGTGTGATAGTGTGGAGGCAAAAGAATGGGAAGCAACTATCTCCTAAATCGTCGCCACTGTTTAAGGCTGTCATTTTAATCAGAACGTGAAATCGGGACATTTTCTACCACTCAACTCCTCTGTTTCCATGCATTAACATTGTGTGCCGGAACCATCTCAGTATGTGTGTTTGCCGGAACCATCTCAGTATGTGTGTTTGTCCATTTCTTCTCATCAGGCATCGAAACATCTATGTACCAGAAGTATTTTTACGAAGGTGTTACGCATGCACGGAATGCACAATCCACTCGACAACGAGAGATTCAAACTGTGTGCTGGGAACTGGACGCAGACAGTTCACGAATATTTCTCTCTCATTTAAGCCTGAACACCACTAATGTGTCTTGTCCTCCCATGTTTGCAGCTCTTATAAAAGCCGAAACCCACCAAATTGTTCATATTCAGGCCTAAGCACTCGCAAGTGTTCAAAATTGTCTGTAGAGTGTGTGTCGAACCCAGTAGCCTTAAACAAAAGTATTTTTTATGACATGAAATTCTCGGACTGCATACACAAAATTTGGTCCTGGCACAACCAAATCATCACTCAAAACTTTGATTTTCAGTTGATCTGTGCAGCTTATTTCTTTTTTAATAAATCGCTCCAATGCCCAGCCCGATACTGCCGAAATATTCACTTTAGAGAGAGAGAGAGAGAGAGAGAGAGAGAGACCTTCGACCCGAACTACTCGTAGCACTACTCGAAGTTCCGCTCTCGTCAATGTCTTTAGCTTTGGGACCGAACTGGAACTAGTGGTAGATTTCGTTACTTTACGGTATTTAGTCCATTTCATTTTCGAATCACTAAAACTTATAAAGCAACCAATGGACACTGACTGATCACTAATCGACTGTATGAATTGTAATACTTACCTCTGAAGTCTCCACCTGTGTTGTACAGATCAACCGGGAAATTGAAGCCGCGTATTAATATCCTCACTATATTCTAGAACGTTCCGCAGATATAACTATTCGTAAATATTGCCAATAGTTCGACTCCTTCTCTTTTCCAATAACGTTCCCTCTCGCGCTTTCCAGAGATTAAAAAATTACAATGAATCCGAATCGCCCTACGTGTGGCGCTACCTTTGTTGTGCAGCTTGCAAATGCTGACAAGTCTCTACATAGAGTTCAAGTTTGATACGACAACACCGAAAGCGTAAGAAAAGTTTACGTGCAATATTATCAACAGCAGGGTTATAGAACATTCTCCGTCTAGCCTTGATAGACGATAAAATTATCGTCACATTATTCAAGAAGATTTGATTTGATTTCATTTAGTTTATTTTACTTCGCGTTTTGTGCCTCTTGGCTAATTTGCGAAGATGGGGATGAGTGATGAAATGATGAAATTGATCAATGGACATTCACAAACAACCAAGCCCGACCGGGATTCGAACCCGGGACCCTTGGCGTCGCAGCGCGATGTGCTAACCACTCGGCCACAGGGTCGGGCTATTCAAGAAGACAACAACCTAATTTTATTTAGTGTAAACTGAAAAATTTCCTGGTGGAGGCACGAGTTACGATCCCCACCTTGGATACGCGCTATAAATAATAACAGGGTTATAGAACATTCTCCGTCTTGCCGCGATAATTATTTATCTCCTTAAATTATCGTCACATTATTGAAGAAGACAAAAACCTAATTTTATTTCGTGTAAACTGAAAAATTTCCTGGGGTAGGGGGCTCGAGACACCTGATGCCCACCTTATATACGCACTATTAACAATAACAGGGTTATAGAACATTCTCCGTCTTGTCTCGATAATTATTCCTCTCCTTAAATTATCGTCACATTATTGAAGAAGACAAAAACCTAATTTTATCTCGTGTAAACTGAAATATTTCCTTGAAGAGCGGGGGGGGGGGGGTCTCGAGCCACCTGATCTTTACCTTGGATACGCGCTATACAATAACAGGCTTATAGAACATTCTCCGTCTTGCCTAGATAATTATCTCTCAAATTATCACCATACGTATTATTCAAGAAGCCAAAAACCTAATTTAATCTAGCGTAAACTGAAAATTTTCTAAAGGAGGGTTTGAGCCCCCCTGATTCCCACCTTGGATACGAGCTGTTACCAATAACAGGGTTATGGAATATTCTCCGTCTTGCCTCGATAATTATTTATCTCCTTAAATTAACGTCACATTATTTTATTTGACACCACAAGAAACAAAAATCTCATTTTATCTAGTGTAAACCGAAAACTATTGGGGGGGCTCGAACCCCTTAAGCCCCCCCCCCCTTGAATACGTGCCTGGGAAGCAGTCACGTTTATTACACCCTTACATTTATATACAATATTAAAAAGTTCTGCTTTTAGATCTCGCACAATGCCTTTTTCACAAAAATGGTCAATCCCGCATTTTTTATATCAGTCAAGCTGTGATATTTTAGATTTATTCCGTTAGTTTTCTGATAATAGTTTTCACAGCTTTCCATAGCATTTAGGCATGATTTCAGTTGACAAGAACAAAATAATCTTATTTTAAAACATAGAGCAAAAAGAAATCCAACGCGCTTAAGTTAAAACTCCCTTACATTGGAAGCCTGGAGAGAACAAAACAGGGGTTCCTTCGTAACACGATTTCTTGAAAACCATTTTAGACATTTAAATCAACTTTGTGATAAATTGATTAGAAGGGATGAATATTAACAGTAAAAGTTGTACCTTTTCCCCTGCTACTATATTTTAGAAGATATTCGTTGTCAAATATCTCAATATTTGCATAAGGAACCAGCCTTTTCCGTGCCGAGTGTTTCGATGATGACGTCATGCATCCACGGACAACTGCGCATACGATCTGCGCCGCCGAACGAGCACCCCCTGGGGAACCTCATCTTGACAATCTAACACACTTCAACTACCATTGTGGGGTCACGGCTGATCCCCTTTGTTTGCAGCTAAGTTGCGTTCTGTTCGTGACGTGCACTCTTCTATTCTCTAGGCCGTGTGCTTGCAGAGCATAGACCTTCATCCTTCCGCTTTGGAGTCTAGTTGGAGTAACAGATACTGAGAATGGCTGCGCCGGTTCAGAATCCCGCCAAATGCGAAGTGCGCTCCGTCGTAAGTTTTCACCCAAGCAAGAGGCGAGTCCCTGGCGGATATCCACAAAGCAATTGTTCCCTTGTATGGAAACATTATGAGTCGCCAACATGTAACGAAGTGGTGCCGTGAATTCGCTGCAGGCAGGACCAACGTTCATGACAAACACAGAAACGGTAGGCCGTCTGTGATCACATTGAGGAAACAAATCGGCGTCTCACGGTAAGACAATTCCACGAAATCATTTCGGAAGTGTCTAAGACAACGCTCCATGAAGCTGTGACTCTAACATTAGGGTACAGGAAATTGTGTGCGCTCTGGGTACCTTGAGAAACATCTTGCAGGTCAACACTTTCAGGACGATGAAGAGATCAAGAACGAAGTTGAAATGTGGTTCGAGCAGAAGGCAGCAGAATTCTATGACTGTGGAATACAGAAGCTAGTACCCAGACTTAACAAGTGTTTGGACAATGCCGGAAATTATGTGGAAAAATAAGTCATGTATCACTAAATAATCTGTAGTGGACGTGCTGTCAAATACATATTTTGAATAAATACTAGCCGTTGTATCATTTCTTCCGCACCTGCTTCTTATATTTTTTATTTTATATCAAAAACCTGTGTATCATTATTAATTTATTTCCTATGATATATTGATCTGATTACTATTCTTTTATTCTAAGTCTAGTACAGAGCAATCCCTGACATTCGCTACGAGACTCGGCGGCAAGCGGTCCGGAGTCAGCGCTTGTCTTTCTCGGTGAATGGGTCCACGACAGTGGCACGCTACAGTCTGTTTTATTTTTGCTCTCTCTGCCTTTGCTCTCTTTCCCTTTCTGTTGACGTTGCAGACTGACGCCAGTATAATCCTCCCTCGGAAGTTGTGTTGTGTCGTGTCCATGTGTTGAAGATTGTTGCTTAATATGGCACCACAAAAGTTTACATTACAGCAAAGGATTTAACTTGTCGAGTGTTACTTCGGAAAGAGGAATTGTGGAGAAGTGCGACGACGTTTTGCAACGAAATTTCCTGGTGTTCCCATTCCACATAGGACCACTATATTAAACCTCGTAAAAAAGTTTAGAGTAACAGGGTCAGTTCTGAATAAAAGTGGAAAGAAAAATTGGGAAATCTAAAAAAATAAAGTATACAAAGACAATCCGCACACCATCCGTGAGTTACAAGAGAGTATTGCACGAGAAATCTGGAGAATTACAGTAGACGAACTTGCAGTTGTAAATCCCAATTTCCTTCGGAGATGCCAGGATTGTGTTGCAGCAGAGGGGCATCATTTTCAACACCTTCTGTAGTCAAGGTTAGTACACAATATGAAAACTGTAATTTAAATAGCCGACTCTAACGACTTTTGCGGACCCCGTTCACCGGGAAAGACAAGCGCTGATGCCGGGCCGCTTGCCGCCGAGTCTCGTAGCGAATGTCAGGGAATTCTCTGTACTATTACAATAATACTTCAGTATAATTTCATTGTCATATTAGGTTTTCACTATGTTAGGCATAGTTAAATAAGAGTATGAATTTCGTTTAGAGAAATGTGTAACTTTTAAGCTGTGTTTGAATAATAAACCTTTTTCTACATATTTATAATTTTCTATACTTTTCTGCCTTTTTTAATCTAGGAAGAATGATCACAGTCAATTAGAATATTAAAAAAATACGTAGGCTATTCTAAACAAATTTTGAAAAGAATTGGGTTCAGTTTTAACACCACAATAGGAGTTGTGTAACCAAAAAACACAATAGTAGTTAATGGTTTTAATCTTGACAGGGCCGTGATTTCTCTCTTCCCTAAGATGCAACTCTAGCTAATTAGTATAATTTGTGATGTATTAATGATTTATTGGATATTGATTATTGATTTTGTCGCAGATCACACAGGCATACACAAGCACACAAACAACTCATCGCAGCCACACGCACACACCCAGTCCCGATGACTAGTTTTGTACTTCTGCATATATATCCAATGCTGACTTGGACGAATAGATACAAAATATATCTATGTAAAATTACAGTTTTCATTTTCATCTAATGTAAAGCTCTTGAAACCAGATTTTTTTTTTCTTTTGCCGTGGCTATATAAAAAATAATATAAAATTAATCTCAACAAAAAGAATACTGAATTTGATTGGATTGAAAATAAACATTTGTTAGTTGATGTAATGAACGTAACCTACTGTTACCAAGAGGCTAATTCCAACAAGGAAGCGAGAGAACAGTGGAAGAAAGGAAATGATAAAATTGGTAGAAGCATCCAGCAAGGTACCTTTATAAGGTAGGCCATTCCCGAGGTTCCGAGATTTTCTCCCATGATTCTGTGCGCGCTATGACGTCATTAAGAGGACAGAATGGAACTTTCTTCGTTATCGTATACGGAAGCTCGAGATAAATGGGTCTATTATTTACTTATACACACTTTTTCTTGACTGCCGGTAGAATAAGAACAAATCAACCTGTTTGTGCTCTTGCCACGTGCAATAATAATAGAAGAAAATCGCCTGGAATAAAGTGATCATCGCTTCCCAAGAAACAAGTTGCTGTAGCAGGATTAATTCAATTTGTTCCTCCAAATTTCGGACTTACTCAGTGGTGCAACCACAGGGGAGGGCAGGGGCATTTACCCCCAACCTTCGACGGAAGTCAATTCTGGGAGGGGGGGCAAACATTGATGGCCAAAGGCATCTGCAGGGGGCACAGAGGAGAAATTGCACCCTTCTATTTCAAATTTTATACAAATAAAAATACATTTCGTAAAATTTTCTTGCTCGCTTCGCTTGCAGTGCGTCGGGAGTCGGCCATGGGCGCCAAATAATCTAATTTTAAAAAAAAATGTGAAAGAGAGAATGCCTTAGCGCCATGTGATATTATTTGTTCCTTATTAAATCAATATTGTTTTAAATTGCAAAAATTGGATCTAAAAATTTTGTTTCTCGCTTCGCTCACAATATAATTGTTTTTTGTAATGCGATGTATTTAAATAATATGTTTTGTATATATATGTAATGAAAAAACTTTGAATACGTACATAATTTAGTGTTAGCATCTTGCATATGTATTTTCTTATTTTATGTCGCTCCATGTTGCATATGTGTAAAACATATGAAAGTTATACATGTTATATGTACAAAAAATATCTTCGGCATGCATTTATCATTCATTTTCTGCCATTCAAAAATACAGTGTGTGTGTGTGCTTGTATTCAATTATTAGCTAATGTAAAAATTCCTGGTGTTGAAAAAATATTTCAAATCGTTTGTTCCAAATAAATGCTTTAGCACAGACATCTACCTCCCTTTTGCGTAATTTATGAGGATAATAACGTCTTTGATACTACTACACTACTACCACTAGTAATAATAATGTCATTATTAATGTTATTATTATTACTATTATTATTATTGGTACGTTTATCCTGGTACTTTCTCCCTCCAGATAAAAATTCGTGGTTGCGCCTCTGGCCTTATCTTCCACACTCGCCCTCCGTATCATCACGTATGCAACTTTCAAAACCTTTACACAATCGGAACTCAGTTTCTAAGTATTGCTTCATTGAATATTGAGTGCAAGATAAGATTTATTAGCTTTGAAGTTGAAACATCGTCCGCAAAAATAATACTTTGAACATCTCGTAGGTAGCGAACACTAATTAACAATTGCACTGTTACTTTACTTTATGTGCGTTTGTTGAGAAATTGTGCTGAAAATATAATGTACGACTTACAGGACAGGCGTTTCTCCCCTGCACATCCTTTCAATCTTCTCGTCAATCAATGAGAAGAGCTGTCATGTAAATAATGACCAAAGAAGCTATTCAATCAGGCCCGTAGCCAGGAATTGTTTGTGGGGTGGGGGGGGGGGGGGGTGGCGACGTCAATCCTAGAGGGGGTAAATTTTTAATATATTGTGTCGCATTGGCACATATTATGGTAGGGTACACAGAGGTACTTGCCCCCCTCCCCCAAAAGCTATAAGTAACAGAAAAGGGATGGTATCTTGAAACTGCAACGAACAAAAAAAAACTTCGAGCAACATCAAATAGCAATATTTCGATAATGACCTTTCCACGTTGCCAAAGAATATAAAGTTTAACATAAATAGGCTAATAGGGACTGTACCTACTTGATATCGTAATTGATTGATTTGGTGTATTAAGTCCACTTTGTGCACACTAAGGCTAATTGGGACTGGACCTACAGTTTAAAGTGGGATCCGAACCATTATGTGCCTTCACCTACTTGATATTTACAGGTCGATAATGTTAATTGATGACTAACAACAGCTTTGGGCCTCTCTGCAGACCTGATTAAGGGAGCCCTTTATAAATCATGCTTCATAATGATTTCCTCTAGTTTCCAGTATGCAATATTTTTTACGCACAAAGGAATCTATCGAGAATCCAACAACACCACTGTGTTGTGTTGTACAAGCAAAATCGAATTAATTACATAATAATGGTTAGGATCTACACTTTGATGAATAGTATAAAAATTTGTAATCTACATTTTTTCTAAAAGCTAAAACATTAAAACATGGGTCCCTTAGTCCACCACGGACTCTATTTCCTTCAAAGGGGAGACTCTTGGAACACTACAGACAATGTTTGCCTACTGGTTACGTTAACCATTTTGCAAAATATTGTGTGAATTGTATTATATTATAGTTGAAATACATGTTTCGACACCTGACAAAAAATAGGAATCCCTTGATTGACCAATGACTTCTTCGATTACAGTGTCATCATTAATATTTGATATTAAGTTTCATAGAAAGAAATTGTTTTAATAGGGCGCAAATAATTTTACGGGGGCTCCCAGGGCCGATTCCCGCCGCCCCATATAGCTATGGCTCTGAACTTGGACTATAAGAATAGGAGAAATTGTGAACGAAGCATGCAAGATAATTTTACGAAATGTATTTTTATTTGTATAAAATTTTAAATCGAAGGGTGAAATTGCCCCTCTGTGCCCCTTGCAAGTACCCTTGGCCGTCTGGATGAAAAATGCAAGGAACACGTCCTCCCCGATGGCGCAGTGGTAACGTCATCGCCTTGAAATCAAGGGGCCCCGGGTTCGATACCCGGTGGAGGTACAAAGTGGTTCGGATCCCACTTTAAACTGTGGGTCCAGTCCCAATTAGCCTTACTGTGCATAAAGTGGACTTAAAATATCAAATCAATCCAAGGAACACGTAAATACTAATTCCATCATGAGTATCCAATTGTCCTGCTATTCTTAGATTCTCCTAGTCTTGTTTCTTTACTTCAATGTTTGCTTCCTCTAGAATGAACTTCCGTCCAAGGTCGGGAGGGGGGGCGGTATATGGCCCCTGCCCCCTGTGGTTGCAGCACTGTCTGTGAGTGTCTCTTCATCAATTTCACGTCGTCACTCATTGTTGCGATTAGCTAGTAGTGGCAGAAAAGCAAGGCTAAGTAACCAAGATTCAAATATCCACTCCCTCCCTCTACCACATGAATCACTATTGCCAAAAGGTAGACTTTTGAAACAAAAATTTAAGCAGTTCCAAGTTCATAGCAACACATCCAAGAAAAAACATCCGAACACATTCGGCACCATTAATACAAGACTACTCAAAATGTCACAACTGTTCTAGATACTGAAAATTGTGATATCATTTCCCGAAGTCTGGGTCTGGAAGAGAAATTACCCCCCACCCCCACCCAATCTTGCTAGAGTAACACATGATATAATTTTAAACATTAGTGAGAATTTCAGGTAGGGATGTGTTCTGTATTTTTCACAGGGGGGCAAAGGAGGCTCTCAGGGGGGGGGGAATTGCCCCCCTGACCCCCTTTAGCTACGGACCTGTATTCAATGTAAAGCATACTTATCAAAGCAAGGACAATTTTATCAATGATTTTTGTATTATCAATATAATATGTTGTATACACATCTATTATATTATAATTTTAAGATATTGTACAAATATAATACTACTTTGCTGGCTTTAATTTATTTTATATCTGCTTTAAAAAGCCTCGTTGGTTCAGTCAGTAAATAATCTGTCACGCTGAAGACGAGGATTCTGTTCCCAGGGAGGTTGGTCTCGAGGGGGATTTTCTCAGCGACGTCCTTGCATGAAAACTGCTTTGAGGTTCACCAGGGGTCTAAAAAAATAGTATTTTGGGGGCCGGAACGTGATGCTAAAATCACCTTCATAAATGTCCGGGATTGTGAATCATAATCCCTATATTCATTCATGGTATGTTACAACGCGCAGAAGGTACTTTTGCTTTTAAAACTTAGTGCATATTTAGTCGCACACCGTGGCCGTTCGGTCTAAGACGTCATGCTTTGGGCTCTGGCTACTGAACGTGCAGGTTCGAGTCTCTTAGGGGAAGCATAACAACTTTCCTTCTGAGGTTTCGGACTGTGTATGGGACAGGCGGCCACCCACCATTGTGAGGAAATTGGAAAGCTGCGAATGAGTAGCGTAATCCGGTCATGGAAACTTACAAACAAGACTGGGGGGTCGTCGTGCTGACCACACGTCACCTCGTAACAGGTTGGATGATCTCCCGCCCCGGCAGGTGGAAGTGAGGCCAGCAGTCTGTAGGTAGGCCTTAGCCCTGTATTAGTACACATTTTAATACATGCCGCGAGAATACTGACACATTATGAAATTTGTTTGACTCAACTCAAACATACTGCAGAAACTCTTTCCTTGTAGATTTAATAGCCGGCATCCGTGGCAGAGTGGTTAGCAAATCGTGCTACGACGCCAAGGGTCCCAGGTTCGAATCCCGGCCTGGGTATGGATGTTTGTGAGTGTTCATTCATCAATTTCATCATCATGACTCATCCCCATCTTCGCAATTAGCCAAAAGTGGCAGAAAGTGAAGTAAAATAAACCAAATAATAAAAAAAGCCTAGATTTAATATTTCATATTTGTGTTGTTTGATTGAATTGGCGTTTTAAGTCCGCTTTTTGCACAGAAAGGCTAATTGAGACTGGACCTACAGTTTAAAGTTGGATCCGAACCACTATGTGACTACACCGGATATCGAACCCGAAACCCCTTGACTACAAGGCGACGGCGCTACCACTAGGCCATCGGGGAGGCCATATTTGTGTTGCTTCACAAGACTTATTTTCTAATTGCGCACTGTATTATTAGTAAAACACATTTTATGTGTGTGTTGGATATGGTATGAGATTTAATTAGGAAAAGCGATGGATAATGTAATATTTATACAAAGTAAATTAATGCATTATGTTCTTACAACAAATGTAACTATTACAGAATAGGAAGCCAGTGACGAAATTAGCCGTAAGTTTTTTTTTAATTCCTCGCAGTAGTAAATATTGTTACAAATAAAATCCAGAAATTTAGATCCTCAACTCAGGTGGATAAGAGATCAGATTATAATTCTCAGCTTGCATTTACCTCCGATTTAGAAGTATCATTCGACCGAAAAGCAATCTCTGACTGTTGGCTGATAAATGCGACGTGCCTAAAATACAGGAAAATGTAACAGCATCATCGTTCCATTATTTTTGTTTTGTATTTGTATTGCTTTTGTTTTATTTCAAGTATAATTTACCCCTTGGCTAATCGCAAAGATGAAAATGAATGGTGAGTAGATGAAATGGATGATCACAAATTCATGTGGATCACAAACAGTACAGAGTACTACACAGATTGTTGGCCCACATGCCAGAACCTAGTAAGCCCGCAAGAATGAAGTTCCTAGGATATATTTATTACCTGGAAGAAATATTGCTATTTGAATGTTTCCCGAAAAGACACCATTTGTACAATAGCCATTATCTAATTCATTCGCCGGCTCGGTAGCCGAGGGCGTTAAGTGGTCGACTTTCGATTTCGCCTCCCAAGTTCCCGGTTCAAGTCCCAGCATGGGCATAGGTGTTCACTGCGAGTCAGGCACGTATCCAGGAATTCCTTTCGTGGTGAGCTAAACACCATATTTTTAAGGGGTATATATAGAACCTCACAATTGTATGTTTAAGGCCAATGGTGGCAATTGGGTTCAAAACGAGAGTGGGGGGGGGGGTGCAAGAAAAGTTTACTTTCTCTTCGCTTGGTATACAAGGGTTAGCATAAAGAGGTCATAGTGTCAAGACAAAAAAATGGGGAGCAACTATCCCCAAAATCGTCGCCACTGTTCAAGTCTGCCAAATTATTCAGAATGTGAAATCGGAACATTTTTTACCACTCAACTCCTCTGTTTCCATGCATTAACATTGTGTGCCGGAACCATCTCAGTATGTGTGTTTGTCCATTTCTTATCATCAGACATCAAAACATCTATGGCGTCTTCGAGTGTTTTTACGAAGCTGTTACACATGCACGGGATGGACAATCCACTCGACAACGCGAGATTCAAATTGTGGGCTGCCAACTGGACGCAGAAAGTTCTCGAATATTTCTCTCTGATTCGAGCCTGAACACCACTACTGTGTCTTGTCCTCCCATGTTTGCAGCTCTTATAAAAGCCGAAACCCACCAAATTATTCATATTGAGGCCTAAGCACTCGCAAGTGTTCACAATTGTCTTCCGCAGTCTTGTCGTATATTGGCACAAAACAAAGTAAGTCTTCTCGAATACAGTTCGAAACAATTAATTCACAATAAAAACCCTTCCGATCCCAACACATCTAGTGTTTCATCTCCCAATATGATTAATTGATTACTCATTTATCTCCAGTGACGTGCCCAAGGGAGGGTTGGTGAGGTCATAACCAAATTTGACCAAGTATTCCTTAAAAAAATGAACTTCATAGAGAGGAAAAGATGGCAAAATGAGGACTGACCACCAAAAATAGTATGCATAACCCTCCTCTTCGAAAATCCTGGGAAAATTTGGTCATGGCACAACTAACTCATCACTCAAAACTTTGATTTTCAGTTGATCTGTGCAGCTTATTTCTTTTTTAATTAACCGCTCCAATACCCGTTACTGCTTAAATATTCACTTTAGAGAGAGACCTTCGATCTCTTCGGCCCTCGACCCGAACTAGCACTACACTGAGGCTCCGGAAATTCCGCTGTCGTTAATGTCTTCTGCTTTGGACCCGAACTGGAACTAGTAGTAGACTTCGTTACTTTATGGTATTTAATCCTTTTCATTTTCTAATCACTAGATCTTATAAAGCCACCAATAGAATATATGAACTATCACACTTACCGTTGAATACTCATTAACCGATTCTGTTGTACAGATCAACCTGGAAATTGAAGCCGCGTATTTTAACCTCATTATATTCTAGAACGTTCCACAGATAAAACGATTCGTTAATGTTGCCAGTAGTTCGACTCCTTCTCTTATTCAAGAACGTTCCCTCTCGCGCTTTCCAGAGATTAACAAATTACAATGAATCGTCCTACGTGTGGCGCTACGTTTGCAGCTTCCAAATGCTGACAAGTCTTTGCATAGTGTTGCGACAACACCGAAAGCGCAAGAAAAGTTTTAATGCAATATTATCAACAACAGGGTTATAGAACATTCTCCGTGTTGCCTTGGTAAGTATTTCTCTCCTTATATATTATCGGCACACTATTTTAGAAAACAAAAACCTAATTTTGCCGGACCCTGTGGCTGAGTGGTTAGCACATCGCGCTGCGACGCCAAGAGTCCCGGGTTCGAATTCCACTCTGCCATGGTTGTGTGTGAATGTCCATTTATCATTTTCATCATTTCATCACTCATTCCCATATTCGTAAATTAGCTAAGAGGAACAAAACGCGAAGTGAAATAAAATAAATCAAATCCCAAAAAAAAAAACTAATTTTATGTAGAGTAAACTGAAAAATTAAGGTGGGCTCCAGCCTCCTGATCCCACCTTGGGTGCGCACTATTAACAATAACAGGGTTATAGAACATTCTGTGTCTTGGCTCGAAAATTATTTCTCTCAAATTATCATCACATTATTCAAGAAGCCATGAACCTAATTTTATGTAGCGTAATTTCCTGAAGGGGGTGCTGGAGCCCCCTGATTCCCACCTTGGATACGTGCTTGACTCGATAATTATTTCTCTCCTTAAATTATCGTCACATTATTTTATTTCCCACCACAAGAAACCAAAAACCTCATTTTATCTATTGTAAACCGCAAACTTTCTGGGGGGGTCGAGCACCCTAAGCTCCCCCTTGGATACGTGCCTGCTGAGAGTGTCCTTTCATCAATTTAAACTAATCATCACTCATCCTGTTCGTAGCGATTAGCCAAAATTGGAAGAAGACGCTAAATAACATAAAAAAACTTATCCTCATCGTGGCGATCAACTGGAGAATCTGAAAAGTAGCGTAAAAATATTAAAGGGAAATTCCAGGACATTCAGTAAAAATTCATATCAGAATATGCCCGGACAAGAACTTTCCTTAGAATTAGACATTTAAAATAAATGCAATAGGTTAGCTGGAAAGGAAAGCTGGCAGTGGACTACAGCCTACAGAGACAAGATATCACGCATATAATGTATGAAAAATAAACTATGCATTATTTCGGAATAAGTATATTCTTCTATCGCGTATTTGATCTCTTGTTGTCAAATTAAATTAACAGCTTTGGTGTATAATATCAAAAGATGCATGAAAACACAGCGTTTCATGGGCCATCTGCTACATTCTACGCATAGCTTTCTTCCGCTCGTGTCCGCTTGGTGACGTCACAAGCTCTAGCCAATAACGTGCAAGTCTCGGAGTGGCCCCCTCTGAGCATCCAGAACCTTCATCAAAATGACATTGCAGCATTTATTTGCCTGGATAAAAGTAAGGAACCATTGAATTCAACGAATCTAGATTAGCCAACAGTGAAATTTTAAACCTCCGACCTTGCGAATATGAGAATGTCATTTTATCCACCTACCTAAAATTGTTTGAATTGAAAGAAATAATGTTAACGAAAAATGTTGATACAACCTTTGAAGCAAAACAAACAATATCCCAGGCGGAACACAAATTCAAAGAATACGTTTACACGTGCCTTAATCAAATTGAAACAACAACGAAAAATTATGTCTAAAAAATACATTCACCAGAATCTAAACGCCGGAAAATATCGTGTAATACAGTATACACAACATTATTTACCAATGGTAACGCTATTAAGCCTTGTTTCCATGTTAATAAAACATTAAAATGCTGACCAAAGGCAAACTTTTATAGCATAAACATGTTAATATAAAAGTAACGATTCCACCCTCTGTCAGGGTTTTCTTCATTCCTTATTGTGAATATTCGTCTGAAAAGGACCCTGTTAGAGGGTAGAAACGTTACGTTTTTATGTATATTTTTCATACTATAAAAGTTTGCCTTGGTCAGCACTATAACGTTTTATTACTTACCAGCTCTTAATACACTTTTGAGAAGGTATGTAAATATGAAACAGAAGAAGGCTATATCAACGAAAGCCTACAGTCCGAACATAAAAGTCAACAGATTGTAAGACATGTTTACAAACGCGAGGCCAGGATATTTATTCAAGGATTTCCAGATTCAATGCCTGTGGGTTCCCAAGGCAAGTTTTTCTGATATTAAATGAGAAGACCTGAATTCCGAAACGCAAACGTGGTGTATGTAGGCTGTATGTCAGCAAAGATTGCTGTAAATTGAATACATGTACAATATTATCAACAAATTAGTGGTCTGAATGTAAGTGGCATTGACGTTAAAAATAGACATACGGTTACTAATGTCTAATTGAGCCTGTCATGAATGTTAATTTGACATTAACCATTATCCAATTAAGCCTTCTTGAATGTTAATTGATTATCTATCACATAATTTAGATTTTCATTAACTTTAATTGTACATTATCCATAATGCAATTAAGACTTTCTTGAATGTTAATCGGGCGTTATGCATAATCCAATTAAGAATATTGTGAATTTTAATTTGACATTAAGCATTAACTAGATTCGTCTTCAATTGCTTTCCATGCATTCTTGGTTAGAACGCAAACAAGGAAAACATATGTTTAAACGTCTGTTTTTATATTTCTTTGTTATTCATCATCATAGGGAGAAACATTATTAACTAAAATTATGTAAATTAAACTCAATACTTACCCACATGATCCTAATGAGGAAGAGGCAGTTGACAAATAAAACAATTATAATTGCGCATTGATACACCCAATCGTAACTCGGCTCCGTCATCCAACTGCAGTGTCTTGTTTCGCTCTGGTTGGCTAAATCCTGAAATGAATATTCGTAATTGAAAAACAATTATGTAAACAAACAAAGATTAATAATAAATAACTGGAATGAAAATGATTAAATTATGTTCTGGAGGTTGGGTCTGGTTTTGGAGCTTGTGAAAGTATTATTGAACATATAGAATGTTGTAATGTCTTTGTAAGTAGATGTTGAATTCTTTTGTTGGTTTGTTGGTAGGAATGGAGTTATGTAAAGATGATTTAGAGTAATGGAATAAATTGTTGTTTTGGTACATAAAATGGAACCTAAGTGCATTAATATATTTTCGCCGTTAATAATGTGGCAGATATGTGGTAAGATAATTGTTGAAAAATTAGATTTTCAGCAGAAAAGAGAAACAGATTTAGCAAAACACATGATCAGTTTTGCAGTGTGCGTGTTGAGTACCAGCATGCTGGTGAGTCTAAATCGAACTACGTTGGTGAATGGCCCGAATGGAGACTCTTAATAGAATTCTGTGAGGCCTAGACTGCGTTTGATATTTCATATTTCGACTCTGTTTCAACTGTGTTCGAAATATCGAATTTCACACCTGCTCTCAGCACAAATGAGTTCCCCCGATGGCGTAGTGATAACATCGTCACATTGTAATTAAGGGGCCCGGGGGATTCGATTGCGGGTGGAGGCTCGTGGTGGTTCTAATTCCACTTAAAATTGTAGGTCCATTCCCGATTAGCCTCTCTGTGCTTAAAGTGGACTTAAAACACAAAATCAACCAACCAACAAACTCACCAGTCGAACCGGGGACCTTTGATGACCAGGTCCATATTGGCCGACGTCATACTTCTTGACAACAATTGTTCACATCATTCATGGTGGTTTACACCATGGTTGCGAGACGACTTTAAAAATTTGTGTGGTGAGTTTTTTGTTCCTGAGGCTGCGTCTGAAAACTCCAAAAAGCAGGCTTTCTTGTCGGAAGTGATAACACCTACAGTGAGTTCGAAAACGCCAACTGAACGAGCAATCGAGTCCATAGCATACAATAAGGGACAATGCAGACTTGGTTACTAGACTTGTTGCTCACGTGTTTGAAATCATGGAAGTTGATAGTCAGCCAGGTGTTGGTTGTGGTTCTTTTATCGTGTGGCAATGTAAGTATAAGAACTTTTAAAAATGTTATGTGATATATAAGGTGAAAAATAAGTGTTCATAATCTGGCAATTACAATGTATTCTTAGTTTTATCTACTGATTGTATTATGCGCTTCAGTCGAAGTGCAATTCGAAGATTTTTTGCTACCAGTCCAAGGTTTCAAGACTGAAACTGCAATACCATTCTGGAAGAATGTTCGCTTCAAGCACCTTTAGGACACCACACGGCATTAGAACGCAATGAAATATATTTAAATTTCGAGGGCTGTTCAATAAATAATATTGCAAGAATTTGTCAGCTGCATATATGTATTGTCTCATTGTCTCATTGACGCAGCGCAGAGCGTCAGAGAAGGGGAGGGGAAATCGCGTGTGCAGAGTGAAGCAGTACACTCTGCTGGGACGGCTGATAACTGCCGTCGCTTTCCCCCCTCCATGCAATTCCATTCCTCTCACATGTGTATTGATGGAGCCTTCTCGCGTCACTACTTGCACAGAGACTTGTTCTCGTTCACCTGCTCCAGAGATACCTGGGACAGAGTGTAGGTCTCGTTTCTTTATCTATTGACTCACCCTCGTATTTATAAATGCTGCGAACACAGATGAGATCCAGTTTTACGATACAGAAGCCCAACTGCATATTTCGCCATGAAATGCAATCTAACATAGAGGACATTTCAGTTTTTATAAGGTTTGTTCCAAACCGTACTGGTTGATCGTGCTTTGATCTCCATAAACCAAAATACATTTGCATCGTTTCGAAAATTAGAACTGTTTAGGAGAAAACCAGCATCCGGTGATTCTGTTTCAGCTTGGAATTGCTTTGTAAACTTCCCCCTCATTCAATTCCCCCTCCCTCCAGTGACCTCATTCGTCTGAAATGAGATACTAATGGACCAGAATTCTCAGGGGAGGATTCAATGGGCATTGGAGGACACTGCCTCTAGGACGGGAATGCAAATAGCGTCTTTCTCCTCTGAAATAAACCCAATGGATTTAAAAGAACAGAAAAGTGAAACGATTTTGCTGTTTTCGCATACATTATGGTATTTAGGGTTTAGAGTTGACGTGGATTTAAAATATCCCTCTTAACAGATTTTATAAAGAGTTTACTTCTACGTTCCTGCCCCCTCTCTGGAATTCTGAGATGGTATAGTGGGTAACGCAGTCGCCAACAAAAGATTTGTTCAGTCCAATATGAAATTGGGCCAAATGTTTAATTCATTCCTTGGTTACATATACCAATTGGCATCAAAGTTATTTTCTGTAAAAATGGAATAAAAGACAAGAATAAATATTTACGTTTCTTTACTCCCGTAAGTTCCGTAAGTTAGTCTCAATGAAGATGAATGATAATTTAATTAAAGAGCGTATGCAATAAAAGAACTAGGC
Organism: Lepisma saccharinum; assembly: GCF_977018435.1. NCBI lineage: Eukaryota > Metazoa > Arthropoda > Insecta > Zygentoma > Lepismatidae > Lepisma > Lepisma saccharinum. Next base: position 20,247,567 of record NC_139232.1, on the reverse strand, counting down.
TAGGCTCTGTCAGAGACGCGAACCCTGAACTTCGATGATGCCGTCTGAAAATCAAACAACACTTTTGAGCATATATATTCCTTGTTAGGGTTTATTTTATAACACTAAATTTGGTGGGAGAACAGCCACAGGTTGAACCTCGCCCTTTAATATAGAAAATTTGAATATATTTTTACATGGGTTCAGTTTCACTAACAAATTTTACTCATTTTGGAAAACTTGTATTGTTCCCTACACTCTGTCCCAGGAGTCTGTGAAGGAAACGAACGGAAACGAGTTCTCAGCGCAAGTAGTGACTTGAGAGGGCTCGACCAATGAAGGCGTGAGAAGGGTAAAGGAGTACATGAAGGGAGAAAACGTAACTGCAGCTACCAGCCGTTTGCAACAGAGCTCGCTGCTTCTCTCTCTTCCCTTGTCTACCTTTATAAGAAAATGTAGCCCCACAGACTCCTGGAACAGACTATATCTTCACATTTGTTTCCTATCTTCGTAGAAAATTACTTCATACGAACATGCGTATGTACTTCTAAATATTTAGGCTATATATAATTTCATTAATGATATTCAATCAAGGCAAAAATACAATGTTGTTATATTTGTGGGCCTGAAGTAAAACTTGATCTACAAAACTATAGAGTTGAGTGTGGCTTAATGTGTTATCAATATGTTCGCTTATGTTTCTTCCATCTTCGGTTACTTAATGAACCTCCTTCACTATTATGCAGTAACTGAATCAAATCCCACTTTAAACTGTAGGTCCAGTATATATATATAGACTACCTGTGGGTAGAGTGGCATTAACATCAACAAACTTTTAATCTGGATTCGATGTTCACTCAATTTCAAAAGGAGGAATCCTTCATCAATTTAATCATCATCCCTCATCCTCAACGTCGCGATTATCCAAAAGAGGCCAAAAACGATGTAAAATAACCTAATTCAATAAATTAATCAATCAATTTATTCATACACGGACTCCCCGGCAATTATTTTTTACAGCATGTCAAAATTCCAGTATACAAGGATGTAAGACATATGATTGATTGATTGATTGATTTGCTTTATTTTACTTCGGCTTTTCTGACACTTTTGGCTAATTGCGAAGATGGAGATGAGTGAACACGGTGATGACTGTACCACGCATATCATCCGAAGATGTCATATTGGTGTAGGAACGTTTTACTCAGCGTATCGGATCTCATTTTGAAATTTAGGTCCAGTTTCCATTAGCCAATGTGATCATATAATGAACATAAATCAAATTTTGACAAAACTATTTTTTACTAAAAAGAGGACTTTAAACTAAATTACAACGCCGAAATTTTACCTGCTGTGTTACAGAAATGGATTGAGCCGCCAGCGTATCATAAAATGAAATATTCTTCGGCGAAACCAAAAAGTGCATTCGGAAATAACCTTGGGACCATGACTTATTCGTATCCGGTACGTTTCTGGAATCTCTTCTTCTTGGCAATGCCTTTCAATGCCACCACACAACGATGGCTTATTTAACGTGGAAAAGTTATTTTCTCAAAGACCCGCCAGAAAAGAACATTCATGATACTGGACGAGACTCCGTGGCCGAATCCCTAGAGGAGGGTTTTTAAAGATCCATACATTCTAATGGGTTCTATTGAGTTTCAAGACAGGACCGGCACTTTTTTCTCGCAAAATTTAAGTTCTGTCCAAGTTGCGTATTGAATTTCAATTCTGAGCTTGGACCGGATTTAAGTTGATCCAGAAAAATGTTCCTGGAACGTATTTACATTCATCCGGATAAATGGATCCTGGACTGAATTGAATTAATTTAAAATTCCTGGACTTTCAAGATGGCCTGCTTGTTTAAGCGAGTGTCCTTTTACTTGTTACCATTCGCTTCTTTACGATGAGTCAATTAATTCCCGTTTCTTTCCCTTCGGCTTGCAAGGTGCTTAACGAGGTGCGAGGGAGTGAGTGTCGAATGCTGCCTTCCGGAGGCTAATCCCTTCGCTCCTTTGCTCGCTCGCCGCGACCCATCTAGCCGCAAAGGAATTGCTGATGCGGCGGTGTTGGGGAAAAGCCACTGCATCAATTCTCTGTCACGGTTCATACATAAGAACGGCCGTCAAAGGAGGCTTGCCTGTACGGTCAGCGCGGAAGTGGCATGCGGCAACCGGAACTGATCATGCTAATGGTATACTCCTGTCAGTTCATAAAGTGGCACACACGTTAAGTTAACGATTGGTGTATCATAATCAACCCTAGCTTGCTCGAGGATTGGGAGGGCGGAGAAGGCGGCCAGGCTCACCCCCTCTTGTTTCATCATTTTTCAACTGAAAAAATTTTCATTAAAAATTGAAAAAAAATTACATAGTTGTGTAAGGTGTTCCCAATGTTTCTGCATTTCTTTTGTACATAAAATTATAAAGGAACGTACATAGGAGGAAAATTCACGTGGTATACCTGTCTCTAAACGTCCCTCCTCTTGGGATGTGTGTTGCGATAAGGCACCTACGAACTAACTCTCTAACTTTCTTAAACCCGAAGATTTATGGCTGAAGCAATACAAGCCTTCCATCTGTCCCTATCCTGGCCAAGATCAATCCATTTTTTTCCACCCTTACAGATTTCCTTTAGGTCCGTCTCAACATTATCCCTCCATCATCGTCTTAGCCTTCCTAGAGGTCCCTTACCATCAGGTTTCCAAAGAAGAATCTGTTAAACTATTTGTTCCTCTCCCATTGGTGCCACATGGCCTGCTCACCTAAGTCATCTTGATTTAATTATTCAAATAATTCCGATATGACACTCATGCCTGTAATAGCGTACGATTCGTTGGTAATCATTGAAATTGTTTTATTTATTATAATTACTACATAACTAGGCGTGTATATATATATATATATATATATATATATATATATATATATATATACAAAAAGCATTGGTTTTTTAATGAAGGTAATTTTTGGAATTTTTATATAACTGCACCTATGTAAACAACAAAGAAAGCAGTGATTCAATAATAACAATATGGTTTCTTGAATTTTAGTGACAAGAAATATTTTGGGCTCTGAGCACCCCACCCCCTCCAGATAAGCTAAGGTCAACAGAAATGCACCTGTCACAGTTTGATTTAAGCACAATTTATGGAACATATAGTCTTTCCTGGATTGGACTTACAGTTTGAGTTTGAGTAGAATTATTTTCTTTTAAATTTAAGTCCATTTTATGCACAGGCAACTAATCGGAATTGGACCTACTGTTTAAAGTAGAATACTAACTATAATTACTTTTGTTTATTCTTTGTTATAGAGGCTAATTCAAAATTATTTATATTTTTTCTTTTCTCATCTATTTTCGACCTCCGTGGAGGAGTGGTAAGCCCAGCGCGCTAGGACACCAGGAGACCCGATCATTTATTTTCTTTCTATGCGAACCATAGGTTGTACGCACTACATATTTTTGATTTTTCTCCGCTATTTTGTTACAGTTAGTTTTCTTTTAAGCTGTCTTTTACTTTGTCCCCTATATACACATTCTTCCCCTCCCTCGGCAGTTCTTCTTCCAGTCTTTCTTCCTCCCTCCTCTCCCCACTTCTCTTTTCCTGCACTCTCACCAAAAAACGCATACATTTTGCTTTACACACACTTACACTAGAAAGATGGCTCGTCTGGAGCATGATCACTCATTTCGCAGCCTTCTCTAATAGCTTTCCCCGCCGTTCTCTTACTTCTCCCAGGTATTTCCCCACTTGCTGCCCCGCTTCCTTTATCTTTATTCTGTCGTCTACCACTTCTATCACCTCCCTACCTGTTAAGTTTTTCATCCATTTCACACGTTCTTGGCAATTATTTAGACGCGTCGTATTATTATACTATTAATATTAACTTAATAATACTCAGCGGTGAACGATGAGACTCGGTGAAGTACACAGACTCCTCTCAGGTACAGGGATAGTGTTAGGCAAAGACAATATTCACAGCACAGAGAAATAAAACCACATTACTGCAGTATGTATAAACTGAAAGGGTTTATTCTTTATTTATTGCAATTATAATGCAAATATACTTGAGACGAAGGCGAGGATTTCGCTTGGTCGATGAATTGACTCAATTAAAACGCATAAACTCAATGCGTGGCTATCGGCAAGCCTATGATCACATAGACCTAGCTTGCGCCCCGAACTACCACACCAAGATATATGCAATGATAACTGAGCCAATATTTGCTCTTTAGCCTTTTATTTCCAAATTAATCCTTAGGCTAACTTTATTATTTGACGTAGAATGGTTGCAGTATTGTGCATATCACCAATGCATGGCTATCGGCGTACCTATGATCACATAGGCCTAGCTTGCGCCCCGAACTACCATACCAGGATGTATGCACAACACCGAGGAGTTCTTTTTAATTTTAAAAGCTTCGTCGATCCGTGGCGAAAAAGTGTGATGATTCTTAAGCGATATCCTCGCTTTTATACTATTTTCGAGAACACAGATTAAAGTACAGATGAATCATTCACTATCTACAAAAGGATACTATCAACAAAACTGACATCCATACATCTTTAGAAATACAAATTCGTATAGTGCACTCTTGCAAACATGAATATACATTAAACTACTCATAACAGAGCATAAAATACAATAAACATTAAACAAAAGATATATATTACAAACAGGGTGCAATATTACATATAAAACAAAGAAATTACGCTTTCTTTTACAAAAATAAATACATTAGTGACATATCTTCAACTGGCGACGTCACATAAAAATATGGATCATATCACATTTGTCTCTTAGGTCACGTGTAGAAGGGCAGTTCAATAGGGTATGCTTATCCGTCTCCTCCCCCTCGCACAAAGGACATATCGTTTCACCTGCTTCGTTTCTCTTTCTTAGTTGTGTCCATCCCCCTAATCTGAACCATGTCAGCGCGCCTCTTTCATTTTTTCCCACAACCTGGATATATTTCGCTTTCCCCCATTCTCTTATCTTAGCTGTTCCCTGATTGAGGTCTTTGTTTGGCAGTCTACTATTATTTCTTGTCTGTCTAAGTCGAGTAACCTGTCCCTGATTTGATTTTCTGTTGAGATGCCCCCCCCCCCTTACTCCCTCTTCCCATACCCAACCCATTCCGCTATTATATAAGAGATTTTCACTTCCAGACCTCAGCTGTAAACGTTTTCCTCCCTTGTCTGTATTTCCAAACATTATCCCCTCAGCGTAGTTTGGCCCTCTTGTGATAATCGCATCCAATATTTAACAACCCTCATCCGTGCTTGTACCGCGTCTCTCTTCAGGCCCAATTCCTTCAGGATCCCACAGTTGGCCGTGCCTCTGCTTACGCCCATTACTCTCTTATAAAATTATGTTTGTATGCCAATTATTGTGTTGTCCCCCCTTAACCCCCAAAGTTCTATTCCATAGTGTAATGTACCTAATACTATTGATGAATAGAGGTTTTGAATGACCGGGAAAGGCATTTGAGGTGCCTTATTTATTGTCCTTATGACTTGTTCTATTGCAAATTTTGTTTTAGTTTTTCTTGCCGTTATGTGGTGTGTACAAATCCCTGTCATGGAGAGCACTTTGTGAGTGTCTTTTCATCAATTTCATCATATCATCATTCATCTTCATCTTTGCGATTAGCCAAAAGTGGCAGAAAAGCCAAGTAAAATAAACCAAATCATTCAATTAACATTCAATCTATCTTCTATTAATCTCTTGCTATCCATTTTCTTTATCCTTCTCCCAACATTAGATCTAAGGTCAGTTATAATGAAAGGAGTGAACAAAATATCGCAAAGTGGATATAAGCGTTAGTTCGACCTTGCAAAAACGTCACCCGAGCATCACAACAGAGTTATGTTTTCTTTCAACATCCATTTATGGTCCCCAACAAGCAACCACTTTGTCGTGGATGGCCTCAATCTCCTTTGGGTTAGGTCTGCCGCGACTGATCTGTTCCGAACAGAAAGAGACGCCGATAGGGGACGGAAGATTGGGGGGAGGTGAAAGGTGGAGTGTGGGGCTAATCCCACTTCCAACCAATGTACCAATTATCAGAACAGTGCTTTGCAAGGAAGCTGCCGGATAATGTCTCAGAGAACTTGGAAGATAAACCATCTTAGGCATAGTCACAATTGCTTCAGAAACTTTGACTGGCTCAGTGCACCCCCTCCCCCCCAACTCTCCCCCATCCTTAAGTATCTAAAATATGGCGAGGCTGCTTTGTTTCCAGGTTATGGATATAAAGCCTCGCCTAGTTCCCGACTTGCTCTCCCAGTGACGCTTTTATCGGCATGTCTTTTGAAGGTTCTCCGAGCTTTTAACTTTTCTCTTATGGCCTACTTCTTCCGTAGTGGACCATATACATTAAAGCTTTTAGGATCTGGAGTCAATGTTTGATGTCCTAAATTCTCCTCTGCACTAAACATGCTTCTTTTCTCTAATATAACAGGAACGCTCCTTTCCGAATTAAAAAAAAATACTTTATTTTTTTTATATTCAAAGTGTACTCTCTCTCTCTCTCTCTCTCTCTCTCTCTCTCTCTTTCTTATTTACATAATATCATTATGTAATGGCGCATCAAACCAAATCATGATTTCTGCTCGTACGGATTCGAAACTTTGTCGTTTATTTCTTTGCTGCCAAGGTTATCAAAGAACGCTTACGGGATTCCAAAATGGCGCAGTGGTAGCGTTGTTGCCTTGTAATCAAGGGGTTCAAGGTTCGATACCCGGTGGAGGCACAAGTGGTTCGGATTCCACTTTAAACTGTAGGTCCAGTCCCGATTAGCCTTACTGTGTATAAAGTGGACCTAAAACAACAAATCAATCAATCAAAGAACGCTTACGTCTGTAAAGTTAATGTGCATTGTCTTCTTCTAAGCTTCTTTCTGTTCGTCGTAGCTCACCACTCAAACACGAATTTACTTTTAATTTTGACAAGCAAATTTCGTTTTCGCAGTACCCTACCATGCATTTCATATTCATTTTTGAGAATCTCTTCGACATAGTCTTTCGTATATAGTACAAAATTTCTTTACCGCACGAGCCAATCGTGGGAATAAGTACATTGTAACTTGCCACAGGCTCTCTTTTCAGTTCTCGTAATTTTGAGCTTGGAAATTTTTAATAACCTGGTGAGTTTACTCCGCGATAAGATTTATTTTATGCACAACTACACGATCTAAATCATTTTGTACATGTATCCTCGTGTGTGTATTGCTTCAAATTATGATTATTATTTTTTTCTGAAATTCCAGCTTCTATTCAATAAAGTCGTCGAATCCAACCAACATTAATATTGAGAACATTTTTCTATTTATTATATATCAGTATATAATTTGTGACCGACAATGTTGGGTGCTGGACCCCATGATCTTGCCAGTGGCGTCTCAAGTTCGAGTCATGGTGTGAGCACGACTGTACATTTCTGAGTGTCACTTTATCCCCATCCTTCGGATTAACCTAAGGAGGCAGAAAAAGTAATAAAAATACAAATTCATTGTAAGAATTTTTTAACTCCATGAAATATACAACGCAGGTAAGGATTTGCCGTATATATGATTAATGTGAACATCCACTAGCGCCAAGAATGGATGAGCTAAATTTGTCACTATGTGGATGTACATTTCTACTCTTCTTATCGAGCCATGTCCAAAGATACATGCAAACGACAGTTTTTCATGTCACCTACTCCAAGCACAAGGGTATCTGAAAACTGGAGGGGTAAAGTCCTATCTTGAAAATCGAGGGTCATGAGAAATTTAAAAAAAAAATTAAAAAATGTTAGTTGGTTTCCGTAACAATTTATTGCATGAATTGTTATTATGAGGACTGGCACAGGGTCACAATTTCAAATTTAAATAGAATATGTGAACAGAACGGAAACGCTTTGAAAAATTCCCTGTAAAGAATTCTGTAGACAGACTTGTTCAAGAATGTTTAGGTATACAAATACATTGCAGGTAGCATAGAAGGCAGCTCTGTGCTGGTCACATAAGTGGACAGATTGAAGAATCTATTGATTCTTGTTACTGTGATTAATAGAAACAGAAATGGCTGGAGAGAAGTACACTGCTGTTGTCTATATGTAAAAGTCAAAGCGCGCAAGGACCAAGAATTGCTTGTTCGAGTACACTATGTGGCAACGTTCACAATGCAGTGTTGCTTAGTCCAACCATCAATTCGTATTCCAAAGTGAAAGAGACAATTGTTATCCATGATTTTTTCAAAAAAATACCGATGACACTTCTGTTCCATTCAGAATAAAAAATGAGACTGCAAACAAGAATATACTTTATCAAAATCCTTCGAATAAATCCAATTGTAAGCAAAGACGTGTAAACCGCGCATGATCTATCAGCCTTCTAATTTTCTGTTTCCGAGTGTAGTATTTCGGTTCTTGCACATGTAGAGATTTTATCGACAAAAGCAAGTATTGCGTATGTGTAAAGCGAAAATATATATAGCTATTCAGGGAGATACTAAATCTTCAATATCGTGATGAACCAGACTAGAAAGCGCGTCTCTGTGAGATAAAGTGCTCGCTTTCATATTCACTGCAGCCTTACAGAATCTAATCCATCTCAGCAGAAAGCAATAAGCATTCAAACGTGTGACTCAATCACACAACTCCCGCTTTCCCTTGTGTGCCAGTTCTGCATGCATGAGGTCCTGTGAAAGAGATGCGTGTGTATTCCAGGATTTTCCATCGCAATAATGTTTTCCTCCTCGTGCCTGGAGTCTGAGTGCCATTCCAAGCAATTTTTCACATGCAGTCAACATCCTACTTAGCCGCTATTCCAGGAATTTTGGTTGAATTTCTGTTGCTACGTTCGGCGAAGTGGCATTTGGGCATAAGCTCAAAGGCAAGCCCTAATTCCTCAGATCTTGCTGCTTCCTCCCAGGAGAGCGTGGATGAATTGTCTACGTTACGGTCTCTATCTCTCGTACTTCATCCTTTTGGTTTCAACAAGGCTCCCACCCATTACAACTGATGGCACTTGCTTCCAAGTCGTTATCGCCTTGATACGGATAAGACTTTTGAGGAAAGGAGAATTGGATTCTAATTCAAATTTATGCATATCTCGAGCTGCATTTGATATTTCTTCGGGCGAGTTTCGTTGTTGGCGTGTTCTTTGTCTTGCCGCTGCTGATTCCGTTTGCGTTTCTTGCGCCCCGTAAAACTTGAGATGATAATTAACGCATGCTTCGTCCACTATGGTATTCAATCCGGAATGACCACAGTTTCTCCCGCTCTTCGGAGGAATTTCCCGAGGGTGCATGAGGGTAGAGGACCTTGCAAGTGTGTTTTAGGGAATACCGTCGACCCAGAGATAACTTATGCAGACCATTTAGATGACATATGACTTTCAACACAGAGTCAACGTTTTTCCCGCGGCCATAAATACATTAACTCTACCACTCACGTAACTTGCAAGGTAAAGTGGTTACCTTGTAGAAAATCCAAATTTTATATATATATATATATTCAGATACTGACGCATAGTATAATACGGTCCATTTGTTATGGCATCCAAGACGAAGAAGTAAATGTGAAGATGGACTGTGTTGGTTGTTTAATGTGTTTTGTTACTGGTTTGGTTGTTTGTGAAGTTTTGTCTAAATAATGATTATTACAATTGGCGATGAGGATAACAAGAATTCGAGGATCATGAATATAATTAAGATTTAGCTAGAAATTAGTAATCAGGTGTAGTTTTTTGAACAGTTTTTTGTGAAGCGTGGCAACATTGAATCCTTTCAAAGAAAAGAGTATTGCATAATTTCCGAAGCTGGTGCCAGAGTACGACATTCTGTGTGATTCTGTTGCACCTGCAAACGTGACACAGAAGAAGTATGAGGAATTATTTAGCTCGAAGCAAAACTATTGCAAGCTTAAAAGGTATCGCATACAAGAAAGGTAGAGGTTTCACTTGAAGCATCAAGGAGCAAATTATTGTTTGGTACGTTCCTAAGTAACATTATGAGATAGCAATAAGATTTTTGTATACAGAACGAGGTTACTCTAAAGCGGAAGTAAGTTCACATAGCCGAAGTGGGGTTTTATTTTGTACTTTTTTGTGATTTTCTGTCCTTGGGATCGTACAAGATTGCAGAAGAAGATATTAGGATGTTTTATCAAAAGACGTTACGGGATTTGATAATGTGCATCATATTACTAAAAAATAAATCGCTTAGTCAACCAAACAAGAAAGATGCGTTTGAATGTACAAGGTGCAATAATGCTCATGGGAAACACAAATGTCCGCACATTTCTTCAGAAATGTAGTTTGAAAGGCCATTTTAGACATAGCTGTAAGAACAAAATTGTTTCTTAGGAAACAAGCTTCGAGTAAGATTAAACTACTGTAAATGTTGATCGTGTATCAAGGATTTCTTGATAAACAGTGAAAGTTAAATAACAAGTGTACGTTAATAAGAAAAAGTTAGTCTTTATGATCATGCGAATGAAGGTTCAGATAAGAATAACAGACATATGAAACAATTATACGCGTATGTACAAAGTCATGTGTTGACATGAAGGAGAGAAGCTGATAATTGTTTGGTTAATTTGATGTGCATGTGTCTAAGCCACGGAATAGGATTAATGCATTTAGCACCTTGAAATCTGGATAGCAATGTACTAGTGGAGATAACATTTTTTAAGGAATAGGATACAAGACTAAAATCTAGAGAAATAAAGTAAGTAAAAAAGGGGTAGATTCAAATATGAGAAATGAATCTTGGAGAGTAACGCAAAGCAAGAAAAGTTTTTGTTACTTTTTCGGTACTTGTATTAGTAACTCATTACCAAAATCACAATAGTAATTACGAAGGTACTTCATTACTGTGAGTTACTTTACTTGCATTACCTTGATAAATTCAGTAGGTCTACCGGAGGACGAAACATGCTTTGTTGTGTTGTTTTAAGCCTGTGCTTGTAAAGTTACTCTGTGGAAATATGCGCCAAAGAGAACAGATGTCATAAGTACTTGTGTAAACATTTAAATATCCTTATTGTATGACAAAGTAAAGGTAACAGTAAATCTTTACCTTTTTAAGTAATTTACACGACAACGCTCAGTAAGAGTGGATTTCACAGGGACACAAAAGAATGGTATCTTAGGTGCAACCTACTAACAGCTAATGATTGATTGAACAGTCGAGTCACTTCCCGGTACTAATATCCTGCTTTCGTCGTGCACAAAGCGCCATCTTGTGGGTCTTACTTAATTGCTTTCACAACAGGAAGTCAGGCAACCGCGTAGAAAAAAAATAACAGGCTCATTAGCGAGTTCGCTCATTACCTTTCACAAAGAGAGGAAGAGAGAGTTTGGTTTAAGCTGTCGTATGAAGACAAGGAGTAGTTTTTTGGTTGTTATGGAATATTAATTACGTGGAATGAGTAGGTAGGCGCATGGTGGGTATCGTAAGCGTTTCTGCAGCAAGTGATTGTCGACTTGAAGGTAGATTAAGATGCATGGATATCATGGGACAGGCAGGTAATTAGGGACGGTGGGAAAGTGAGGCTTGGAATCGTCTCTTGATTGAAAGCCTATTCGTTTCGTTTTTGGTCTCGTATCGAGTTACCAGTCTCGAACTTGGTCTCCTTTTCCCTTTATTTTTTCTTATTTTTACGTCCCTTTTACCCTCTTTAGTCTACGGCCTTCCCGATGACGTAGCGGAAATGTTGTCGCATTGTAATCAAGGAGCCCCCGGTTCCATACCTGGTGGAGACACATAGTGGTTCGGATCCCCCTTCAAACTGTAGGTCCAGTCCCGATTAGCCTATGTGCATAAAAATTGGACTTAAATGGAAAACTCAAGAACACTTATCTCTAATTCTAATGATAACGATGATTAGATGAAACTGTTGGAATGGCACTCACAAAGAGTGGCCAGGCTTGGACTGGAAAATGAAGCCTTCGGTGACTAGACCGTAAAAATAATACTCCACTTGTTCAGATCTGATTATCAAGTTCTTGGTTTTCTCTCAATTTCTAAACTCCAGTCTAGTTTTCATCTCGATCCCTTACCCAATCTGGAAATGATATATTAAAAATATTCATAAAAAAACTATTTAAAATGCTTAATACATTTTGACACCCACGTAATGGCATGTCTGAATTTTCTCACGGGATTATTCCTTAAAATAATATGATTGTTCATGAAATGTCATATATGTTGTTTCTAGTAATTGGAAAGTAAAAATGTCAGTCAGTCAAATAGTGTCAATTGTGAACCTGCGCTGTGTGGATGCATGCTTATTCAGGATAAAATTTCGTTTTGCGGGACACGTACTGTTAAAATACACCAATAAAAACAACGTTAAGAAAACTTGTTTGGCATAATAACCTCTACATAATTATGAAACCGTTATTTATTGTTAAAATATTTGAATAGAAGCTGGGGGCAACCTTTTTTTTGTGAGGGCGTTGTCCATTCTTTACTTCTTTTATATTCGCCACTGATAGTGGGAAACGGAAGGCAGTGCCATTGAACAAACTTATAAGGCGCACCCAGGCAGAACAATCATAATCTTACTTGTTTCTTATGTGTAAATGTGCTGGTTACAACAAAAGAAGAAATGAATTTGCCACCAGCCATACGGCCGTTCCTCATGGACCCGAACTGTCAGTGCCCTTCGTTGTATTCAGGCATTGATGAGATGATCTGTGAATGAAAATAATTTGACACTTCACCGAAAATATTTACTCGAGTTTCGTTTAATGACTTGGTAAGGGGAATTAGAGGCTACTAAAGATAAATCTGAGTTACTACACTAATGACTAACATGAAGATTATTTACTGGCACCTCGGGTAACATTTCGTTGGTAAACGACAAATATTTTCGGAAATAAAAGGTCCACTTGTATTTTCTCATAATGCCGTAATCTTATGCAACAGTCAGGAGCGTAAGAGAATATTTATTGACTCTTCCAAAGAAGCCTTAAACTTCAACAAATTAACTTCCATAGCACTTATTCCACAACTCTACCAGAGTGATGTGAAACTTTAAAATCCACATCTTGAGAAAATAAATATTTGGCGCATCCAGAAAGTAAGTTTCCCTGGGGTCGTGCACAAAAAGGAAACATTATTTCATTCAATGATTTATTGCCACAGATACAGCACTTGTCCAGTTACTTGTCAACATAATTCCCGCCGGAATTGAGGCACTTGTCATAGCGTGGGACCAACTTCTGTATACCTGCATCGTAGAAGTCTGCCGCCTGGGTGCCGAACCACTGTGTGACAGCCGTCTGAACCTCTTCGTTGCTGTGAAAATGTTGACCGGACAGGAACTTTTCAGATGCAAGAACAGATAGTAATCACTGTGAGCGAGATTCGGGCTGTTCAATGGATGATCGAACACTGTCCAGAAGGGCTGCGGTGCGAATAGCCATATGCGGCTTCGCATTGTCGTGCAGCAAGATCTTACATCGTCGCTTATTCTCAATGGGTCGTCGCAATGTCCCCAGTGTTTCACAGAAATGGTTAGCGTTCACAGTCTCACCTCTGAGCAGAAACTCGATGAGCAGAATACCTTTTCTGTACCAGAACACCGTGCACGTAACTTTAAACGCCGACACAGCCTGTTTGAACTTCGTCCTGCATGGAGATCCACTGTGACGCCAATGCATTGACTGGCTGCTTGCTTTCTGGGCTGCTGTATGCAACCCACGTTTCATCCCCTGTGATGATCCGGTTGATAAAATCGTCATCATCATGGTAACGCTGGAGAAATGTCAGCGCCGTGCCCATGCGTTGTACTTTGTGATCGGGCGTCAGTTATTTCGGCACCCACCGGCCACGCAATTTCCGGAACAAGAGGCGTTTGGTAACAATGTCGTGCAACAACGACCGAGAAATCTGCGGGAAATGGCTGCTGAGTTCCGTGATCGTGACGCGACGATCCTCCAATATGCGCTGCTGCACCTGCTCCACAAGCTCGTCCATAACGGCCGATGGCCGCCCACTGCGCTCGTCGTCATGCACATTTTGCCGGCCTTCAGTAAATGTCCTGCACCAACGACGCACCATCTGCTTCCTCATGACGTCTGGCCCATGCACCTGGCACAGCTGACGATCAATTTCGATCGGCTGTATGTTTTGTGCGTTCAAGAACTTGATCACCGAACGAACCTCGCACGCGGCGGGAGAAGGAATAAGAGCCGCCATGTTTCATTGCTGCCGCGACGGTACTGAGGACTTTCGGGAGGCGCTTTCTAGGATATTCACTAGCCAGGCCATGTGCCTCTCACGCATGCGCAAAACCGGTTTCAATACGCATGGCTTGCCAAATGTGGGCGAGTGGGAAACTTACTTTCTGGATGCGCCTAATACTATGAACCATCAGTAATGTCAAACCCATCCGCTATCACACTAATTAAAAAGTTTGTTAAAAAACTACGTAAACATTCTCCATGTTTCCATAACTTTAGAATAAAATGTTATTTATTGTCACAGCCTAAAATCAGATAGATAATGTTTGATGTTGACATCAAATTCGTAAGCTGGGCAATTTCTCCCATACAGTAAACGAAGTCGGGGAAGATTCATGGAAAGCATTCAAACAGGAGACGATAAAAATTCTCCATATGTTTATTTGCTTTATTTTACTTCGTTTATTGTACTACTTTTGGCTAATTTGCGAAGATGGGGATGAGTGATGATATGATTGATGAATGGACACTCACAAACATCCATGCCTACACCCGCATTCAAACCCGGAACTCCTGGCGTCGTAGCGCGATGTGATGACCACTCCGCCACTGGAAAAATTCTCGATATATGAAGCACTTGTTATGCAAATAAATTTTAAGAAATAAGTTGGAATATTTCAAAGTGCTCGGTTGTAACACATACCCTTAATGACACGTCTTGATTACTTCTCTGGGAATCTAAGTTCTCTAGTGAACAGAGTGAGAAGTTCCACCTAAGTAGTGTGTTTGATACTAATATTAGCACAAAATCATACAAATGAAAGAGCCATATGCCCGATTTGGCTACACTTAAAACTATGCCAAGATGCCCATATGCCCCAATCGGCCAAGTGTGCACATATTTAAATCTAAAGAATTTTGAGCCCTAGTGTACAAATAAAGAACCCCCTCACACAGATTTGGCCAAGTGTGCAAAGGCTGAATCTCTCAGTTTGTTGTCCATAAACTTGTCAAAAATATGCCCCTCTTGATATTGTTTTGGCTACACCTAAAATTAAGCCAAAAAATGATTATATTCTTATGCTCTACAACTTACAGATCAATACAATACGGGATTATCTTGGATAAAGGCAGGTTGCAAATTAAATTGTTACCTGCTTTTTTTCTAATCTGTGATCAGTTTCATTGCCCGGGGTAAGCAATTATTTAGCTCAGCAATATATTAATCTATCAAAAAGTTTTGATCGGGAAGACTAATGTTTTGCTTGCATGCCTGGGGGCTTTATATGCTGGCACGCATGAGATATAATCTACACAGCTAAAAGGGAGCATTAATGATATTTCTATGTAATTCACTGAAAGGGCATAAAACTTCTATTAATATTTCTGTGTAACAGGGAGAAAATTCTTAGTAAAAGAACATTGCCCTCTTGTATGCTGTCATGCAAGCCTGAGTAAAATTCTAAAAGGCTCTGTTCTGTTAATATAAACACAAGTTAGACTTACAGAATATTCATTGCACAGTTCAAAATCCAATTTTGACTGTATTTAGTTGATATAGAGCTCATAGCTCCTGGGTTCTGAGACCCAGTAGAGTGTGGTGCATAGCCCCATGGCTTTTATTGCCTTGTAATCAAGAGGCTTCTGGGTTTGAGGCACCCCCATGGAGAAGTGTTAATATTGTTGCCTTGTAAACAAGAGCTCTGGGTTTGAGTCCTGGTAAAATGTGAGGCCTCCCCTGATGGCAAAGTGTTAATATTGTTGCCTTGTAAACAAGAGCTCTGGGTTTGAGGCCTGATAAAATGTGTAAGATTGAAATACATGTGGCAAAGTAATATCCAAACACGTGAGATTTTGAGAATATTCACTGCTAGTTGATATACAACTGATAGCTCCCGGATCTGAAACCTGGTAAAGTGTGTTGTACAACAGCATAATAGAGCAAAATTATTTTATATTGGGGATCACCAGACCCTAGTTATTGCTGTTGTTTGGGTATAAAAGCACCAGCTCAGCCACTAACTGCTGTTATAATTGTTTTGGCATATTATCCATACTTCTGGACCAAGAAATTTTATATAAACAAACAACAAAAATGACAAATCAAAAATATTGTAATCAATGCAATAAAAATATATCTAGTTCTAATTGGGCTAGGCACCGGCATATTTGTGACCCTAAGAAATGCAGAAAGGCTACAAAAATGTGTCCAAGATGCCATAAAATATTAAGCAAGGCATATTACAAAAGGCATAAGTGTACTTGTTATGTACAGTCATCAATATTGCCCTCACAACCATCTACATCTGGTCTGAAAAGGAAGCATGAAGCACCTGTTAATGCTAGAGCAGCAAAGCAGCCAGGTTATGCACCACGTATCCATAGCAGTTTTAATGGTCAACTTAGGGATCACTGTTTTAAATCAGAGCCAAGATGTGACATTAAGAATGTTTTGAACAGTATAAATCCTGATGTGCAGGCAATTCTAAATGCACAAAATGGCTCTTATAAGCTGTCCCTCAAATTGTTTATACAATATAAGAAGCCAAATGGCACAAAATTTACACAGCCCCACATAACAGAAACTGTACCTATATATTCAAATGCAAATTTAGACAAAATAATAAGCAGTTTGATAGAGCAATTGAATATTAAACACTCTGAATTTGCAGCAAAGAGTCAGGATGGAGCCTATGCGGATCTCCACACAAGTTATATATTAATATTTCTGAATTCAGCAGAAGGTTCTACATATCTGCCATTACCTGCCAATATTAAAAACAAAAAAGCTGTGGTTAACATAGAAAATAATGATGAGAAATGCTTTCTGTGGTGTATTTTAGCTGCTTTGTATCCATTTTTAAGGAATCCTCAGAGAATAACTTATTATAAACAACATGAAAATGATTTTGATGATGCAATAGAGGGCTTAGAATATCCAATGTCAGTTCAGAATATTGATAAATTTGAAAAAAAGGCCAGGGATATCAATGGTAAACAATTATCTATTAATGTTTTTATTTGTTCTACTGGCCGTGGCAATTGCTTGATAGCACCTCTCAGAATCAGTACACTTGATGATGATTCTGCTGTTCCGATTGATCTGCTCTTAATTGAAGGGGATGTTACATACCATTACACCTTAATACATAATCTTGAAGCTTTAGTAAGAAAGCAAATAGACAAATTTAATAGAATATTCAAGTTGTGCCGAAGATGTTTAACTGTATTTGATGGTCAAAAAATGGTGAATGGGGTTCGTGAAAAAATGCAGAAATTGCTAAAAACAAGTTAATTGAACTTTTAAAATACTGTGGCAACCATAAACCTGTTCATATGCTTATGCCTAACGCAAGTGAAAATGCCAAATTCAAAAAGTTTAAAGCCTTGTTGGAACACCCAGCATATATAGTCTGTGATTTTGAATCAAACCTCAAACCCCTTGCATTCTGCAGCCCAGATCCTGATGAATCTTCAATTACATCATACCAGCTACATGAACCTTCTAGTTTTTATTATGTTGTTGTACAGAATGGTGTGGTTAGTAAAGAATATTTATACATGGGAGCAGATGCCATCAAAGAATTTGCACATAGAATAGAAAATGAGTGCCATGACATAGCATCTAATGTCTTATTAAAATCAAAACCCATGTTGCCTTTAACAGAGGATCAGATTGAAGATTTCAACAATACAGAAAAATGCCCGGTATGTGATTCTGAATTTTCAGATACAAATATCAAGGTGAAACACCATTCTCATACAGATGGTAAATTCAAAATGGCCCTCTGTAATAACTGTAATATTAAGATCCAGAGACCAAAATTTGTCCCTATATTTTGCCATGGTGCATCCAATTATGATTTTCATCATTTGATCAGGTACGAGGGGTTTGACAAGCAGAATTTAAATATTTTAGCAGAAAATGATGAGAAATATATAGCTATTAGCAAGATAATTAAAGTTAATGGTGTTCCCATTCACTTAAGATTTCTTGATTCCTACAGAATTCTGTCTGCTAGCCTGGCTACACTGCCACTCAATTATCTGATGATCAATTCAAAATCACATGTGCTATGTTTCCAAATCAGGACCTGAAATTAATTAGGCGGAAGGGTGTATATCCATATGATTATGTTACAGGTTTTTCTAAATTTAATGAGTGTTCTCTGCCACCACAACAAGAGTTTTACAGCAAAATCAGAGCATCTGGAATCACTGATGAAGATTATCACCATGCCCAGTTGATGTGGAACAATTTAAAATGCCAGACATTTGGTGATTATCATAAGGCTTATTTAAAACTTGATGTGGTTCTCTTAGCCGATATACTGCAGGCATTCAGAAAATCTTCCATGCAAAATTATAAACTGGATCCAATGTATTTTTACAGTGCACCAGGCCTAGCATGGTCTGCAATGTTTTTAAACACTAAAATGCAATTGGATCTGATCCAAGATCAAGATATGTATCTGTTTATGGAGCAAAGTATAAGAGGAGGGATGGTGCAATGCTCTCAGAGATATGCCAGAGCAAAAAACAAATATATTCCTGATTATGATCCAGCACTGCCATCAAATTATATAATGTATGTAGATGCCAACAGCCTCTATGGTTATGCTATGATGAAAAAACTGCCATATGCAGGGCTTGAGTGGGTTCAAGATTTCAATATTGAAGATCTTAAGGATTTTGATGACAGTAACTATGTCCTGTTCTTAGAGGTAGATCTGACAATTCCTGATAATTTACACAAGACATTTTCTGATCTGCCCCCAATTCCTGAGGTTGAGTGTTCACCTGGCTCTAAACAGCAGAAACTGATGATGACTCTGGAGCCAAAACAGGGTTATGTCATATATTACAAAAACCTCCAGTTCCTAATGAATCATGGTGTTCAAGTGACCAAAGGTGGAAAAGTTTTGAGGTTTAGGCACTCAAGATGGTTGAAGCCATATATTGATACAAACACAGTGCTTCGAACATCTGCAATGAGCCAATTTGATAAATCTTTGTTTAAATTGATGGTCAATTCTGTGTATGGCAAAACCATAGAAAATGTCAGAAAACATACTGATGTTAAAATAATTACTGACCCCAGCCTGAGCAAAAAATTGATTGCAAAGCCTAATTTCAATTATAGAAGAATTTATGATGAGGATATGGCACTTTTCAACATGAAAAAAACAAAAATTAAGTTTGATAAGCCTATTTATGTAGGGGCTGTGATATTGGAATTGGCCAAATTACACAAGTTAAAGCTCTATTATAATGTGCTGAAGCCCTTTTATGGTGATTGTGTAAAACTGATGTACATGGACACAGATAGTTTTATTCTTGATATTCAAACAGAAGATGTTTATCAAGATATGTCACAGCCTGAATTGCTTAAATATTTTGATACCAGTGAACATACAAAGATTCAACCCCACAACAAAAAGGTGCCTGGCAAGTTAAAAGATGAGACACTTGGTGATGTTATTGTGGCATTTGCTGAGTTAAGGGCCAAGATGTACAGCTTTGAAACATGTAGTGGTGCTGTTGCCAAAAAGGCCAAGGGCATTGGCAGAGTAACTGTTGACAAAGAGCTCCAATTTAAAGATTATGAAAATTGTCTCAAAACCCAGAGTTTAATCAGAACATCAGAAAATAGAATTCAGAGTAAAAATCACTTGTTGACTAGCAATATTGTAAGAAAAGTGGCTCTGGACCCACATGATGATAAGAGATGCATTTTGTCATGTGGCATACATACTCTACCATGGGTTCATTGTGATTTGAAAAATGGTAATCAATGCCCAAACACATAGCATGATTTGAAATAAATAAACATGCCTATGAACTTATTTGGGTTCAAAAAACAGGCTATTATGGACCTGCCAACACCAGGACCCTCTTCTGATATAATATCTAAACTAAGTGGTTTCTTAATTATTCATCTGAATAGCATACTTACAGATGTTGATGATAAAACAGGTAAAACATTATACATATTTAACAATAATTTAAATCATTACCAATTACCTATAGGTGGTCAATTACAATTTATTACAACCCCCGAGGGTAATGTCAAGGTTTCAATAGGGAGAAATATTTACAGGATAAAGCACTCAAACATGATTTCTGGCACTGTTTATACTGTTTCTGCTGGTGACTGCTTATATATTGAGGTCCCAGGATCCTATGGCAAGCTTATACCTTTTTTTATAGAATTAAGAATTAGATATTCAATAATAAATACCCAATAAAACAAAATGCCTAATGATATATTTGGCCATACAAGGCACGAAGATCACAGTGATGAGATTCTGATGCTTGATGTCAGAGTCAAAAAATTAAGAAGTGATTTACAAGCTTTACAAACCACACTCAATGCCAGTCTTCAACTAGAAATTACAAATTTACAATCACAATGCATGGACCCTCTTCTTAAAATTGACTCAGAACTCAAAGTGCTGCTTCAGAAATATACTGACCTGGCAACATTGGATAATTTTCAAAGTTTAGAGGAGGCTGTAACAGCTCTTCAAGCCAAATTTAAGACTCAGGCTAACAACTCTGAGCAATTGAAACAACAATTGGAAGAGCAGATAAATAATGTCCAGACACAGCTCCAAACAATTGTCAAAAGCATAAAATCACAAGAAGATTTTGATCTAGTGATTTCCACTCTAAAAGAACAGATTCAATCACTCCAGATACCTAATCTGGACCCTCTGAACAATGCCATAGCCGAGGTTAAAGAAAAAATTGAGACACTTGAAAATTTTATGAACAACTTGGCATCTTCTGATGCTTTGAGTGCAATAACTCGGAGTGTTGCCAACATTAAGCTGCAACTTGAAACATATGAAGATTTTGGAAAAATTGAAAGTACCATAACCCATCTTGAGGGTACAATAGCAGCAGTGCAAAGTGATCTGACAAATGTACAAGAATCTCTAGAATCCCGCTTGCCTGGTATTGTAGACACCCTTGTCAGTGTCCAGCAACAGATCACAAAGCTTGAAAACCTCAACACTGAATCTGAGCTATCTCATTTTCATCACTTGATCGATGATATCCAAACAAAACTTGAAATTTTACAACAATCAACACCTACTCAGGCAGATATAGCCCTGCTCCAAGATGCTATGCGTGGTGTGGTTGATGCTTCTGAATTAAATGATGTGAAATTGGCACTTGAATCTTTGCAGAATACTGTATCAAATCTGCCTACATCACAGGAACTTAAAAATATTAAGAGAGCTGTTAATCGCATATTGAAATCAGAAGATATCAAGAATATCCAGACAGAGATCAAACAACTTACTCAGACAGTGGTCACTCTACCAACTAATCAACATATTAATGAACTGCATGCCCTGTTTGAGGATATCAGAAGACAAGTTCATGATCTTACAACCCAAAGTTCAAAATTGGCAGTTGTTGAAAATTTACAGCAAATTGAAGCTAATATCAAGCAACAGATAGGGACCATGGAATCCAATCAAGCAAATGCTCTGTCTGTTTTTGCCACCCAGCTACAAGAAATTGTGCACCAATACAAGAAACTTGTTGTGGACATAAAGATCAAGCCAGGCCATGATGATGTTGTTAGAACTATCAATGAGCACCTTGAATCTGTAACAAGTAGATTGCTTACAGCAGAAAAAGAAATAACTGGCATAATTGAAAATCCTAAACATACAGTAATTCTTGAATTGTACAGTATCCCCAACAAAGAATATGATTCACCATTTACACCAGGTGGCAAAATATATATGCTGTCCCCTGCACAATTTTATTACCAGTTTTTTGTTGGGGGCACACTTAGACCAATCAAGATCAAATATTGGCTTCAACCACAGGCACACCACTACCCTACCTTATCAATAACAAATGCTGATAACAAAGCAAAAATCACCAGTGTAGAGTTAGAGGATTTTACAGACCCCAATACATTAGAAACATCTTATGCTGAAGATGATGGCTCTCTGGAATTTAATATACAAATAGGAGACAAACTGTATTTAGAAAATCCTGTAGTATCAGCTGCTGAACACCCTATAGTTGCAATATTCTTGTTTACATATTATGTCTAGACAAATTATTGCTGATGAATTACACAGACAAGCCAGACATAATTATAAGAGACTGCCAGTAGTCACAAAGGGCATAGATGATTTATGGCAGTGCGACTTGGTTGAAATGGCAAATGGACAGCTGAAAAACATAGACAAAATCAACAAGGGCTACAAGTATCTACTTACTGTCATAGACACATTTTCAAAATTTGCCTGGGCTGTGCCACTCAAATCCAAGACTGGAAAATGTGTTACAGAAGCCTTCAGGACAATCATCAATCAGAGTGGAAGATCACCGCGCTATTTGCAAACAGATAATGGCAAAGAATTCTATAATTCTGTGTTCCAACAATTTATTAAAAGCCAGTCAATACAACATTACTCGAGTTACAGTGATCTTAAGGCCTCAATTGTAGAAAGATTCAACAAAACCCTAAAAAATCATATGTATAAACAATTTACACTTCAAGGTAATTATAAATGGCTTAATATTCTTCCAGAACTTCTACATAAATATAACAACTCGGTCCATTCCACAATCAACATGAAACCCTCTGAAGTAACTTCATCTGTTGAGCAAAAATTGATCAGGACTGTTTATTATCCTAGATACCAGCCAACAACAAGAAAATCCAAATACAAGGTGGGTGATCAAGTAAGAATCAGCAAATATAAGCACTTATTCAAAAGAGTCTTTACAAGAAACTGGAGCACTGAATTATTTACAGTGGTTCAAGTTAAACCTGGGACCCTTAACACATATATAATAAAAGATCACCGAGGAGAAATTCTCAAAGGCAGGTTTTATGAAGAAGAACTCAGCAAAACTAAGCAGCCTGACACATATCTCATAGAAAAAATCATCCGCAGAAAAGGCAACAGGATACTTGTCAAATGGCTAGGACTTCCAGAACACAGCTGGATCGATGCAGACAAAGTGAAACTATGAGTACCTGGGATGTTATAAAGAGGTTGCCAGAGCCTGAACAGCAGAATAAGAGAAATGGAATGCTGCTGCCTGATAATATTAGATGTCTTATTGTTGGGCCATCAGCTTGTGGTAAAACTACACTAATGATTGATAATTTTTTATTGGCACCTAACTGGTTAGACTGGAAAAACAGGCATTTGTATGTCTTCTCTAAGAGCTTGGAACAATTAAAATATCAGCAGCTGATGAAGCTATATGAGGGACTGGATAATGCCACTTTTGAATCAGATGTTAAGCCACTTCATGAATGTCTCGATAATTCTGTTGTTGTGTTTGATGACATTATACTGGATAATCAAAACAAGGTTAGAAATTTCTTTACACAGGGCCGACACAAAAACATTGATTGCTTCTACCTGGCACAGACTTTTTCTAAAATACCGAAGCAGCTGAACCGAGACAACAGCAATTTTATATGTGTGTTTCATCAAGATCATACCAACCTCAAACACATACATGATGAATATGTAGGTGGGGACTTGAGCTACAATGATTTTTCCAAGTTTTGCAGTAGGTGCTGGAACCAGGACAGTTATGGGTTTGTCACAATTGATATGACAAGGAAGCCTAATAGTGGTAAATACAGAAATAAAATCAACAATTTTCTAGACATTGAAACATATATAAATAACCATGAAAAGGCCAATCATTGATGATCTTAAATTAAGAGATTATCTTGTAAAAAGATTTAAGGGATGGAAATCAGAGAACCGAGGAATCTATGAACAACACAAACAAACAGAACAGCCTATTATTGATGCTATTAGTGAATTAGGTAAAAATATCAAAACTGTTACAGAGCAAAATCAAAATTTGATCACAGAGCTTGTACCTGTAGCTGCAAGGAACATATTAGATTAACCAATCACCCCACTTTCTAGTATTCATACACCTAGTCCTGTTGCTCCTCGAAGAATTGAAGCTACTCAGGATCCTATTGAATTGGGTCTTCTTGCTCAAAAATATTTAAGCACACCTAAAGACAACAAAGATGAGGTCTTTGGCCTATATGCTGACACAGAGCGTGATGGTAGCATCATACATAGAATTGGCAATTTTAGAGTAACATTTATGGGAGATGATCTGATAGTATATTCAGAATCTCATCTTGGAGAAAGAGGTGCTTTTGTTAAGTATCTTGGCACACCTGGATTGTGGGAACTGATGACTAGGAAGAGACCTGGCAGCTATACAGATCAAGATTATGAGCATTACAAAGAAATATTAATAAAATCAGATGCTCTATACCAGAACAATGATCCCACACAAAAAAGAGTCAAGTCTAGCAGTGGAGCAAAATGCAACAACTTAATCAAGCCCATATGGTCACAGATCAAGACAGGTAGTGGGACCAAACAATACAACACCCTGCCTAAAGAATTTGTGTTGGTTGATGATGTCAGGAAACTTGTAGATAGATTGCTGGTGATAGCTGGGGAGGAAAATGCTGGCAACCACAATTTTTACAATGAAAAGGTTGGAATTATGGACATGATAAGCACCAAATTGTCTAATTTTATAGTGAATGACACTAAGGGGATTGGATATCTTATAAAAATTATTAATACTCTACCACCTAAATTTTGGAATATCTCTGAGGGTCGGGGGCTGGTTAATGATATCATAAACAAGCTGTCATTTGAACTACATATTCCAGGTTATCAGTATTGTGGTCCCGGTACAAAATTGGACCATAGATTAAACAAAGGGGACCCTGGTGTTAATCCCCTA
Source organism: Lepisma saccharinum (assembly GCF_977018435.1). Taxonomy (NCBI): domain Eukaryota; kingdom Metazoa; phylum Arthropoda; class Insecta; order Zygentoma; family Lepismatidae; genus Lepisma; species Lepisma saccharinum. The sequence goes on along the minus strand of NC_139232.1, from coordinate 20,222,616 downwards.
GATGCTGCTTGTAGAGACCATGACATAGCATACAACACACATTCTGATCTTGACAAGAGACATGTTGCAGACAAGAAATTAGAAGAGGCTGCATTTGGTAGATTTGTAAGCAAAGATGCTTCTTTAAGTGAAAGAATAGCAGCATTGGGGACCACCATAGCTATGAACACCAAACAAAAACTGGGGTGGGGGCTGTGAATATGTATATAATAAACCTAGGATGAAGGCCAAGGGTGTTATGTATCAGATACCTTATGCAGGTCTTAAATCTCTTAAAACTATTGATAGTCTTTTAACCAAAAAGCAGCTCAAGAAAAAAAATTATTGTATTGCCAAGGGCCATGGTATGAAATTGTTGCTTAGTACCCCCCAATTAAAAAAATTACAGCAATCCAGGAAAAAATCACATGTGGGTGGCTTCATATTTACTATCCCGGGCATCTTAGCAGCACTTGGGGCTGTTGGGAGCTTGGCTGGGGGATCAGCTGCCATAGCAAAAACAGTAATAGATGCCAAAAAATAAGGCAGAATTAGATGAATTGAAGCGCCATAATCTGGCCATGGAGAAACAAAGCAAAGGTGTTAAGAGAGCCATGAATAAGTTAAAAAAACAAGAGCCGCTTACAAACCAAGATATTGAAGCTTTAATCAAGCCACTGGGCATCAAAAATTTTAGAGGTGTGTACATGTCTGATTCTTTGCCAGAGCAACCACTCAACAAAGAGTGTGGCATAGTTAATTTGGATAAGTACAAAAATCAGGGCACTCACTGGATCTGTTATCTTAAATATTTAAAAGATGAGGCATTTGTGTTTGATTCATTTGGAGGTATTCCACCTGAAAATTTAGTAAAATATCTAAAATCAACTAATCTTTATTACAATAATGCCCGTGTTCAAAATTTCAAAGATGTTAATTGTGGACATCTGTGTTTATCTGTTCTTAGATATCTGTCTCAAATAAATAAACCATCAATTGAAGATTTTCAAAAGGCCCTGTGGTATTTGAAACATAATGGGGGTATTCCATCTCACCAGTCAAAATTCAATATTGAAACTTAGATTACATGATGATATAGTGTATCCCAAAACAATAGCTCTCAGAGCATTTTATGGCATGTACTTGATCCCTAATATTACACACCACAACAACACAATTGCAGTTGGTGATCAAAAAATTGTCATCACTCCAGGGCAGTATAATCTATCTACTCTAAATGCTCAGTTACCCAGAGGTGTAGTATTAACTCAAAATTCTGTCACTCACAGAGTAGAGATTGTGTCTGCTACAGAGACAGTGGATCTGGGTACTATAGGAGAGCTGTTAGGCTTTGAGAACAACACAAAACTTGAACCAGCCATCAAACACACTGCTATTAATATACCTAAATTCTTAGCCATAGAGACTCTGAATATTCACTGTAATGTGGCCGAGGGTATGATCACCAAATCAAATGGCATAGGCACTCACAAACAAACTGGCATCATTGCAACATTCAAACCTAACTCTGAATTCATGGAGCCAATCATCTACACTCCATCACCAACATTATATTTTCCTGTGTGCCATAACAGAATAGATTATATTGAGTTGATGGTCACTAATGAAAAAGAAGAAATAGTTGATTTTGCTGGAGCCACAACAACTGCTATAATAGAAATTAATATTTAAATAAAAATAAATACAAAAAAAATGGAAAATATTGAGAGTTATGAGCTACAATCATTCCCCCCAAACAGGAGGACATTTGCAAATTTAAATCAACCCAACACAGAAATTGAGGTTGATCTTGATGTAGGGGATGGCTTTATACACCCCCACAGAGCAGATCTATACATCAAATTTGATGTTGTAAAGCTCGATGGAACAGATTATCCGGCAAATTCAAATATAAGATTGATAGACAATTTTGTGCCGCATCTGTTCTCTGAAATTGAGATCAGAAAACATGGTGTTGTTATAAACAGAGTAGATTACCCTGGCATTACCTCCACAGCTTTGGCCACACTAAAATTATCCAAGACCGAGGCTTCTTACTACAAAATAGGTGGATTTGAGGCTGGTGATAAAATTATATCTAAAAGTCACACAGTGCTGTTCCCTATGCGCCTGTTGCCAGGATTCTTCTCAGATTACAAAGATATTATGTGGAAGGGTGGTTTAAGAATTACATTTAGAAGAGCTGAAAATGATAATAATGCTTTGATGAGGTATAGTACATTAAACTCTACCGGGGAAGCTCTGCCTAATACCCTACCTGATGAGGGCAAATGCATTATTCAGACTATGGAGTTAAGAATCCCGGTTGTTGAATATGAAGCCAATTATGCTCTTAAATACAAAGCAGATATAATAAAAAATCCACAGGTACCTTTACAATTTTATACATATCAATGTGTACAGAAGCCTGCCACTGGTACCTATTATGAGTTTGATGCTACAAATTCATTCTCCAGTATACAATATGACATGCCAGATTTTGTGGTGGTACTGTTTCAGACTGGAAGACACAATAATCAGGAAAAAAATTCAAGTAAATTTGATAGCTGCAACATCAAGAACATATATCTTAAAAATGGCAGAAATGAGGTGTTTCCTAGAGAAAATTATAATTTAGACATGTTCAAGGATGATTTCCTTAAATTATATGAGGCATTTACAGCATACAAAAGGGTCACTACTGGCAATACCGACATGTATTACACACCAGATGAATTCAAAGCACAGAGACCCATGTTTGTCATCAACACTTCAAAAAGGAAACAAGTTGTGGTTAATGACAGGACAAACATTAAAATTATCTGTGAATTCCATGATACACTCCCTGATGACACCATATGTAGTGTTATTCTTATAGGTGAAAAATCATATATTTATGATGTAAGAAATGAGAGAGTCACAGAGCAATTCTAGAAGGCCTCTGCATATTACATTGTCTTAGTATTAGATATATGAGTTGAGGCTGGTGTCCAATTAAAATATTGAGCATATTCCAGGTAACATATTAACATAACAGCAACAAGTATTTAAGCATATATTACATTATATTATTGTGTAAGCAAAAGCTCATATGAGCATTTTTGGCTTAGTTTTAGGTTTAGCCAAAACAATATCAAGAGGGGCATATTTTTGACAAGTTTATGGACAACAAACTGAGAGATTCAGCCTTTGCACACTTGGCCAAATCTGTCTGAGGGGGGTTCTTTATTTGTACACTAGGGCTCAAAATTCTTTAGATTTAAATATGTGCACACTTGGCCGATTGGGGCATATGGGCATCTTGGCATAGTTTTAAGTGTAGCCAAATCGGGCATATGGCTCTTTCATTTGTATGATTTTGTGCTAATATTAGTATCAAACACACTACTCACCTAGAACTGAAAGAGACGCAACCATATAAATATCAACGTTGAGATTTAAAAATTATGGTCAATTACTGTTCCTCCATTTACACATAATAATCCTTCTAGAGAAACCTCACGGAAATAAATTACATCGAAGTTCAGCGGCAAGAGAAAGGCGAACACCCAGGACGTTCAATGAAAATTCCCACGAACTGTTAAGCTCCAAACGCACGTCTCGTAAGTAAATTTCCTTAAATGTCCATTTCGTGGGTTATATTCCTGTAAATTTCTTAAATACTGTTTCTGGTTGTTTAACTTAAAATAAAAACAAGCGTTCTTGTTACGTACTCAGGCATATCAACTGTATTATTTCAATTGCCATATTGCTATCAACGAATTGACACTAAGTCAAAATATTATTTTGCAATATTGCCAAATTACCCTACGTGGTAGAGCAAAATGGATTGCAGTTTTGGAAACAGCATACCAGAGAGAGTAAAAATCACTTATTGAGATTATATTGGAGAAGGAAAGTTTTCATTTGCAGGCTTGTTTTTGTTACAAGTCACATTTGTTTTAGTAAATACTTTAGTCAAAATTACCAAATTTAGTAAAAACTATTGTACTTTTGTTCATGCTAACCAAACTATTCAATTCGGTCCTGGTTCGGATCCCATTTTAAATTGTAGGTCCAGTGCCGAATAGCCTCACTGTGCATAAAGTGGACTTAAAACACCAATTTAAATCTAAATCTAAAACTGTTCAACTACTTCGTTGATTTGCACAAACCAGTTTTGTTCTTTGTATATAATCAGGTTTCTGCAACATCAGCAGGCTGGGAGTTCAAACTATTTTTCATTAGGGAAGTATGGGATGTTTTTATCAGATCATTCGAAAGAGGTAAATTCATAGAGAATATTGCCATTACACATCTAGTAGCGTTTTCCCCAGCAATATCGTCGTTCATTATTTTTTCAATGAAGAAAAATGCCTAAAACAAAAGACAGCTGAGAGATTAAAACTCGCTTGTACAAAGGATGTTAATTTTTCTTCGACGAACTCTTGCATCGACATGCTGCGTTTGAGCTGTACGTGCGGTGGAGAACAAGCCATTTCATGAGATAAATATGATTGATAATATGCTTTCCAACGTTTGACAGGAATAAATAATGGTTATGCATTTTCATGAATTACGAATGAGCCTCGGCTCCCTAATTACGAGGGCTATCAGAACTGTCCGAATGATAAAAATTAGATTTGGATTGAGGCAGATCTGCTCGTAATCTCATGTGTGCTCAAAAATAAAGCAATATTCCACATATACGTGTATTTTTCATGTCATGTATGCGAGAGATGGCCTCAAGTGGAAATCAAATACGGAAAAGGGGAGGAGGGATTTGATGTGTTTGATTGCAAAGTTGCAATGCATGGAATGCTAAAATTAAATTTCTGACGTACGGCTCGCGTGTCAATGATGTATGAAATAATTTAGTAGTCCTCGCAACGGGTTTCGCAATGAACATTTACTTCGAGTGTTGAGCATTTTTAGAACCAAAGTAAATGTTGCGTGAAGAACATTGCGTCTGTTGAACATTTATTTTGGTTCGTATAAATCGTCGCCTTTATGACAAAGGGGCGTAAGCGACAAATGTTAAGAATTTGAGCCTAATGATGTATAATGTATTAATCTTTCACCTGACAAACAGGCGTAAGTCTATCTTCATTAGTTTCTTCTGTATAGAAAACATGACTTTGGCGTAAGCGACACTTTCGAATGTTGTATTATCTGACAAACAGGCGTAAGTGACAGGAAACCTATAACATTCACATAGCGGAGAAGAATGCTGTGAGGGAAAGGAAAGAAGAAGCGAAGTTACAAGCAAAACAAAATAGTGACAAAAATGCTGCTCTCGTATTCGATCTGCAGCAAGTAATACAGTTGCCGATATCAATGGAAAGTGCAGTGTATTATCGAAGACGCCTCTCTACATACAATTTTACTGTCTTACAATATTGGCAACAAAGACTGTCATTGCTTTCTGTGGTATGAAGCTATCAGCAAAAGAGAATCTTGTGAAATTTCCAACATTGGATGAAAAGGGTATAACGCAAGTAAAACTTTTCGCAGATTCATGTAGTGGTCAGAACAGAAACACGATTATAATTGCCATGCTTTTGTACGTATCGAAGTGCTCCAAAAATGTGAACCTAAAAATGTTACACTTCTTCGAGCCAAATCATGGGCAGAATGAAGGGGATTCCGCACAAACTGTTATTTCAAGAGCAATCTCAATTGCAGGAGACATTTTTATTCCTTCCCAATTAAAACCTATATTGCGATTAGCTCGGCGATGGAACCCATACGTTGTTCACAACTTGGAAGTAGAAGACTTCCTTCACTAAACTATTGGCACAAAAAATGCGTGTTCTATCTGTACGACAATACGAATCGGGAATCAAAGTAGACTGGCAGGGTCAAAGAAGTAATGGTAAGGAAAGAGGATCTTTCATGTATCAACGTGAAACTCAGCATCTTGTCTGAAAGTTATGAAAGATTTATCCTGAAACGAAATGCCATTGAAGAACTACAAGTGGCGCAACTGAATGATTGTGCACCTAAATTAATTACCTACTGCCAAGTATAATGATCTGCTGGCTTTGTGCTCAGGAGTAACCCCTGTTGTTAGAGAATCTACCTTTCAGCAATTCTACAAGCAACATACACACTACTAAAATGATGTGCTACTATTTTTTTTCATTTTGTCTTAACTTTTCTAAACCACTATTTCTAAACCAATTTAGTGATTCTGACAGTTTAGTGTAAAACTTGTTTAAAAATAATTATTATAATTAACATTTTTTTATATTGTTTAGCTCTTACATTGTAATGGTTTTGTATAAGTATCTCTTCTTAAACCAATAAAAAATACTAGGAGTTAAAAGATGAAAATAAATATTAATTTCAAAAAAGATTATAATTGACAGCCATTGTAATTCCTAAATTTAATAGACTAAATTAGTAAAACCTGACAAGCTCACTCCATAACATTGGTTTCAGGGGCTCGATTGACCAGGTCGGACTCTTTATTATACTTAGTAACAATTCGAGCGTGGACGTAGATCCAATAGAACAGTAACAATTAATCTGACAAACAGGCGTATCTCCATTCCACCCCCCTCCCCCCCGGTTTTTACGACTCGTGTCTTTGATTCTAAGTCACCTGAAACTTGTCTTGAAAGAGTAGTTTTTCTGCACAAAAGTCAAGATTTAAATTTGAAGATAGACTTCTTTTCCATTCCAGGACAAAAGGTTAAACAGCACAGTTTTTCTTTGAAATGCTCTACTGTAAAAAATTGCTCTTTGTGGCTTACGCCTGTTTGTCATAAAGGCGACGAAATGTCCTTACCTCGGAATTGAGAATTTTATTTAGTGCAGCCTTGTCTTACCTACGAACTGAGCATTCATTTGTTGTGCAGAGCATTCTTATCTGAGAACTGAGCATTTATTTAGAATTCAAGAGTATTCTTTCCTCAGAAGTTTTGGTTTGGTTTGAGTTTGTGTTTTAAGTCCACTTTATGCACAGTAAGGCTAATCGGGACTACGGTTTAAAGTGGGATCCGAACCACTGTGCCATGTGCATCCTCTTGATTACAAGGCGACGAAGCTACCACTTCGCCAAATGGGAGGCCTTTCCTCAGAAGTGAGCATTAATTTGTATTATTATTATTATTATTCAGATTACATTGAGGAAATGAACTACTTTTGTGCTTCAGGTAGGCTTTTAATTTTAAATAATACAAAAATTAATGTTTATATACTGTATGTATACTTTTAAATATGCAATAAATTAGTGCATGGATATTGACGATGCACTAAAATCTCATTTCAACAACAATTTCTTGAAAATAAAATTTACAAATGCTGGCACACAGACACGATTGATTGATTTGGTTTAATTTAGTTCGCTTTTCTGCCACTTTTGACTAATCGCGAAGGTGAGGATGAGTGATGACATGATGGAATTGATGAAACGTAACTCATAAAGAACACCCATGCCCAGGCCGGAATTCGAACCCGGGACACCAGGCGTCTTAGCGCGGTGTGCTATCAACTCCGTCACGGAGGCCGGTGCATTTATTTGTAGTTGAAGAGAATTCTTATCTGAGAACTGAACACTTATTTGAAGTTGAAGAGCAATTTTTCCTTAGAAGTGAGCGTTTATTTGTAGTTGAAGAGAATTCTTATCTGAGAACTGAACACTTATTGGGAGTTTGAGAGCGTTTTGTATTCAGAAGTGAGCATTTACTTGAGGTGAAATGTATTCTAATCACAGAAGTGAGTATTTATTTGGTGTTCAGGGCCTTTTTATCTACAAACTGAACAATTATTCGTTGTTCAGAGCATTCTTTCCCAGATGTGAACATTTATTAACGTGAAGGACATTGGTGCAGGACATTTATTTGCGGTGAAGAGCATTCTTACCTGATAATTGAGCATTTATCTGGTGCATGGAACATCTCCGATTGAACATAACTGCACAAGAAATTTTATGTACAACAGAATCGAAAGAAATGAGCGTACATTTCTTATCCAGACTTTCGTATTGGCACAACTATCATTGATACAATATAATCAAGCTACCTGTGGAGCATTGGTGTGTGGATAGAATTATTACAGAACAAGTTCCTTTTCAAGGAGTTATATTGTTGTTTTTCTAAAAAAAATTGCCTAGGCATTAGAATAATTTCCATTTGGAGTTCGCCTTTTTATGAAGGCACGTATCAAATTACATTCACCATAGAGCATGAACTTACATCAGACATCGCACTGGAACCACTGGGCATACCAACAAGGGTCCTCATGACTGCGGCTATTACAATAACAAGAGCAGGAGCACCTGAAAATGTAGAACATTATTCATTAATAGTACATATTATGTATAAAATTACAATTATTTTGCTCATCACATTCAAATATGTGTAACAGAGAATGTTTACTGTATGGTATTACCAGTGGCGGAGATTAGGGGAGCATTTCTCCCCCCTTCCAAGTTCTTGTCACTTTCTGCCCCCACACTATAGCTCACTTTGGCAGACAATGGCCGCTACTGGGTATAACCAACGGAACAATAATTTAAAATTTTTGTGTTTAAAATTTGGTACATTCTATTAAATTGCACAAAGCTTATTAACATTATTTTATTGTGTAATTATTACGAATATTAGAATATATGCACGTAATCTCAACAGCATTCTCTAGGCCTCTCCAATAGTTTGATAGCGTAATGTCTTGGATTTGTATTTTTGTTAGCGTACATCGCTTTCAGGTCACTTTGAATGATCGCGACGACGGAGGATTAGATGAAATTGATGGAGGGACACTCACAAAGAACACCCATGTTCATGCCGGGACTTGAATCAGAGTACCGTGGCAAGATCAAAAGTCAACCCATTAACGTGTTCATCCACCGAGCCAACCATAAATAAAACGGAAGCCGTTGCTTTCATTCCGAAGAAAAACCTACATCATCATCTGTTACAGTTCTCTACCTTAAAACCACGTGGATTTTCAGCAATTTTCGACAAAGGGTGATACTTGTTCTGGGATCAACTAACTGGGAACCGTTTGAGAGATCACTGGAGTGAACACCGAGCTGGTGCAGACGACGAATGAGTGTCGGTTGAGATGTGTAGACCCTCTTCTGCTATTATTCCAGTCAAGGTGGATTTATTTAAATCTTGTGATTTTTTTAAAAAAAAATCACTGATTTAAATCACTTGAAAATATAATTTATAGAATGATGGACATAAGGATTTTGTAGATATCAGAATTACTTTTGGTGAAAGTACATTACTCTCGAAATCGTTAAATGATATTTATTAGGCTCTAAGAAAGGAAACAAAATATATGTACTGATGGGGTGAAGTTCATACGAAAGGAAATGTAATATGCAAACTGTAAACACACTTAAATTCCTCTTGATTTAAAATTCAATAATTCTCATAGACAAAAATAGCAAACATGTTATATAGAATAATATATAAAATACTAATCATGTTAAACAGTAAATAGTGCCATTATCATTAAACTGTAATAAACTTGACAGCTAAAATTTGGAAACAATCATTAAAAAATCTCCAAAATTCAGCTACACAGACTTTAAGTTACAATTATGTAGTACATCTAGAATGTTATACCACAAGAAAAGCTGCTGAAATTATTAAAGTTTCATTAACACACTCAAAGATTTCCATAGTAAATTCATATACACAGGATGGCAGCGTCGTCGCCTTGTAATAAAGGGTTCCCGGGTTCGATATCCGGTGGAGGCACAAGTGGTTCGGATCCCACTTTAAACTGTAGGTCCAGTCCCGATTAGCCTTACTGTGAATAAAAGTGAACTTAAAACAACACATCAATCAATCATATACACAGTACAGTATCAGAAATAGAAAAATGTATATTTACATATATTTTTTTATGTTTTTTAATCAAACTGTTCAAATATTTTACTGGGCCGTTTACCAGAAAAGCCTTTCTATATAAAAAAATATATCTATATGTATGCTGCCAAAAAATATACAAGCTTTTTTAAGCGTGTTCTTTAGAAAAGTAAAAAAATGTAATTTTATCAAAAAAATCCAATTTAAACCCAAAAAATCATCAAGAATGATTTTTTTAAAATAAAAGTCATGATTTTTATCCACCCTGATTCCATTCCAGTCAAATTAGAGTTCAACCTGGCCATTCAAAAAAACGAAACTTGTTGGAATATGTGGTACTATATGTATTTTCCACTCTTACGGCGGCCGGTTCTAGTTCTGGCAAGGGCAATGGGGAGCGGGGATTACGCCGCAGACCAACCAGTGGCGCCGAGAGACACTACGCGGTTGAAAAAAGTACTACGTGAATCTCGTTCTACTGGCTGCTGCGTTTCTTATCGTGCTGGATTGGTCGCTTCCCCGCTCCCCACTTCCCTTGCTGCATTAGGATCGACTGCCGTAACAGTATAAAAGATCTTTAATTGTGTTGTGATTGTCATAAAAAGTCCCAAAAAATACCTTTCAATGTTTCAAAGAAATTACGTCATCAATATGGCCGCCGTCAGAATTTGTAGTGTAATCTTTAAGCGCGTAACTTCTCACAGCATTGAGATAGAACCTTCTTTGTCGCAACAAATTAAAGGAAATCAAATTGGACAATATAATGAATATAGTATTTGAAATCGACACGTTTACTGAAATATATTAACAAAACTTGAAAAAATATAATTTGTAATATGTGTGCGTTTAGGAATTACATAATTTTATAAATATTATTTACACACACACATATATAGGGTGATTCAAAAAAGCGTGCAAAAAGGAAACAGGAAGTGATGCACCACTGAACAATTTGAGGTAGGGAACCTAGGGTCGGAGAACCGAGCATATCGAGCTACCGAGCACCGCCTTACTTCAGCGTGGATGTACGAAACCTGTATTGCTCGCTAGATTGTAGGGGAGGTCCAATTCTATGGCCTACGAAGTCGCCGAATATAATTCCATTTTCGTCTGGGGATATCTCAAATCACATGTTTATGTGGTCACAGACATGGAATTAGTTTAATTAATTCAATGATTAATATAATTTAAACCTGTAATAAGTTGTTGATGTATTATAATTAATATTACCTTGATATATTTACCTGGTAATATTAATGATAATAACATGTGAAAGTGCCCTGAACCTCAATTTTTAAAATTAAATGCAATGGTGTAACTTTATGCTATCTTGTGAGTGAACATCTAAATTTGTCATTTTGCATAGAAATTTAAGTACATTATTATACGCATTATGTACATTATTATATATTATACATAATTAAGTTAGAAGGTAATCGCTATTTTACATGTTGTTAGTTTATTTTAACTTTTCGATGTAGTTGTGTTTTCTATTGTGTCCCACCCGTGACACAAAAAAAAAAAACAATTAATTTCTCCTTTAACTGTTACATTTCTCCTCCACTAGAATATTCAAAGGTCAATGACATCCTCTCTTTGTCCTCCCTCATAGCGCAGTGGTAGCGTCGTCGCCTTGTAATCAAGGGGTCCCAGGTTCGATACCCGGTTGAGGAACATAGTGGTTCGGATCCTACTTTAAACTGTAGGTCCAGTCCCAATTATCCTTACTGTGCATAAAGTGGACTTAAAACACCAAATCAATCAAAATCTTCTCTCTTTGTCTTAAATTATTTATTTTTCATCATTTAACAATTTACAGAAATGAAAAGAAATTTGTTATTAAGTGAAGAGGCAGTGTTTCGTCTGTCTCAACCGTGACACAAAAGTATTCACTTTAGTTACAAATCTGCGAAAGAATTTTTAGGGTAGTTATCTACAATCAACAGCGTTAAGTTCCATATTTCATTGCACAGAAACTGTAGGAAGAATGTTGGTTAACAATAAGTAGAATAGTTTTAATATAAAAACTGTAGTTCACGTGTCCTATCAGTGATAATGGAATGCCTCTAATGCATTTTTTAAAACACAATGGCAATCTAACATTCAATAGGATGAAAAAAATTCTCAAAGAAGAGGATGTTGAAACCAACTCTTTTCTACCCTCTCTTACAGGCGAAAACATTTACTGACATGTATGGGCGTTGTCGTTCCTTCGTGTGACATCCTACTCTCTCTATCCATGCACGTGGCAGCCACGAACGAAAGACCTGGGGCACGTAAATAACAAGCACAATATTGGGAGTAACAAGGAGCTTCATTATGTGGGAATTTTGTTTTCCGAACTCCAATTAAGTAGCTTCTTGCTTGTATTGAAATGGTTGTGGAAAGAGAAGGGGAGGGGGTGATTCCATGTTTTCTCATCTGGACATGGTATTTGCATGAAAAATGAAGGGATGTACGAAGGCACCTGCCACCATTTCTCTCTTAAAGTTTTTTTTCGCATTCTGTGTGTGCATTAAAGAGCAAATTAACGGGGGCAGGAAGTAGATCCTAGAATCCATGCCATCGAAAATGATTGATTTGTCACATTTCTGCCACTTTTGGCTTGAACATGACTGATGTGACGAAATTGATGATGGAAACCTCACATAGGACACTCATGCCAAGGCCGGGATATGAGCCCAGGCCAACGAAGATGAATTTTGCGTCCTTACCAGGGATGACTTTATCCTCTCATGAAAATATATTACCCATATGTAATTCTTAACATTAATATTAGATTTATCTTAATGCGGCTACATAAGCCATACGCTATTCCCTAAATGTAGGTAATGGCTTAATACCATATATAGTTTTAAATAAAGTATGCAAATGCTATTTCTAAGGGAAATCACAAGCACGCACATGAATACATAGAAAATTATATGGCAGTCAAGTAAAAAACAGGACATTTGTGTTTATGACGTGTATAGTTTGAAAATAAAATATAAAGATATATGGGGTGTATGTATACATGTGTATTGATGATTCAGTGATTGAAGTTAAAACTTTGGGTGCGTTAGCACCGAGGCTATTTGAACCCGATACATTATACGGGTACAGTTAAAATTAACACGTGACTCTGAGCATGGAAATGTGCTTTCCAAAGTAAAAAGCTGAGCCTGTAAAGGGGCTCTCAGTACATAAGGACAACAGAACAATACTAATAGCTTATTATCAATAGGTTCAGACGCCAGAGTCTCGTTGGCCGGCAAAACTGCAATTTTAGGGACGTACTACGTGGAAGCAAGGTTGGCGTTTGGGCGTCTTTTCAAAATCTCTCTCTCTCTCTCTCTCTCTCTCTCTCTCTCTCTCTTTCTCTCTCTAGCCTTCTTAAACCCGAAGGTATATGGCTGCAGCAACACAAGCCTTCCATCTGTCCCTATCCTGAGCAAGATCAATCCAATCTTTTCCATCCTTACCGATTTCCTTTAGGTCCATCTCAACGTTTTCCCTCTCTACTCATCTTCGCCATCTTCAAAATGTCACCCCTTACACCCCACACACATACACACACATATATATGTGGGAGGTGGGTGTACAGTGTGTACCAGAAGTGATAGCATAACACACACGGAAACGGTGAAAAGCATACGATAGTTTCGGTTTGATTTTTGGTTTGATTAGGTGTTTTAAGTCCACTTTATGCACAGTAAGGCTAATCGGGACTGGACCTACAGTTTAAGGTGGGATCCGAACCACATGTGCCTTTACCGAGTATCGAACCCGGGACCCATTGATTACAAGGCAACGACGCTACCACTGCACCATCGTGGAGGCCCACATACGATAGTAGAATAGAAGCCAAAAGTATGAGTAAAGTTGGGGTTGCAAACGAACTGTTTGCGAGATAATTGCGATCCGCCACTGAATTGATTGTTTCTACACCTGGTAAGCTTGTCTCCTTGCCCACTCCGAACTTTCTTTGTTTAAAACTGAACATTGCCGAAAGGAGGGGTTGTAATCAAACCATATACTATGCGTGTATCTCCTATATGTGTGTGTACATTGTCCATATCATCAAGTCCTTTAATAATTGTCTGTATAAAACCAACAATATCTTACAACTTATAATTCTGTTAATCATTATTCATTACTTCATGCAATTAACAAAATAGGCGAATAACGAAAAGCAAATGTTTAAGAATATGGTATGAAATATCTTACAGTAAAAATATTGTACTTACCCCAGCCAATTAGCACGTATATCCGTAGTTTGATGTTCTCCACCGAAAATGTTTCCACGACCAGCATGTACAGGTAGAATCCTGTGAAAAAGATTGAAGACAAATAATGTTTTTTCACCACTGCTGAGCAATTAAGAACCATCATTAAACCATACTCAACATGTAACCAATGGGAGCACTTTCTCAAGTTCCCTCGCATCTAGTGAAGAGGGTTTGGGAGGGGGAGAATTATGTCAGTACGAAATAGAAAATAAATAGTCAATACATTATTTAGCACCTTAGATTGAACACTATTGAGATCATATTCTGAGTATCAAGTTTTAAAGGGTAAACAATTGAATTCTGTCTATCAAAAATATGGGTATATAACAAAAGCTACTACAGTAAAATAGCGAAGCGATTGAATTAAAGTTTCCGCAGCTTCATGAGGTCTTATGGTAGAATGTGATGCCAAAGAAATGTGGTTACCAAAAAGGCAACGAAATGAGTTAGGAATTTCTAATTATTGTAGACGTTGGTTTTAAGATATCTTGCGGTATGGTTATCACCAATAAAACAGTATGTAAAGTTCATCATTCTCCTCCAAATATAGCTTTATCTTAAACTATAATTGTTTATTAATAATCATACTGTTCATTATGCACATGTACATGGTGTGGCAAAGAATAGGGCGCTTTTGCAAACCCTGGATATTGCTAGTTGTTGCATCAGGGGTAAGACGTCACTACCATCATCTTGCAGCCCCTTCTATACCCATCTGTTATGATGGAGTAGTGGCACGGAACACAGCACGCATTCGCTGAAAAAGTGTATTGCAAAACAATAATAGTTACGAGTCCGCGCGCGGCCCCCGTGGCGGAGTGGTTAGCACATCCCGCTACGATGCCAGTGACCCCGGGTTCGAATCCTGGCCTGAACATGGATGTTTGTGAGTGTCCATTCATCTATATCATCACTCATCCCCATCTTCGCAAATTATCCACAAGTGGCACAAAAGCCGAAGTAAAATATAGCAAATCAAATCAAATCAAACGTGTCCGCGCAGCGTATATTGCGGAAACCGTATTTGAAAGAAAAAATCTTCTAACCACCACCCCTATACACCTTCAGTGAACTCAAAAGTCAGATCCAGAAAGATATGGTTCAAATTCCTGAGGCCATGCTGTGCGATGTGTAACGTACTCAAAAGACTGCTAGTGTGTGGTATATATGTATATATACATAATATGTGTGTATGTGTTGGGGGGGTTAACCATATTATTTAAATGCATTACATAATCAATTCATCCGCCTCATAACAAACCAACAGCAAAAATGATATAAATTATCTCTCAAATATGCGTACTCCTTTTCCTCCAATCAATTGTTCATGCATTCAAGACAAAACTGTTTAGCAGCGACAGTCTAAAGTACATAGATCTCTCTGTGGCAATTTAAAAGGCATTGCAGAAAATAAACTTATTCCGAGCGAAGCGAGAAAGAAAATTTTTCAGGTAATAATTTGTAATCAAGTAATTAAACATTAAAATAATTAGTGGCTTGTCATATCGTGTGTAATTTCTAGAAGTTTATTCACATCAAATACATGACTTTTTAATCTGAAATTAATCGGATATGTTCGTAAAATAACAACAATTATCGCAAGAAGATGATATCTAAAAGAACTTAACGTTGTAATAGTTATTAAAGTCATTTAGAGAATGTGGCTTATCATATTGTAGCAGCGAGACTTTAGGTTGGGTTAATATATGAGGGCAAGAACGTGACAAGCCCAAAATCCTGTGTATTATTTTTAAAAAGGATTAAAGTTGAGCAAAATAACACTTAAAAAATACTTTCGTTTGACTCAGAGAAGAGATATAATACCTATTTAAAAAATTGTGAAGCCTGAGTAACATTAAATGAATAATAAAAATTATAGAATTTTTCAAAAGTTAAAAATTGCTCTACTGAAACATTTACCTGGCGTGGCTTGTCATGTTGTTGCACAAAGTCTTTCATGTATAGTACGCACAGACATCACGGTCATGGGTCTTACTTTTGCATTCTGGAAAAATTGTTATTGACAGGTGTGACTTTTGAGGTCAGGGAACGTAGGTTAATCTGGCAAGAAAAGAGAATGATAAGACCGTGTTGATACGCAACCCAATAACGTATCGAAGACTATCCACAGATTCGGCGTTTTAGTGAGCTTAGAAAAAGCCACCGTGTAGGCTAACACAAAACAAGTCAACTGCCTTTAGTCTTACTCATACTCGACGGCCATTTCATAAGATGTGTAACCTTACTTCGGCCAGCACCCAGGCAAGCAAGGCTGTTTCCAAAATAAACAACGATAATCTTTCAAGCACTATTAGATCTTTCTGATTCCAACATCCTCAACGCCGGATTGCGCGAGACATATCTACTTCATGGCTAAAGTTTCTACTCAAAAATGTCATGACCGTCACAAGCACCTCAAATAAGGAATGAACACTCTAGTTCACATAAGGTGGTAGAGTCAGTTTCTCATCTGGGATCTGAATTTAGGATGGCAATATTTATTTAATGAATCTATTGAAATTGTGATTTCATTTTCTTGCCCACTTATATTAGACAATTTTTTCGACCACAAATAGCGCCTTTGTGAATAAATGATTCATTAATTGATTGATTTGGTTAATTTTACTTCGCTTTTCTGCCTCTTTTGGCTAATCGCGAATATGAAGATGAGTGGTGATAATATGAGATGGATGAAGGACGACGCAACACAAGCCTCACAGAGAATTATCCTGGCTGTAGGTCAAGGCGCCAGGACCTCGTTAGTTTGCAAAAATAAGTCCAGGTTGTACTACATGGAAGTGAGGTTCACATTTGGCTGTCTCTAATAAGGATCACCCCTTTAAGGAAGTGTCCTGAAATATGTTGTTGAAGGAGGCTGGTGTTATAAGTGATGTATTATAATGATGAAATTGAGATTTATTGAGAACTTTACACCGAAAATACCCCTGAGGGACATTTGTGCATAGATTATAATGTGTTAACAGTGCACATAATACAATATACATAAAATGGCCACTATTTTTTCATAGAATGATAACAATGATATGATATAAACAAATATATGAGCATACAAAACCAATGTTGTCCTTTTCTCTTATCCTATAGAGCCTATCGTAAAAATATAATATTATATAATGTATAAATAATAATAATAATAACCCGTTGCTCTACAGCTCGTAAGGGCCTTGACCTATCTCCCGACTGCCAGTCTCCCACCCACAGTCCTACCTAGAGGTGTGGAGTTCTTGAATCGGTAATGGAGTGACGTGGAGCCAGCACGTCGAACCCCCATCCGTTATAGGATATTTCCCAGACCGCATTACGGTACTCACTCGTAGCTCCCCAATATTCTCACGATGGTGGTTTACCACTGGTCCTATACACAGGCCGAGAACCTAGAGACTGAACCAAGGTGGACTCGAACCCATGCCGTCCTGCAGTCGGAGCCCAAAGCAAAACGCATTAGACACCGCACGGCCATAGTTCTCTCAATATTTTGGAAGTTATTTGGTAAGGAAATGCATAACTGGATGCTTGTGTAAAATGGTTCTATTTGGTATGTAGTTAGTCATAACTTGGGAATATGAAAGTTATCTTTTTTGCCTGGTATTGTAATTGTGAGTCTGAAAGTTCTTTGAATAGTTTGATTTCGTTTCGTGCATAAAAGTAAGTATTTCAAAATAAAATTCACGAAGAGAGAAACAACGTAACATCCACGATGCCATTCCAATCGAGAATCTTCAGTACCTAGCTGGTGAGTTGAATAGTAAACGCACTTGAGCACTGTTAAACCTATCAGGGATATTAATTTCGACACGAATTCTCATTTGTTTCTTACTTAATGTGTCCTTCCAAACGGTTTACGCTAATTATGACGATGAGGGTGAATGAGGATTAGATCAAATTGATGGAAGGACACTAGCAGATACATTCGACCCTGTGACCCCTTAAGGTCATATCGCTCTGTACCAACCACTAAGTCACGAAAGTCGGTTGGAGTTTAGCTTCGTGTTAATTTGTGAAGTGCGGAACAGCAAATATTTGCATACAGCTTCGTACGTAGCAGGTTGAACAGAGAGCCATGTTACTTATATATAAGCCTCCGCTAGCTTGGATGAACAAACGGAATAACGAGAACCATGTAATGGTATCAAGGAAGGGAAGCTTTGAGAAATGCTGGCAGTGGGACAATGCTGAGAGTTTTGAGGGACTGTAGTACTTTTCTGTAGACGGTCTCCTGCTGATATTCTGCAAGGATGAGTTTTAAAACCGGATTACAAGTTTTAGCTTAATATCAACGGTAGACAGTTTTGGATTGAGCCGGCCTACTCTGCAGTCTGTCTAGTGCAACGCATTACGAAGCCAGATGTGTCCCAGATTCAGGCCAGTAGCCAGGAATTTATTTCGAGGGGAGGGGGCTCATCCCTTATCAGCACAGGTGTTGCCAGAAATATTTTAAGAGGGGACAGACCAATTATAAAATTTGATAAGTAGAAATAATAATGACAATAATAATTATTACCACGGTTATAATTGTCATTTTACAATATAACTAATAAAAGTTATTAAAAATAAACCAATTTTAATCCAAATTATTTATTATTAGTGCATATATAAATTGAGAGACGTATGAGTGAATATCAAACACAACTATTGTCCATTAATTTTCTTACATTTTGTACAGTTAGTGTACTGAAATTCATACTTATTCTATTTTGTAATTAACTTTTCCACGTTAAAAAAGGATTTAAAAGTTATGGCTAAAGTTCACTGATAAAGTTTATATTGTGTGACCTCTCACAAAGAAAAGTATACATTTTTAGAGCTGTGGATGCATTTATTCTTTGGATTCAATGGTAAAATATAAAAATATAACCTGTTTCCTCTATTATACACGAACTTTATTTGTATAATATTTAATCCTCCTAAGGAAGTAAAATTAATTACCACTATACAAGATTTAAATTAGATATTTGTAGGATTTCGAGGGGGCTTTACCCCCTTAGCCCTCCCCCTGGCTACGTGACTGCCCAGATTCGAACCGTGGATGTATTATTTATTGTTCCATCATTCCGTTCATTATTTGTATATTATTATTTTTATTTAGAGATGCTTTCCTTCCACTTTTGGCTATCGCGAACATGGGGAACAAAGTGGTAAAATGAAATCGATGATTGGACAATCACAAACACACATGGCAACACAAGTCCCACAAGTGATTATACTGGCTGAGAGTCCAGACGCCAGAGCCTTCATATCTTTGCAGTTGGATGCAGAGAGGTTGACAAAGAAGTGTTTACGGGAAAACCACCCATTACACACCATGAGATGAGTGAAAATCATAAGAAATTGATGAGGAGACACTTGCAAAGAACATTCACGCCAAGGCCGCGACCCGAATCCGAAAACTTCGGTGGTTAGATACGCAGCGAGCCAGTAGTTCATCATTCATCCGCATCATTAACCCCAGAAGTAGAAAATCGACGTAATATGATCCAAACAACGATAGAAAATGAACTGAAATAGGAAACGAAGAATCCTATTTAAAAATTAACGATATAGTACTATAGTACACAAAGTAAATGTAAGACTAAGCTGATGCCAATTTGAACCGATACCAAAACTAATT